>NW_023416379.1:77282863-77642907 GCF_014108235.1 Myotis myotis
GAGACTGGGACCTGATGAAAATTGGACAGCTGAGGTGATCGACGGCAAATGGAAAGTGTGGTTTCTAAGAGGTGCTTTGTTGTGGCAAGTTGAAATCAGGAATATGCATTTTTGACTTGATCTGAGCTAGTGTTCTCTTTCTCTGTGTATAAGTAAGCAAGCACTTCAGCTTTTGTGTAGGTTTGATGAGGGAATACATTTTCTCTGAAGCTCTACCTAGTGTGAGTTAGCCACAGGAAACTTGTGTCTCTCATTATGTATGGCTTAAAATTTTAGTTTTTGGCGATTAAATGTTTCCACGAGGAGTAGCCTCATTTGGGAAGAGGGGAGTATCATGCTTTGGCTAAAGGAGCTTTCGGAGTTTTTATGTTCATATAGTCATGTGAACACAGCTCAACCTGTTTCATCAGT
The DNA here is from genome assembly GCF_014108235.1 of Myotis myotis. Taxonomy (NCBI): domain Eukaryota; kingdom Metazoa; phylum Chordata; class Mammalia; order Chiroptera; family Vespertilionidae; genus Myotis; species Myotis myotis. Next base: position 77,283,275 of record NW_023416379.1, read on the forward strand.
GTTGAGTTTCTCGTAATAACATACTACATATAAGTTGAGTTTGTGGGGGAACCTGGAAGAACTTAAGTATTTCATAGAGTAAAATACTTCTTCTAAGTTTTGTTTGTTATTGTTACCTTGCTTTCAAAAATGACTGTATATCAACGTATTTCAAGGATTTAAGTGTTCATTTTTTATACTCTATACTCCAAGTTAAATTTAACTCCTAAAGTTAAGTATCAAGACGCTCTCTTTTTGAAGTACTAATATGTTTGGGATATTTGCCTTTAAGTTGGGAAGCTAAATTTATAATGTATTTTTAGAAGTAAAACCCTATGGAGGGGAAGAATTCTGTACATAATCTTTTTTTTTAATGCAGCAGCTCTCAAACTTTTTACCAAAAATTGAGAGCCTCAGCTTTTGTTTATGTGGATTGGTATTTCTACTCTATTAAAAATTACGTTTACATTATTTTAAAATAAAAAATTTTAATGATAATACATCTAAAAATAATAATTAGCCCATTATATGATAACACAACCTATATGTTTATGAAAAATATATTTTCTAAAACAAAAAAGAATTCGTGAAAACAGGCATTGACATTTTGGACAATCTATTATGTATCTGGCTTAATGAAAGACTGTTGGATCCTCACATCCGCTTCTGCATTCAGTCTTTTGAGATCACACACCATGTAGCCCCTGGGACACTTTACAATGATGAGAGCGATGATACTGGAAAAGGAATCTCTTAGTAGTATTACAAAAATAGTGTTGATCTTATGGAACCTCTGAAAACAGTCCAAGGACTCTCGGTTGTTAAGGCTGCACTTTAAGAACCTCTGTTCTAACCAGATCCTATTTATTGTATTTTTAAATAAGGATCACCATTCTGCTTAGCTGTGAAAAGATCTTTCTTCTTCTTCTTTAGCAGCTATTGCCTTCTGTGTCCTTCTACCTGACGAAATTTTTGATTTATGCCACAGGATCTCTAAATGCCACCTTCATACTTGGACTTCATCAGGTGGCTGGTTTTGCCATTTTATCAAGTACGTGTTATCTGCAGGGTCCCCTGCATAGGTAGGATGACATTTAAGAGTAAACTCATGACTTCTAACAACACTGGTTGCTTGCGTGGATGTTCTGTTGGAGGACTGTAGTGGTCTGTTTATAAAATAAAAATGCAAACCAGAAAGGAGTGAGTACCAGACTGAGGTCTTGGAGTAGCATAAACAGCATTTTAGATGTTCATTTTATTTTTTTTTATTTATCCCATTCTCTTTGCTGGCTATCCATTTTACTATTTGGGCCTTCAGATTGGCTGTTCTTAAGAATAGTTTTAAAAATAGCTGCTTCCTTTTTTGTTCATGCCTGTTTGGTAAATACTCCTTGACCTTTTTTTATTGTTGATTTTGGGCAGTGCTTTGCTTTAATAAAAATTTGCTGCATCCTGTCCCACTCTCTGCCTTGTTCTATTTAACTATTTAACCTTTATCATTTCACTAGAGGCCCAGTGCACGAATTCGTGCACGGGTGGAGTCCCTTGGCCTGGCTGGCGATCAAGGATTGGGGCTGTGGGAGGTTGGCTGGCTGCCCCGATCAGGGCCATGGGGCCAGTCGGCCATGGGAGGTTGACTGTGGGAGTGCACTAACCAGCAGGGGGCAGCTCCTGCGTTGAGCATCTGCCCTCTGGTGGTCAGTGTGCGTCATAGTGACCGGTCAACCGGTCATTCATCAGTCAGTTGCTTAGGCTTTTATATATATATAGATATGTTACAAAAAGATTCCTCTGGCCTTTTTTGTATAATGTCTGATCATATAGAGCTGTGCTTTAGGGATTAGTAAATACTCCCCTTTGGTTCACTATAGGGAATTCTGTCAAGATGTTTAGGATCTCAGGTTCTAATACGCACTGAGCTACTGTGTTTCTAGATACTGAGATTTTTCTTTAGGACATATTTTGCCCTGTCAAATATAATAGTCACTGGCCATAGGTAGTTACTGAGCACTTGAAATGTGGTTTGTGCAACTGAGGAACTGAGCTTTAGTTTAATTTTAATTAATTTACATTTCAATTAGCCTCATGTGGCTCCTGTCCCAGTTATTGGATACTGCAGCCCTAAGGGTTTCTGGCAGTGTCTAAAAGACTCATGCCCGTCTCATTCTTGGCCTGAATTTCATGCAGGTTCATCCATTCATTTTTACAAGAATCTCTCAATTTTAGAAGTGTAGCAGGTAGGTTTCACTATCTCTAGATTTCAGCTTATCGCCAGAAATGGAACTAGAAAGGAATATTGGAGCTGGAAATGTGGAGGCTGTTGATATTGACTGCTTTTTATGACATAGCGCTTGAGACAGTTCTAGATGAGATTCGAGGGGAAAACAGGATTAAGGGAAGATATTTTAGGCTGGGGAGATTTGAACAGATTTTTCAGCAGAAAAAAAACATCCTAGCAGGGGTGGGGAACGTTTTTTCTTCCAAGGGCCATTTGGATATTTATACCATCATTCACAGGCCATACAAAATTATCAACTTAGAAGTTAGCCTGCTATATTTAGTCAAACATCTAAATTACTCACCTCTAATGCCTTGGCAGGCCCAGACCAAATGATTTCGTTGGCCTTACACAGCTGGGGGGCTAGAGAGATAAATGGGGAAACGTTTCAGAGTGGGAGAATGGAAAGCTACTCTCTGAACTGGGAGGGAAGGGTTGACTTTTTAAAGAGTGTTTGAATTGTTTTGAAGTGAAAGTCACATGATATAAAATGTATTTCAAAGTGGTCAATTCAGTGACACTTAGTTCATCCACAATGTTGTGGATTGCTTCTATTGCTTCTAATTCCAAAACATTTTCATCACACTGTGCCCATTCCCAGTTACTCTCTGTCCTCCTCTCCCCTGCAGCCTCCAGGCAACCACTAATCTTTCTGTCTGTGTATTTGCCTATTCTGCATGTTTCATGTCAATAGAAGTATACAGTATGTAACTTTTGTATTTGGTTTCTTCCACTTAGTGCAATGTTTTCAAGGTTCACTGAGTTGTAGCATATAGAAAGTGACGTGACATTTTAAGGAGAGGGAGTTTTAAGGCATTCATATTGGCAGCCTGAATCTCAGCAAAACTTCATCCAGCTGTATTTACCTTAGACCAAGACTCCACAGAGGTGGAGTATTTGTGACATGGTTGACCAGGAGGTCTAGTCTGAGCAGGGAAACATCCCCAGGAGCCAGAGCTGGGAGAGTAGGGCAGTAAAGGTCTGGATCTGGTGCTGGTATCTCCAAGAGCAAATTGACTGCCAGGAGGGACTTGGGGAGGAGGAGTGAGTGGGAGGGGAGGAACTTGTATTGAGAGGTGGAGGAATGTCCTATTTCAACATGGGGTAAATTGGGGTTCTCACGTTAGAGTTTGCATGTGGAAACATGAGCCCACCGGAAGCCCACATGAGCCCATCTGTTCTGTTTGTAGATCAGGGTCACCCATAGCTGCCCACTGCAGATGGACAGACCAGGCTTCCAGGGAGGCTGGAAGCAAGTACGAGCCAGTGTACGAAAGGGGTTCTAGGCCAAGTAAGGGATTTTAGGTTGTATCCAGAGAGTAAGAGAACACAGTTGAAAGACTTCAGGCAGAAGTGGCCCAATCACTTCTGGTGGGTATAGAAAGATCACTCTGGTGCAGTATAGAGATACCTAGGAGGGGACAAGAGTGGCTGCTGGAAAGCCAGCTGGGAGCCCATGTGAAAGAAAATGGTGCCCTGGTCTGGGATGGTGGTAGGAAGAAGTGGATATTTATAAGGTGCTCGGGAGATAGCATCAGCAGACTAAGAGATGACTGCATTGCTCTGGTTCCCTGCTGTATCCTTTCATGCCTTCAAGCCTTTTTTCATGCTGTGCCTTCAGCTTGAAATGCTCATCAACATTCCGCCTTGCAAAATCCTTAATCACCTGGCCACATGTCACTCGTGCAAAGTCTTCCCTGGTCACTGCTCAGAAGCAATTCATTTAGCAAATATTTGCAGAGCTTTCGCGTATTTTATTGTGCTTCAAATCATTGCTGACTTGGTTTTCTAGTGAAAGCGGAGTGGTAATCATGTGCCAATCGATTATATGGTTTCTTGATAAAGTTAAGCGAGAATTTGAAACATTTCACAGGCCCACCCGCCCAGGATCTCAGTTCTTCACAGAGCACGGCAGCCCACTCCCACCTCCACTCCGAGGAACTGGGATACCTTCCTGCATTCCTTGGCCTCCCCCTTTCCACTAGACTTTTAGTGTCAGTTCAAGCCCCGCTTCTCTGGAGTAGCCTCTGGATGTCCCAGCTCCACATCTCTCCCTCCCTCCACAGCCCTCGCCCTTTTGGCTCTCCCTCACTTTTACTGGGTGCTATTGTGGTATTGGTAACTCTGTTGTCAACAGAAATAACGACCAAACCTGTAAAGAATTTTTATGAGAGTTTTATTTGCTCTTGAGGGTGGTTATTTCAAAGTCGCATCAACCATCTAGATGCACAGGAACAATGGACAGGGTTTGCTTAAGGCAAAGAAACCTGTTACTAAGGAAGTCATGCTTGGGGCATGACTACTCACCATGGCCTGCCCAGTTAGAAATGTATTAGGTCACCTTGTGAGGTTCCCTTCCATAGAACTCCTTTTTTGTCCACACTATGTATATGTGATTCCAATTACATTAGACAATTACAGACTCTCTCAGGTCCGGTCCACTCCATCCGAAGAGTGCTTGTAAGTGGTTGGCATGCCAAAATATCTACAGATGGCTCATAATCTTCATAATTTCTCATAAATGATAGATAAGATATTGACAACATAAACAGCATTTGGATATGTCTCATAATTTGACTTGTGATACAGGAATGGGTATCATAACCTACAATTTGTGTTTTAAAGAATAATATCCAAATGGTTCACTATGCCATATTTATCCATAAATTGCCCTTGGATAGGACATCTAAACATGAGGAGTTGGAACAGAGTGTGGAACAAATGGCATTTTGGAAGATAAGTTGTGAGTTGACCTACCTGAAAGAACCTAACCATAGGGTAGGATTTTCACATTAGAACAGCGGTTCTCAACCTGTGGGTTGTGACCCCTTTGGGGGTCGAACGACCCTTTCACAGGGGTTGCCTAAGACCATCGGAAAACACATATAAAATTACATATTGTTTTTGTGATTAATCACTATGCTTTAATTATGTTCAATTTGTAACAATGAAAATACATCCTGCATATCAGATATTTACATTACGATTCATAACAGTAGCAACATTACAGTTATGAAGTAGCAACGAAAATAATTTTATGGTTGGGGGTCACCACAACATGAGGAACTCTATTAAAGGGTCGCGGCATTAGGAAGGTTGAGAACCGCTGCATTGGAAAGTAGGCCTGGAGGGTGGGGCAAAGTCAGGAGAGTCGCTGACCTTTAACACAGTGCTTTTCTACCTTTTTCAGTCTACGTGGAATAGGGTTATCAGTGTCCAAAAAGGTCCTTGGCCTCAGGTTAATCTGATCTTCCAGTTATTGAACAGGAGTGGGACTTATTTAGGCAGTGAGCCACAGGCCTTTTCTAGCCTTTGCATATTTCTGAAAGTTCTGCCTTAAGCTCGACCTCAAGCGAATGTATTCTCCATTGTGATCCTTTTTGGAGATGGAGAAATTCTTATTTTTTATGATAGCTCATTCCTCATCTTTTTGTTTTGATCTAGACTAGATAGTTATCCCAGCTCATTACCAGAGGCCAATTATATATTAACTCTACCTACCCATGTTTTTTTAAATTGTGTATTTTTAATTATATAAAATTATATAGTTAATATTGAGAGAGACAGACAGACCTGTGGCTGATTTTATTATATGCTGCATATCCATGGTTTCAGGGGGTATGGGCAAACTCATTACTCTATCCTGGCTCTGGAAACTGACCGGTGCTGGCCACAGTAGACATAGTTCTCATCCCATATCATGTTATCCTCCAGTACACGCAAACTGGAAGTTTCCCACTGAGGTTTTTTTCAGTCACAGCCTCACTGAAATCACTTTATCACTGTTATTTGCTTTTATGTCAATTTCTTAGCAGGCCTGCTACCTGAGAATTAATATGGCCTCATTTATGCTGTCTACAGGACACCAAAGTCTGTGTAATGATTCATTTGAAAGGGGAAGAAAAACCAAGTCACGTGTGTGTCACATAGGCACTGTAACCACTGGTAACCATTGACTCACTGACACTCTATGTTGTACGCGCATTGTCTTGGTGTTAGGTTGCTGGGGGCATAACTTGTTCCTCAGGAAACCTGAGATTATTACTTAGGAACCCGAAGTGTATTACAGGTATTTGTAGGTTGCTAGTTTGATTCACTTTTTTTTATCTTCCTAGCAAAGTTAAACTTAGTGTAATTTCACTACAAGAGGCAACTAAGAGCCCCGGGTTTGGGGCCAGACAGCCAGGGTTTGAATCCCCGAGTACAGGCTGAGTGATTGTCTGCAGTAACTTCTAGTATGTGAGCCTTTATTTCCTCCATGAAGTGGAAAAAATAACCCTTTACAGGGTTTCCAAGAAGAATAAGTAGTGTATGTGAGTACATAATATGATGCTTAGCACATACTAAGTGTTCAATGTTAGTTGTTGTTATGATTATTATCATTGTTGTGTTTTCTATTTTGAATGAGGTTATCTTGAAGCTGGGGACTCTGTAAAGGACGAATACCATGGTTTCACAATGAAATCCTCTTAACTCATTAGTGAGGCATTCTGCTGTGTAACGATGCGAGATTTGTTTGATGCTGGAACCGTTAGGCCAGAGTTAATGCCATTTTATCCTATTAGGCCTTGGGTAGCTTATCCCAGTGTGGCCCAACCTTGTGCTACTGGTTCCTTTCTGTGTGACTTAATTCATGGACAGTGGGCCACTTGTCATCATGAAGAGTTTTATGACCCAAGTGGGAGTTGGTTGATTCTAAAGTGAAGCTGCTGAGTCCTACGTCACTGAGCTGGAAAGTGCAGGCAAGGGGACTCTGGGATTTCTCATTTGTGTGACCTGTGAAATACATATAAAATTTCTCTGTGAACAAGTCAGATATTTTTCTAGTGGCTCACTCAGTGCCTCCATGTGGGATTGGAAAAATCAGGCTGCTTTATGATGCTTTACTGACAATTATACTAATGACATGAACCAAATGTGGCTGACTCGGCTACTGACTGGCAAAACTGACCTATCTTCTGCAAAATATTATGTACACAGTTAAAAAACAACAACTGAGTCTTCTTCAAGTTCTAAAATTCATAAAACATTTGTGTATTTTTAAGGTTGGTTTTCTGAGCCTCTTTTAATAGAATTGAATTTACTTTTACAGGGCTTGTTTGTGGTTGGGTTTGTCGATTCAGTGTTTTAAAAACAGCCCATGACCCTAGACAAAATAGGTACTTAGCAAATGCTTGAACTGTGCATTTGAAAATCCATACTTGCTCTCAAGGACCATTATTATTTATGTAAAACGTAATGCTTCTGTTGAGTATTTAAAAGTTGGTATCTAAACTTAGTTCTTTGGTTGGGGGATTTTTGTGGAATGCAGGCCATCCCATTTGTAGGTTTCCCTTGATATCCGAAAGTGGAGCATTCCTATGAAACCTTTGGTAGGCTGAGATGGTGTGAAGCAAAGAAGCAATCACTGATTTACATGGAAAAAAAAAATTGGTTCCCAGACCCAAAATTCAGTGCACACACAATGTCTTTATTTCATTCACCATCATGGAAACACTTAATTATGTCCTGTTTTATGCTGAACATAACACCCTTACGAGCTCTCTTAGGCTTCACTGATGCCTCAGGACACATCTTGCTAACAGATGCACAAAGTGAATTGAGACACAGCACAGATGCTCACAGACAGAGCAAAGCTGCTGCGCCTTGATGCTGAGATGCTGAGTGTGGTTCCTTTCGCTGCAAAACAAACCTGAACACTATTTTCACTTTACTTTTCTTCATAAAAATGTAACTCCTCTTCAGATTTCTCCCAGCTAGTGAAATAGATCTACTTTAAAGCCAAATGGCAGAACGCAAACTTTTTAAAAGTGGGGAATACCTGTATTAATAACCCGAGTGAAAGAAATACTCTTAATATAAGTGATAAGTTAACAAAGACCAGCCTATATTCATAAATTAATCCTTTAGAAAGTGGAAGATACACAGAATTTATTACTCATTTTTCTGTTCCATGCATTAGCCACAAATGGATTTTGTTTATATAAATTTTATTTTCTTCATAATTTTATTTTTCAATTACAGTTGACATTGAAAATTATTTTATATTAGTTTCAGGTGTGTAGCATAGTGGTTAGACAGTTACATAATTTACAAAGTGATCCACTCCCAAAATTCAAGTACGCACCTGACACCACACATAGTTATTATCGTATCATTGACTGTATTCCCAATGCTGAACTTTACACCCCTGTGACTGTTTTGTAACTACCAGTCTGTACTTCTCAATCCCTTCACCTTTTTCACCTACTCCCCTAACCCCCCAACTTCTACATACAAGTGAAACCATATGGTATTTGTCTTTCTCTGACTTATTTCACTTAGCATAATACCCTCTAGGCCAGTGATGGCGAACCTATGACACGCGTGTCAGAGGTGACACGCGAACTCATTTTTTTGGTTGATTTTTCTTTGTTAAATGGCATTTAAATATGTAAAATAAATATCAAAAATATAAGTCTTTGTTTTACTATGGTTGCAAATATCAAAAAATTTCTATATATGACACGGCACCAGAGTTAAGTTAGGGTTTTTCAAAATCCTGACACGCCGAGCTCAAAAGGTTCGCCGTCACTGCTCTAGGTCCATTGCTGTTGTGGAAAATGGTAAGATTCCATTCCTTTTTTTATGGATGAGTTATATTCCATTGTATATATGTACCACAACTTCCTTATCCAATAGTCTATTGATAGGCACGTGGGTTGCTTCCACATATTGGCTGTTATAAATAATGCTAAAATGAACATAGGGATACATATATCTTTTCAAATTAGTGTTTTGGATTTCTTGAAGTAGAATTGCTGGGTCATAAGGCAGTTCTACTTTTAATTTTTTTGTGTAATTTACATCCTTGCAAACTCTTGTTGATTTATTGATGATAACCATTCTGACAAGTGTGAGGTGATACCTCACTGTGGTTTTAATTTGCATCTCCCTAATGATTAGTGACATTGAGCATCTTTTCCATTGGCCATATTTGTATATCCTCTTTGGAGAAATGTCTATTCAGGTCTTATGCCCATTTTTTAATTGGATTGTTTTATTTTTTTGGTGTTGAATTGTATGAGTTCTTTATAAATTTTGAAAATTAACCCCTTATTTATACAAATTTTCAGTCTATATATTCAATGTTTATTTATTCAGCAATTGGGATTCCTGCATGATTTATATTTTTAATATACTTATAGAGCATTTTATATTAAACTAAATTAGTGGAAAACATTTTTTTTCTTCTTCATGAGATTACATAATCCTGGGCAGGGTGCAGTTATATTTGTTGCTGGTGTAGACCCTGCTGTTGGGAACATTAGTAGGTAAAAATGTTGTGGAAGGAAATATTGCAGTATATATTAACATCCTTTCACCTAATTGCCCAGTGTCTGGGACTCTCACCCAAAGAAATAATTTAATACACAGCTAAAGTTTTGTATGCGAAGATGTTCATTGCAGTATTATTTAAGATCTAGAGGCCCAGTGCATGAAATTCATGCGCGGGTACAGTCCCTAGGCCTGGCCTAAGATTAGGGCCATCTTCTCCAGCTGCCTGCAGCCAGCCTTGCCCTCCCCTCCCCCCCCCGCCACCAACCAGTTTCCCTGTTCACCATCGGGTGATCAGAGCCTGCCAACCAGGGGGAGGGACCAAGAGGTCAGCTGTTCCCACCTGCTCGCCAGCCCCGCCCTGCTGCAGGTTGCCATCTGTGTGTGGGGCGACCAGCAGGGCAGGGGGCCTTGGCCTGGCGCCACCTGCATCCCCTGCCACCCACCCCCAGTTCCCCGTTTGCCATCGGGCAATGGGAGCCTGCCGGCCGGGGAATGTGACCAAGAGGTGGTCAGTGCGCCTCATAGTGACTGGTCAAGCGGTTGTTCTGGTCGTTCCAGAACGGTTGTTAGGGTCAATTTGCATATTACCCTTGTATTATATAGGATAGTAAAATGAGATTAAATGACTAGTAATGGGGGAATAATTAAAGCATTTCTATAACTATTGCTCCAGAACTCAAATTATTGTCATTCCCATTTCAAGGTGAGGAATATTCCAGGTGAGGGGGAGACTGAGGCTTTCACAGCTTAACTTGCCCAGGATCACTCTGCTTGTACATGGTAGAAGGGGAACGTGGATTCTGCCACATTCCCGGTTGCTTTTTGTTTTTACTTTAAAATGAAACTCACAGCCCAGCCTGTGTGGTTCAGTGGTTGAGTATCAACCTATGAACCAGGAAGTCATGGTTTGATTCCTGGTTAGGGCACATGTCTGGGTTGCAGGTTCAATCCCCAGTAGGGGGCATGCAGGAGGCAGCTCACCAATGATTCCCTCTCATCATTGATGTTTCTATCTTTTTTTCCCTCTCCCTTTCTCTTCGAAATTAAAAAAAAAATTTTTTTAAATGAAACTTTTATCTACATTCTAGATTTTTTTGTAAAAGACATCTTTTTAAAAATTTTATGGTAACGTGGGGAGGCAAGTAGGTGTAGTGGTTTAAGGAGCAGGCTCTGGGTCGCTCTGCATGCCATTGGTGTGACTTTGGGTAAGTGATTTAGTTGCTCTCTGCCTCAGTGTACTTCTGTGTGAAAACGGGATGTGTAGCAGGACTGGCATGAGGATTAAGCAAGTTATCCTTGTAAATTTATAGCAGAAAGACTACTGGCACATAGTAAGGACTGGGTGCTAGTTATTATAACCATTATGATCTTCAAAGAAAAGGTTTTGAAATTTTAAAAACATCATTTAAAATGGGTTAGCTGAGGTTCTAAATGGTTATTATAGTCTCTTGGAGAGATATTAATCTGATAGAATGACTTTGGAAAGCTTCCCTGTAGCACTCAGTCATTAGCAGCCCATTTAGTGAAGGGAAATAGGAATTTGTAATAATTCAACCTCTCCAAGTTTGTAATTCATGGTAGAGCATAGCTGGCTTCATGTTTTCTTAGGACAACAAGATTATATACTACTAAGTCCTAAATAAATATGTGGCTTATGGCCCAGCTTAGGCTTGAACTTCTTATATTTAACAAATGTCCCCCTATAAGTGAGCATATCAATACAGTGAATTTTCACTAATTTGCCCTCCAATAATCCTATATAATAAAAGCCTAATATGCTAAGTGTCTGGTCATCTGTTTGTCCATTCAACCAATCAAAGCATAATATGCTAATATGCTAAGGCTGCTCAACTGCTCGCTATGACATGCACTGACCACCAGGGGGCAGATGCTCTGACCAGTAGGTTTAGCTTGCTCCTTGGGTTTGGCCGATTGGGACTGAGCAAGATGGGCTGGACACACCCTGGAGCCTTCCCGCGGCCGTTCCCCGGCTGGCCACCCTCCCACATCCCTCCCTGGCCCCGATCATGCACTGATGGGGTGCCTCGGCCTGGCCTGAGCCCTCTTGTAATCCGGGACCCCTTGGGGGATGTCCGAGAGCTGGTTTTGGCCCAATCCCGCAGGCCAGGCCGAGGCACCAGGCCTCTAGTTCAAAATATATGGCCTACCTCCTAACCCAACAGGCATATATGAAACTGTGTAACTGATCTATGATTGATAAGATTAATAGCAGAACAGTTCGTTTCTAGACAGTCGGGACTTTCCTTGTTCCCTTATTCCAGCCCGCTTGCCCCTGTGCTCCCTGATTCATCAAATAGCACCCCATCCAGGGTGCAGAGTGAGAAGCCAGGAGCCTGGACTTCCTTCTGTCCCTCACCTGGCCCACCCCTCCCCTGCCATGGCCTTAAAGATGTTCTCCATCCTGCATGTGGGCTGTTGCAGTAGTTCTCTGACTTGATCTGGTTCACACCTTCTCTCCAACCCCACACCCCACTCTCAGCCCCCTCCCCTGTTTAAAATCAAACACTAGAGCCCTTACCCACTTCTCCAGCATCATTTTTCTCTCCCGTCCATCCCGCCCCCCCGGCCAGCCTTAACTCAAACGTTACTATGTCTCTATGTAAAAAAAGACTTATTTTTTTATCCCCCATTTTCCCTGTACATACTTTGTCAAGGCACCTCACTTTGTTGTAGTCATTTATCACTTCTCTCTCTCTTGCTAGACTCTGTCTTGTGGATTTTCAGTGCCCCAGTGCCTACCACAGTGGGTTAAACCACAAACAGTTGCTGATATTTGCTGATGATAATTTGAAAAAGAGCTGCCATGAATTGAGGTGCTTATGCATTGTGGTAGGTGTGTCAGAGCGCTCATTTATCTTCACCACAACCCCATATGGTGTAGGCGTTATTATGCACATGATTACAGATCAGGAAACTGAGGTCTGTACAGGTTGAGCAGCATACCAAAGATCATGTTACAGAGTTCTGTCAGAGCCCAGGGGAGTGTAGCCCAAATTATACATAGAGTAGATTCTGTTTTCTTGTATAAAGAATGAGAATCTGTAATCCTATAGGTACTACTTCATTATGAATTAAGTAGTTTAGGGCTCACCTGGATATCTAGCAACCACATGTAGATATAGTTCTTAATTTGAGGACTGAGGGGCTCTAGGATTTAGGGACTCTAAATGTCAGTTTTAATCCGGCCTCTTTGTCATTTGGGGATAGAGATTTTTATAATTAGTGTAGAATCCCCAAGAGGTTAAGAACTAATATAACAATTTCTATAGAAAACAGAGTAGAAAATAGAATTTTCCAAAGGCCAGATGACTACTTTACACAGTAACATCTGGAAACACAACCCTTTTGTAAAGTAGAGATTATGTATTTTGATAATTTGAGTGAATGAATGAAAATGATTCACTTAACAGACAAAGTTTTTAAAAAATAGCACTTTTCTCTAGACCCGTGGTCGGCAAACTGCGGCTCTCGAGCCACATGCAGCTCTTTGGCCCCTTGAGTGTGGCTCTTCCTAAGCCTTAGGAGTACCCTAATTAAGTTAATAACACTGTACCTACCTATATAGTTTAAGTTTAAAAAATTTGGCTCTCAAAAGAAATTTCAATCGTTGTACTGTTGATATTTGACTCTGTTGACTAATGAGTTTGCCGACCACTGCTCTAGACTATACACAGTGAGTCATTCCCTTTATCTCTTAAATGGAGAACTACCTCTCTGTTATGGACCGAATGTTTGTACATCCCCACATTCATATGTTGAAACCCTGACCCCAGTGTGATGGTATTTGGAGGTGAGGCCTTTGAGAGGCAATTAGGCTTAGAAAAGGTCATGAAAATGGGGCTCCCATGACAGGATTAGTGTCCTTCTAGGAGGAGGAAGAGACCAGAGCCCCCTCTCTTCACCTCATGAGGTTGAGGATACAGCAAGAAGGTGGCTGTCTGCAAGTCAGGAAGAGAGCCCTCACCAGGAACTGAATCTGTTGGCACCTTATCTTGGACTTCCCAGCCTCCGAAACTGTGAGAAATAAATTTCTGTTGAAACCACCCAGTCCATGGTATTTTGGTATAGCAGCTTGAGCTGACTTAAGACACTCTCCCTTCCCTTCTCCCACCTGGTGGCATATATATTAATGGTCCATGTAGATGAAAAAGAATCTCTGGAAAAAACATAATACAGTTTAAACATGTAGTCACATTAATTTTCTTCAAGTAGTTGTTTTCATTTTGCTTCTGCATAGGAAGCTTTTCCAAATCAAAGTGTGTCATTTTGTATCTGTCTCCCTCCCCCACCAATAAAATATTCTTACCTTTCAGAGGGGGGATGTGTGTTGAGCTGTTATGGATTTGTGCTGCATTCTATGTTTTGAAATGAGCTAAAAATATGGATTCTGACCCTGGCTGGATGGCTCAATGGGTTAGAGTGTTGTCCTGATATGCCAGGGTTGTGGGCTCAATTCCCGTACAAATAAGAATCAACCAAGGAATGAGTGGAACAACAAAAATTGATGTTTCTCTCTCTTCCTCTCTCCCAAATCAATAAGTAACATTAAAAAAATTATTTAAAAAAAATGGATTCCATCTGGATGATGACCTACCAAATGCCTTAAACACACTTTTTGCTCAGTAAAAGCATGTTGTTAAACAATGATATGTGCCATTTACAACCTAACTCTTTTCCCTAAGATTTTCCCCTGATTGACTTCTCCAAGAAAGAACGTTTATAAGGTCTGTACACAAATAGCTAATTTTCTTTTTGTCTCCTGAACTGTGTCCTGCATTTTCTTTTTGGGACCTGTCTCTCCCTTGGTGTTCTGGCTGTAGGTAGGCAGCTAATTGGCTTCATGTTAATTTGATCACTGGCTTCCCTTTCTTTACTTTGTTGCGGCAAATGGCTTTCCTGACAGCTTGGAGTTGAATATTGGTACTTGGGGAGAATTGAAATGAAGGGAAAATCTTGTTATTTGCCAGTCAGAATATTCAGTTACATTACTATGACTTGCTAAAATACTTGCAGTTCCACTAAAATGTAATCACCTTAGGGCCTAATTCACTGTATTTCACTTTTAGTAGTGTCAGGGGAGTTAAACACAGTGGGTACATTTGTTGAAAATAGCACTTGATGAAAAGAAGAAAAGCATTGCTAGGAAGAGATCTAATCTTGCTGGGCCATTTCCAGCGAGGGTTACAGAAGTCGTCATCTCAGCCTTTTCTGGAAAGTGTCCACTGTCGCCTGGAGCGCTGTGGGAGTGGAGGGGCTCCTTTATGCTGACAGGCAGCAAAGGCCACTGCAGAGCACCGTGGCTCAGACACATGGCTCACCCCAGTAAACTGTGGGTCGCATAATGACAGGGCTCCTCCATATCATAAAAGTGCTGCTTCAACTGCTGTGTGTGTTTGTCCCAGCGGATTGACAAGAAAATGATCCAAAGGATAGAAGAAAGCACCGTTTTTATATTTCATAGTGCAGACAGCTTTTATTAATATTTTTATTATCAAAAACATCTTGTAAACACAATGCAATATACAGATGATGTATTATAGAATTGTACACATGAAGCCTACATAATTTTATTAACCAATGTCAACCCCAATAAATTCAATAAAAAAAAAATCTCGCCGAAACCGGTTTGGCTCAGTGGATAGAGCGTCAGCCTGTGGACTGAGAGGTCCCGGGTTCGATTCCGGTCAAGGGCATGTACCTGGGTTGCGGGCACATCCCCGGTGGGGGATGTGCAAGAGGCAGCTGATCCATGTTTCTCTCTCATCGATGTTTCTAACTCTCTCTATCTCTCTCCCTTCCTCTCTGTGAAAAATCAATAAAATATATTTTAAAAAAAACAAAAAAAAACTCAAACCTCACAACCCAATACTATTTACCTAAAGTTTTCTACATGTCATTTATGTGAATGGAAAGTGGCAAGGGAATAACTGATTGCAAGAACTTAAGATTTAGAGCATAGAAACACAGATTTACAGATTTATCTTAATTATCTATGCCTACTTATCCACAATTCTGTAAAACAGGACTTGGCGTTCATAATTCTGATGCTGAAACCCTTCAAGATCCCGAAATGTCTCCAAATCATCAAAGATCAAATTTTATTCAGGAAGATGTTATTTGATATATTTAATGATTTTCTTGCTCTATGAAGACTGGCCTGTGTAAGATATATGATCCCTTGAAGTGAATCAGAACATTAAATAGATCAAAACAGTATTCCCCATTGGTTGACTAGTCTGAATAACTGTTTACTGGGAAGCTAATTAGACGGCTAGGAAAATGTAAGCAGTGAAAACACCAACATGCAGGTGAATGAAGGGTTAATGTTTCATGAATGGAGTCATAGCTCAGATTGTTCCTTTCCAGCCCCAACCTGCTTCCTTTACAGGTATTTACAGATGCCCCCAAATCACAACCATGTATCATTGGGTCACGGGGAGGAGGGGCTGGTAGTTGAATTTTTTAAAAATCAAAGGCTTATTCGTGTTCATTGATTTGAGTTTCTCAATTTTGTAGTTTGTTTTTTTAAATAAATTTTATTGATTTTTTACAGAGAGGAAGGGAGAGGGATAGAGAGTTAGAAACATTGATGAGAGAGAAACATCGATCAGCTGCCTCCTGCACCCCCCCCCCCCCCACTGGTGACGTGCCTGCAACCAAGGTACACGCCCTTGACTGGAATCGAACCCGGGACCCCTCAATCCACAGGCTGATACTCTATCCACTGAGCCAAACCGGTCAGGGCTGTAGTTTTTTTTAAATGTAACTTTTCATTTTGAGATAATTCTAGATTCATAAGCAGTAGTGAGAAAAAATACAGAAATTTCTAGCACCCTTGCCCAGATTCTCCTGATGGTAACATTCTGCAGACCGCAGTTTGATATCGCAACTAGAATGTGGACATTGTTATAGCCGAGATACAAGATACAGTGTTCTATCATCCCATGTGCCCGTATATAGCCACATCCACTTTCCTCCTGCCTTCATACCATCGTTAACCCTGGCAAACACTAATCTCTTCTCCATCTCTATAATTTTATCTTTTCAAAAATGTTATCCTATATAATAAAAGCCTAATATGCTAAGTGTCCAATTGTTATTCGACTGTTCAACCAGTCGCTATAATGCCGCTGACCATGAAGGGGGCAGACACTTCCACCAGTAGGTTAGCTTGCTGCTAGCATCCAGCTGATCAGGACTGGGCGAGTCAGGTCGGACATGCCAGGAGCCAACCTCCCACGGTACCTCCCTGGCCTCTAAAATATTTCTTCTAATTAATTTCCTTTCAATGTGCATGAATCCATGCACCAGGCCTCTAGTGTTATATAAATGGGTTGGCTTTCACTCAGCATAATTCTCAGGAGATTCATCCATGTTGTTAAGTGTATAGTAGTGTGTTCCTTTTCATTGCTGAGCAATGTTCTGTGGTATGCATGTACCACAGTTAAGTCATCACTGTTGGTGAACATTTTTGGTTGTTTGCAGTTTGGGACTATTAGAAATAAAGCTGCTATGAACATTTGTGTGCAAGTGTTTGTGTGAACATTTCTCTGGAATAAATGCCCAAAAACTTTAATGATAGTATAATATTTAAGTGTATGTCTGTACCATGATCTATTTCAGCAGATGACTCTTAGATAGCTATTTAAAGGTGCCTTTCCCCCCTCACCATTTTTCAGCTGTTGTACCACCAATGATAATCTTATAGGTCAATTTAATGCACATCTGCTTTTTATCTTCTTAGTGTAAGGATTTCTAAAAGTGGGCTCGAGCATGCAATATTTTAAAGCCTTTCCATTTTTAAAGTTTATTTTTAAATTTTTTAAGTGAATCTAATTTCAGAACACTTTCATTGCCTCAAAAATTCCATACACGTCAGTAGTTACTTCCATCGCCCCTCCCCCCAACCCTGGGCAACCACTAATGTACTTGCTGTCTGTGTGAATCAGCCTGTAATGGATATTTCATATAAATGGA
Organism: Myotis myotis; assembly: GCF_014108235.1. Lineage (NCBI taxonomy): Eukaryota > Metazoa > Chordata > Mammalia > Chiroptera > Vespertilionidae > Myotis > Myotis myotis. Next base: position 77,300,850 of record NW_023416379.1, read on the forward strand.
ATCATACAATATGTGCTTTTTGTGACTGGCTTCTTTTACTTAGCATAATCTTTTCAAGGTTCGTGCATGTTGTAGCATGTACCCATACTTCATTCCTTTTTGTGGCTGAATAACATTCTATTGCATGGATGTACTACATTTTGTTTATTCATCCATCAGTTAATGGGTAGTTGGGTCGTTTCCATTTTTTGGCTATTATAAATGATGCCACTATGAATATTTGTGTGCGGTTTTATGTGGACATACGTTTTCATTTCTCTTGGGTATTCTAGTATACCTAGGAGTAGAATTGATGGGTCATATGGTAGCTCTGTTCTTTTTGCAAAGCTTATTTTTCCCCATCACTATTTATCCCTCCTATACCCTTTTCCACTGCCACCCTCCAGCTTTGTTTTCACCTTTTGAGGACCCACCAAACTGTTTTCCGTGCTACGTGTACCATTTGGCAATCCCACCAGCAATGTATGAGCATTCCAATCCCTCTATATCAGTGGTTCTCAACCTTCCTCATTCCGCGACCCTTTAATACAGTTCCTCATGTTGTGACCCAACCATAAAATTATTTTCGTTGCTACTTCATAACTGTAATTTTGCTACTGTTATGAATCATAATGTCAATATCTGATATGCAGGATGTATTTTCATTGTTACAAATTGAACATAATTAAAGCATAGTGATTAATCACAAAAACAATATGTAATTATATATGTGTTTTCTTAGGCGACCCCTGTGAAAAGGTCATTCGACCCCCAAAGGGGTCACGACCCACAGGCCAAGAACTGCTGCTCTATATCCTTGCCAGCAGTTGTTATTGTCTGTCCTCATGATTATCACCATCTTGATGGGTATTGTGTGCATCTTTTTAAAAGACAAAGGGCCAGAGCTATCTGGGCTGTGCCAACTTGCTGATAGTTGGTCCTCCTAACCTAGCAGGTATGAAGGCCACTTGTGCCCGCCCGCTAATGTTGGAGATCCCGGTAGCTTTAGCTGGCTGTCTCAGGGCTTCTGTAGAAGAGAAGATTGTGCACCTGTCTGCCCCTCCTGCCGGAGCCCCTGACCTGGTGTGCAGTTCTGCGGGGAACCCACCCTACCAGCCACAGCCCTGGAGCCAGCTGTGCTGGGCGGGCCAGCAGTGGAGGCCCAGGGGGCGTACCTGTCAGTGCTTTGTCACTGGATCGCTGTTTTGAAACAGAAGTTTGCAGAAATTCTTACACTGAAAAATTTCCATGCTAGTTTGTGTCATAACAACAGCAATTGTTTTGCTCTTTCACAGAAAAACCAAAAAAGTTTTTCTTGGATATTTGTGAGATAAAGACTAGAAAAGCTTGTGGTTTTCATTTTCATAGGTGACATTTCAAAATTGATTGCAGATTATAAACTGCCAAAATGATAGCTTTAAAATGTGCTTTAAATAAAATCAACTGTGTGGTAAAAAAAAAAAAAAAATCAACTATGTGGTGACTTTTAAAGAGCACAATATTTGGACATAGTAGGACAGTGATGGCGAACCTTCTGAGCTCGGCGTGTCAGCATTTTGAAAAACCCTAACTTAACTCTGGTGCCGTGTCATATATAGAAATTTTTTGATATTTGCAACCATAGTAAAACAAAGACTTATATTTTTGATATTTATTTTACATATTTATATGCCATTTAACAAAGAAAAATCAACCAAAAAAATGAGTTCGTGTGTCACCTCTGACACACGTGTCATAGGTTCGCCATCACTGTAGTAGGGTAACCAGTGTCCCCGGGACTTTCCTGATTTTTTATTTTCCTTGATTTTTTACAGCCTGGGAAACTCCCAAATTCCAATAAACCAAGACGGTTGGGTTATATGTCATATAAACCTGCGGGTAACTAAATGGATCCATTTGTTTGTTTGACCAAGTTACTTAAAATCTCAACTTCAGTTTCCTCAACTATAAAATGAGGATAATTCCTTATTGAGCCTTTGAAAAGCTAGGTATACAATAGATAATAAATGTTAGCTCCCTTGTTTGTTAAGCTTCAGGCTGGTAATGTGTTGTATTGGTTTTATAACCAAATTCTATACTTTAGATAACAGGCCTTTTTATTTCTTTCTCAGTTTCAATGAAATCAAAAGGGGAACATTTATTTTTTTAGGGCCATGCTTCTAATTGGTGTCTTGATTATGTGTAAGTAACCAAAAGGAAAGCTAGCAAGAGAAAGGAAACTTGAGTTTTTTTTTTTTTTTTAATATATTTTTTATTGATTAAGATATTACATATGTGTCCTTGTCCCCACGTTACCCTCTACCCCCCCACACACCCCCGCTCATGCCCTCACCCCCCCGTTGTCCATGTCCATTGATTAGGCCTATATGCTTGCATATAAGTCCTTTGGTTGATCTTTCCCCCTTACCCCCACCCTCCCCTACCTTCCCTCCAAGTCCCGACAGTCCAATCAATGCCTCTCCGTCTCTGGATCAGTCCTTGTTCATCAGCTTATGTTGTTCATTATATTCCACAAATGAGTGAGATCATGTGGTATTTATCCGCTCTCCAGTTCCATCCATGCTGTGGCAAATGGTAAGAGTTCCTTTTTCTTCTTCCTCTTCTTAAAGAATACCTTTCAGCATTTCATATAATGCTGGTTTGGTGGTGATGAACTCCTTTAGCTTTTTCTTATCCGTGAAGCTCTTTATCTGACCTTCTATTCTGAATGATAGCTTTGCTGGATAAAGTAATCTTGGTTGCAGGTTCTTGCTATTCATCACTTTGAATATTTCTTGCCACTCTCTTCTGGCCTGCATGGTTTCTGTTGAGAAATCAGCTGACAGTCGTATGGGTACTCCCTTGTAGGTAACTGACTGTCTTTCTCTTGCTGCTTTTAAGATTCTCTCTTTATCTTTTGCTCTTGGCATTTTAATTATGATGTGTCTTGGTGTGGTCCTCTTTGGATTCCTTTTGTTTGGGGTTCTCTGTGCTTCCTGGACTTGTAAGTCCATTTCTTTCACCAGGTAGGGGAAGTTTTCTGTCATTATTTCTTCAAAAAGGTTTTCAATATCTTGCCCTCTCTCTCCTTCTGGTACCCCTATAATTCTGATGTTGGTACGCTTGAAGTTGTCCCAGAGGTTCCTTACACTATCTTCATATTTTTGGAATCTCTTTTCTTTTTTCTTTTTCGGTTGGGTATTTTTTGTTTCTTTGTATTTCAAATCTTTGACTTGATTTTTGGGATCCTCTTGTCTGCTGCTGGATCTCTGTAAATTATTCTTTATTTCAGTCAGTGTATGCTTAATTTCTAGTTGGTCCTTTTTCATGTCCTCCATGGTCTCACTATACTTATTGAGGGATTCATTAAATTTATCGGCGGTTTCCATAAAATTCTTGAAAAACCTTATAAACGTGGCCTTGAACTCTATATCTAATCGTTTGCTTTCCTCCATTTCTGCCATTTGTGACCTGTTTCTTTGTCTCCGCATTTTGGCAGCTTCCCTGTGTTGATAGAGTGGCCCTGCGCGCCAGGTGTCCTGTAGGGCCCAGTAGCTCAGCCTCCCCACTTACCTGGGGTGGACACTCTTGGTGCACTCTTGGTGCCTTGGTTGTTGTAGGATCACCGGGAGGAATTGACCTCCAGGCCAATTGGCTGTGAGAATCAGCTGTGTCTAAAGTGGGAGAACTTCTGTGCTAAAGACACCCTTCTGGGGCAAGACTTGCTTCAGTGGGGCTTTGGTGCTCACTGAGTCTGCTCCCTGAGTGTGTCCCTTATGGATCTGAGGAGTTGCAATCTGGATGGTCCCCCTCTGACCACTGGGTACAGTGGCTCCTGGATCTAAGGAGGTGCTAATTCAGCCTCTGCCTGAGGCCACACAGCAGGAGCCACGAAGAGGCTCAGCTGTGAAGCAATGCAAGCCGCTGCGGGGCCTTGGGCCTTCTCTTGGAAGTTCTGGGTCTGCCTGGCTCGCTGCAGTTAGGTACATTCACATGCAAAAGCCTCTGCCGCAGCCTGGGTGGGGCGGGGTCTCAGGGAATCAAAGGGCGGATCAAGGAGCTATGGCTGATTCTCCGCCCGGAGTCGCGGGTCTCAGTGACCCGCTAATTGCTGCAAGCACCTCTGAGGGAAAGCCGCCTTCAAGTTCGCCCGCTGCTGGACAGACCAGCTTCTCCCCGTATGAGTCCTGGGTCCCCAGAGACTTCCCGGAACCGGAGTTCAGAGCAGTGGGGAGCTTGTGATTCAAAAAGACAGCCGCGTCCTCAGGTGCCACCCCCTTTACTCGCGCGCTAGCCGGCCGTACCTCTGCACTTGTACCTCTGCACTTCACCTCTGCAGCTCCTCTGGCTCTCAGCGTGCTTTTCTTTCCTTCTAGTTGTAGAATTTACACTCAGCCAGCCTTCCTGTTGTTCTGGATGATGTTTGCTCTGCCCTTTGCGGTAATTTTCAATTGTTGTGTGAGGCGGCAATTTCCCGGTGTTTACCTATGCTGCCATCTTAGTTTCTGAAACTTGAGTTTTAAGAACCTCTCTCCCCACCCTCACTGACCTCATTAGTTTCTAAGTCTGTAATCCATGGCTGAGTAACAGATTACTGCAAAATTTTAGCAGCTTAAAACAGTAAACATTTATTATCTCACACAAGTTCTGGGGGTCAGAAAGTCCAGAGAGGTTTTGCCGGGTGGTTCTGGCTCAGAGTCTTCGTTGAGGTTACAGTTGTGGCCGAGGTCACCTGAAGCAGACTGCACCAAAGGACCTGCTTCCAGGCTCACTCAGGTGGTCATTGGCATAGGGCCGATCACAACGGGGCAGCTGGCTTCCCCCAGAGCCCATGATCTAAGAACAGAGAAACATACTGCTGACCAAGATGCAAGTCACAATGTCTTATATAACCTGATCCCAGAAGTGAGATTCCATCATTTGCTGTATTCTGTTGGTTGCTCACGCAACCCTGGTTCAGTTTAGGAGAGAATCACTGGGGACCAGCTTAGAGGCTGGCTTCCACAGACACCAAATTCAGCTGAAACCTTGATCCTCCAATCCAGGTAGTGAAGCTAATAGAAAGTGGCTCAGTTTGGAACTGATGATAACAGAGCTTGAGCCAGAATGCACATCTCAGCCAGTGTCCAGATTTCTGCCCATTGCGCGCTTTATCTCCTTCCAAGGAGTACAGTTGGCTGTGGCCAAGTGTGTGCCACGATTTCTGGAAGTGACAGCCTCTCGCTGGCACCCCACACCACACAATTCATATGATTTAACTAAATTCCTTCTGTGACTAAGAACAGCTGCTGGGGATTACAGGGAACAAGACAGATATGTTCCCCGCCCTCCCTCAGCTGTTGCAAACGTGGCCACTGACACCTGGTTTTGGAAGTGGCAGGTTAGGGATCTCTCCTGCTGTGACATGGTATTCTTTCCAACAACATTCCAGAGTGGAGAAAGAGCTTGCAGTGCTTAATGCATACTGGTTATACATGGTATGTATGGTGTAACATGTTGCCTGATAGATAGGAGAACTGGTCTCTAACTTAATGGGGCTGCATTTCAGCTTGAGAGATGGTTTGACAGGAAATGATAGTGGCGTTAACACAAATGGAATTATAACCGAATTTGTAGGAATGAAATGTTTTATCTTTGACCACCATCCCAGTCTAGACTCTGGGAGTGTAGTGCTATCAGTATATGATTACTGTCCAAGTGACATAACTTCAAGAGCTGCAGGGGAATTTATTTGAGTCCCAAAGTGAAATTTACATCTACAGCAGTGGTTCCCAAAGAAGGCCGCTCATCTCCTTTACCCAAGGAACTTTGCAAAAAGACGAACGTCTCAGGCTTCAGGCTGTTGAATCAGAATTTCTAGAAATCTGTTGTTTGAAGCACCTCGGTGATTTGAGTTGCTGACAGATACGGAACTAAAAGGCACGAAGGCATGCATTCTTACACTCACTCATTCGTGGTTCCAACCAGTAATTGGCACTCTGCCAGGCCTGGATCCCGGCTCTGTGGAGATACAAATGGGAACATCAGAGGTTTTGCCCTAGAAGAATTGCTTAGAGCTTAATGGGGATTGTGAACAAATGAGCAGATAATTACAGCATAACTGATAATTATGACACTTAAAAAATAAGCCTATAATTTTATCAGTGATGGAGATAATGGAAGTGATGATGGGCATGAGAAAATGAGGCCAAGGAGGATTGCCACCCTTTTCCGCCGTCTTCCCATGTAGGTCTTAATTTCTAAGGCCTCTATTACCAAGCATCATAGGTGAATGCAATCGAGCTTTCTCTTTTTTACCTTGATAGTGTCATTTAAAATTAAGTTACTTCTGTATCTTACTCTCATGGTTAAAGCTGTATGAACTCGGCTTAGCCAGTTTGGCTCAATGGATAGAGTGGCGGCCTGCAGACCAAAGGGTCCTGGGTTCGATTCCAGTCAAGGGCGCCCCCTGCCCCCCCAAAATAAGCTATATGAACTCAAACACTACTAATACATATTGTCACTATCCTCCTAATAATAACTGTGTGAAGATGCTTTCTTTCTTGGAAAGCCACAAATGGGGTATTTTAAGAATGGTAGGTCATAGGGTAGGAGACCTGGGCTCAAACTTTGTCTCTACCCACGCTCTGTGACCTTTGTCAACTTGGCCACCTCTCTGACTGCAGTAAGTGAATAAACTCATTAGGCATCTACTATATCAGTGATGGTGAACCTTTTGAGCTTGGCATGTCAGCATTTTGAAAAACCCTAACTTAACTCTGGTGCCGTGTCACATACAGAAATTTTTTAATATTTGCAACCATAGTAAAACAAAGATTTATATTTTTGATATTTAATTTATATATTTAAATGCCATTTAACAAAGAAAAATCAACCAAAAAAATGAGTTCGCATGTCACCTCTGACACGGGTGTCATAGGTTTGCCATCACTGTACTATATGTTAGGTGCCGGGAGTATAAAAAAGGCGGATCAGGTAACTGTCCTGGTATGAATACTGATCTTCTCTTCTACTCACAAAGAAGTCAATGACCAGCATCCCCTTCACGTTCTAGAGTACTGATTTTCAACCGATGTGCCCCAAGAATTTTAAAACATGTAATACCCAACTATTTAGCCAGGGGCACTGACCTCTTTTCCCTGGATTGTGAAATTAAAAATGACAACAGCCAACACAAAATAGCTGGTTATATGTGGTAACATGTTTTTTGATAGGAAATATATTTTTTTATATTTTAAATATATATAGGAAAATCACTGTTCTAGAGCAATGTATCTAGTGACTCTTAAAAATCCCTGATTCACAAGTATCACTATGTGATTCCATCCAAAGTGGAGAATAACAGCTGTGAGGTGTGGGTGTGGGCAAGTTTCATTGCCCGTGGATTTTGCAGTGAACTCAGATTAATGCTTAGCAAAAAACTTTCATAATCACTGGATGTGAAGCTGGTCAATGCCAAAGACCTTTGCAATGATGATAGTTATAGAAATAAATATGTTTGCAGCAATTATTATGTGCCATGCACTATTCTAAGTATTTGACATACATCAACTCATTTAATCACACGAGGAAGGTACTTCATTACGGGTACTTATTTTGCAGATGAGTAAATTAGGGCAGGAAAAGGCGAAGTAACTTCCTGAGGTTGTTACACATGCAGTAAGTTGTGGACCAGGGATTTGAACCTGTCAGGCTCTAGAGCTTGTGCTCCTAACCACTGCTACCCAAAAGAGAATGACCCACAGGTGTCTTTGCACACTGCTTCTACTGCTTTAGGTGGGGCAGAGATGTCTGTCCCTGTCATTGTTGCTTTCCTAATGAACAGTATATAGCCTGGCACATAGTAGGCACTCATAAGGTCTTTGTTAATTTGGTGGTCACTCGCTGCCTTTCACAGGACTGGTAGAGTGAAGGGCAGTGACTCTGAGGATGTTTGGGAGCATAGAAATAAAACAAGTCAAGGGGATGACACGATCCCAGCACTTGGTGGACCTTTTGCCTTGTCTCACTGCAGCCTTGAGGGATTAATTAGTTACTGTCAGCAGGCTGTTTGTGAGAGCTGAGATCTAAGTCCATCTGCGGCGAACTGGCCTTCATCCACCTGCAAAGAGCATTCTGTATGTGGATTAACATTGTTTTTTCTCCAAATACAGTGTGCTTCAACTGAGCAAAGTCATTACTGCTTCTCGTTCTTGTTTCAGATGAAAATTAGGTCGTCATCTTTAAGGCAATGAAATTCTACGAGAGCAGTTTTCTACAGTGGGCCCCTCTCCAAATGCTTGCTGGTTAAGTGAATGGGGGTGCGGGGTCCTTATCTCCCCCTGCTCAGAACTGGAGGAAGAATTTTGAATTTGATGGTACATTCTGTTCTTTAGCTGTGAGAATTCCCCAAGAATACAGTCCTAAGATCATGTTACTCTGCCTCTTCGTGCTGCTGAAAAATTATCTACGTCTGAGTTTCTTAGACCACATATATTTATGTATTACCTTCCAAAGTAGAAAAATATATCTTCCTCTCTTTGAGTAGGGAAAGCATAAAGCATACTTTTGAATGTTTAAAGGGTGTGTGTGTGTTATTCTTTTGGTGTTTCTTTCACCTTGTAAAATGCCTTTACGGATTATGTCACAGGCAGGAGTAGAATATCATTGTTAGAGTTCCAGATTGCTAGCGTGGAGGACTTTTTAATTAACTGATGCAACCAAGGAGTGGGAGGTGGGGGCTTATCTTCTGACCTTGTCTAATCTTATTTTTGCTGCAACATTTTAAAAAATTTCCCCCCAATGTTCATTATACCAGAATGAGGTTGGTCAGCCTCCTTTGACCTTGGAGCTATCCTGTAGCAGTGCGTTATAGTGCTTATAGTGCTTATCGGTGCCCAAATTTTGCAGTTACTTATCTAAGGCCCCAAATAGGGCTGTGTTCTTTCTCTACATATATGATCTATGCAGGAAAAAATGACTCTTATCAGGGAATCGTTATTAACAAGAGTTTGTTATGGCCTTAGAATGGAGGCTAGCAAGTATGAGAATTCTATGAGGGGAAAAAATAAGGCTAGATTTCCGGAGTGTCAGAATGACCATACCACTGTTGACGTGGCAGGTACTTCGCTCCACCCAAGATTTAATCTGGAGCCCTTGGGTTAAATGCCGACATTCTAAAGGGATTCTGTTGTCAATGTACTTTCATAGCTAAACGTGTGTCAGCCCTAGATGTTTCCCTTACGGTCTTTAGGACAGTGTTTTATATTTTAACATTTTCTCTCATCCTTGAGCTGATTTTCTCCAACCCAGTAAAACCTTTTTAAATTTGAGCAGTGTTGTGACTGCCAAGTTAAAGTGCCATTTAATTTTTTGTGTTATTGGCAGCCAGTCTGGAGAATGTTCCCATGCCTGCTTAACACAAGCTGACTGTTGAAAAGGATGGATGGTCGGAGAAAACAGAAAAGGGAGGGAACTTTCATCCTGACCTCTTGTGACTTGCAAGGCCAGCTCAGCTGACTTATCTTTAGATGAACTGTGACAATTCAAAACATACACTCATAAAAGAGGATGTGATGAGGAAGTTATGCTAAACAGTAGGTACACGTCTGCAGTAAACACATTTTTAAACCAAAAGCAACGTGACTTGACTGATTGCACAGGAAGGAGGCTCTCAATGCAAACTGACTGCTCCCTTCTACCACCGCCTTAGCAGCAAGAAGAACCTAAAGGTCTCTAACCCTCAGCTTTGGAGTCAGCAAATAGCCTAGTTGTGGGTTTAGGAAATTAATTTTCTTTACTATCATAATTATTTTTTAATCTTGATATTCTTTAAAGCAGATTTGCCTCAAGATCCCAGTCCTTTTCATTTGCCAAGTAGCTTTCTCCTGCTCCAGGTATAAATGGCCAGAATGATTAGCATTAGCATTTTTTGTATTTTTTATTTATTTATTTATTTCAAATCTTTGTTGTTGAGCATATTACAGATGTCCCCCATTTCCCTGCCCCCATTGACCTCCTCCACCTAGTTCCCACCCTTCCTCAGACCTTCACCACTCTATTGTCTGGGTCCATAGGTTATGCATACATGCATGTAAGATTTTTAGTTAATCTCTTCCCGCCCCCCCCCCCCAACCCTCTTCCCTCTGAGATTTATCAGTCTGTTCCATGTTTCCATGCCTCTGATTCTATTTTATTCATCAGTTTATTTTGTACATTAGATTTCTTGTTCATTTATTTTGATTTGTAGATTCAATTGTTGATAGGTGTGTATTTATTCCCATTTTGTTGTTCATGTTTTTTATCTTTTTTTTTTCTTCTTCTTCCTCTTCTTAAAGAATACCCTTCAATATTTCATGTAATGCTGGTTTGGTGATGATGAACTCCTTTAGCTTTTTCTGTCTGTGAAGCTCTTTATCTGACCTTCAATTCTGAATGGTAGCTTTGCTGGGTAGAGTAATCTTGGTTGTGTAGGTCCTTGCTATTCATCACTTTGAATTTTTCTTGCCACTCCCTTCTGGCCTGCAAAGTTTCTGTTGAGAAATCAGCTGACATGTATGGGCACTCCCTTGTAGGGAACTACTTTCCTCTTGCTTTCAAGATTCTCTCTTTGTCTTTAACTCTTGGCATTTTAATTATGATGTGTCTTGGTGTGGGCCTCTTTGGGCCCTCTTGTTTGATACTCTTTGTGCTTTCTGGACTTGTAAGTCTATTGCATTTTTATCAAGGCAGATAACTTCATATGTTGCTCCCGTCATAATTCTCAACTTCAAGTGCCCATCAGTAGATGAGTGGATAAAAAAGCTGTGGTACATTTACACCATGGAATATTATGCAGCAGTAAAAAAAAAAAAAAAAAAAAATCTCTTAACCTTTGAGATGGCATGGAGGGACCTGGAGAGTATTATGCTAAGCAAAATAAACCAGCCAGAAAAAGACAAGTATCACATGCTCTCACTCTTATGTGGAATCTAATGAACAAAATAAACTGCTGAACAAAATAGATCCAGAGACATAGAGGAATGGAACAGGCTGTGGAATCTCAGAGGGAAGGCAGGCAGGGGTGGGTGAGTAGGTGGGATGAGATCTACCAAAGAACTTATGCATATATGCATAACCCATGGACACAGACAATAGGGTGGTGAAGGCCTGGGGAAGAGGGCAGAGGTGGGCTAGAAGGGACCAGTGGGGGGCCGGGGGAGGGGGGTAGGGAAGGGGACAAATGTAATACTTTCAGCAATAAAGATTTTAAATAATAATAATTCTCAACTTCATCTAGAGAATTGTGATGGAAGCAACTGACTACACCATCTCTCATTAAGCCCAGCAACCTTCTTCCTTTGGTGCCTGCCCCCAGTCCTCTCACATTTTGTTGTCCCTTTTGGGAGCCAAATGGAAAGGAAGGGGGAGGGGAGAGCTGTAAAGCTTATTATAGTGTCTTTTCCCCCACAAGCCTCCAGCAGACTCCGTTTGATATTGGATCAAAGTGAACATTAATGCTTGCTTAACCTCATGCGGATGATTCACCTGGGCAAGCCACTCCCGAAGAGAGCTAACTAATAGACAGATGGATTTTCCGCATGAGCACTGCTCTCTTCGGGGATTCGGTTTTTGCCCTTTTGTGTTCTGCTTGCGTCAGTATTTCCAGGTCTCTGTATCTTTGCTATGGTAGTTCCAGTGTTTCTTTTGACTGGAGGCCTGATGCTCACCTCAGCCCTAAAACACTTAGTTCTGTGTCCGGGGCAAGTTCCTAGCACCTGTACTAATACGTGCTTTAGGTGACCGCATGTTGAACTCTCGCCCATATTCTCTTCTAATATAGGGAATGACCGGCCCCAATGAGTGGCTTTTCTTAGTGAGAGACTTACAGTGAGGCACAATTATAACGCAGTTGCATGGTTACCAAAGCACTCCTGAATTTGATAGTGTGAAGTGGCTTTTGAAAAATGTACATAAAAGAGGAATCCTTTAAAATCAATTCTAATTTACTTACCTGCCTCTGTTTTCTACCCTTATCCTGTTTTCATAGTCATCATTTTCTGTGTGTCGCCCTTGAACTAGTGAGTTAATAGCTTTTGGATACTGTTGTGATTAGGGCTTTTTTTAATGGATCCTATTACTCCCTGTCACCGCCTGCAGTGCCGGGAAGCCCCATAGGTTGAGTGGGTGTCAGAGACTCCCGGCTAAAGAGGTGGGGACGCCATGCGTGGCTTGGTGTCAGCATGATCTGGTTCCTGGGAGGGGCTGACCACCCCTGCTCCTGTCTGCATGTGGGGAACCAGCCAGATCAGAGAATGGCTTATTCTTTTGCTGCATTTCAGACCACAGCTCCTCTTCCATGGTCCCAGCTCCTGGGCTTGGTCCTTGCTAGTACCGTTGCACAGAGCAGCTGTGTTCCCACTTGACCCAGGTCACCGAGCTGCCTGGAGAGTGACGCAGGTTATTGAGAAGTGATGTCACTGGTCCCCGTGCAGCTTGGGAGATGGGCACTGTAGCAGGCAGGCAGGCTGCAGGCCTGGGAGTGCGGTTGACATTTTGTGCAAAGTGGGTCATGCTGTTCCCATGATTCCAGACCAACAGGCAAAGTATCAAGGGTTTCGCAGGGCCCTGTGCCTCCCCCATTCCTTTAGAAAAGTACAAAACAGTGTGGCTCGGCCCTCAGGCTGCTCGGCCCACAGGCCGCTCAGCAAGTGCCCGTTTACCCAGCGGGGCGGGCCGGGCCAGTCCGGCAGTGAAGAATTCATTTGCTGACACCTTTTGTGCTGTGCCTGTGGCACAGCAGATAGGCTCAGCGAGGGAGACGAGAAGGAAAAGGGCACAGTGCTGTCAGGCAGTCTGCAGCCGGAGCAAGAGGGGATGGTGGCAGTGAGCAGTTAAGGGTTGGCAGTCTTCTGTTCCCAGCCTGTGGCCACATGCTCTCTGCAAGTCACGCAGCGTGCTTGCTATCTGTGAACCACCTCTGAGCGAGGTCGGGGCACCGGGCAGGGAGTGGAGGACAGGCCTCTCCGAGTTGCTGCCTGCCCTCTACCCCTGGCCTGGCCTGGGGTCCTTGAACATGCCAAGCAACCCTGACCTTGGGACCATGCCACCCACCTGTCTCTCTCTTGATAGGTGCTCGTGCTCTGCATCAGGTCCCTGCTCTGTGGTCACCTTCCCTAACTGCAATTCCCACTCTGTGAGCCCATCCCCTCAGCCTGCTTTATTTCTTCTCGCCATCAGTTACGTTACATAACCTTTTGTATGTGTGTGTTTCCACCCCAGCCTGGACTTTTGTTCCCTCGGGGCCTTCGTAAGGCACCTGGCACATAGGAGGCACCCAGGAAGTGTGTGATGTGAATGAAGAAACGTGCACCCGGGAGCGAGGGGTGGGAAACGTGTAGCTGGCTAGACAAAAATGACATTGTGTGGAGTAAAGGATGGAAGAAAACCTTTGGTGCCGGTGTCTCTTGGTGACTTGTGTAAAAACAAACCTGTCTGAGGAGGTTATAGCGCATGCTGGTTGTGGGCGTGGTAGGAGCACAGTTTGGGGAAAACCTTTAACACGGCGGAGCCCGGCACAGAAGCAGGCCTGTGAGCCATGGATCAGGACTCTGCTGCTCAGTAAGCCCAGCTCTGGGCTTCCTCCTTCCTTTCAACGCAGACTTTCAGCGACTCTCTCTGAAAACTATATTTCCCACTCATGTCTTTTCAGAGACTTTCACTAGACTTTTTTAAAATATATTTTTTATTAATTTTTAGAGAGAGGACGGATAAGGGAGAGAGAGAGAAAAACATCAAGGATGAGAGAGAAACATTAATCGGCTGCCTCATGCACGCCCCCTACTGGGGGTCCAGCCCCAACCCCTGGCCTGTGCCCTGACCAGGAATCGAACCTCTTGGTTCATGGGTCAACACTCACCACCGAGCCACACTGGCCAGGATCACTAGCTATTTTATGTGCTCCCAAGTTTGTGAAAAGTTCTGCAAGCCTGAGAGAAGCCTTCTCCAGCGGAGAGAAACGCAGTGTGAGACAGATGTGCTGCTGCTGACGCCCACCCCTCGAGTGTGCTTTTGTGTGGAGATGTTCCGTCTGAGCAAGACAGGAGTCTCCTGCACCTACCACTTCCATGGGCCTCTGCTCGAGACCGGTTTAGATCCGGATTATTCAGGACAGATGGTTGTAGCAGAATTCTTCAGTGCCTCCAAGTACCGAGTTCCACACTGTGGCAGCCTGCTGCTGGGTTCAGTTCACTGGGACTGAAATTTCGCCATATGTTTCATCAAGCTGTTTTTCTGTTGCCGTGATGTTAGCCTAGTTTCTCAAGTTCAACTTTGTCCTGGGCATTGTCCTGGTAATGACAGGTCATTTGTACCACTTTCTTAGGGGCCTTTTTTTTTATTTTTAAGCCTACTCATGTTTTTCCCTCCTCCCCAACTCCACGCTACCGGTCTGTTTCCTATCATTTGAAAATATTCCTGTGCTCCTGTTTCCAGCTTTCCTGTTTCTTCCTTGCGTGGAAACCAAAACTGGCCACTAAGAGCTCTCTGAAAGGCCTCTTAGTTAAAAATCGTCATGAGCCCCTGACTGCCCTTGTCAGGGATCTTCCGGGTGCTAGCTCCCAGGATACTGTTATGTGAACCTTATTTTTACAGCTTGGTATCAAAGGTGTATACGCAGCTTGTTTCAGTGCGCATCATTCTAACAGCTACTCTTTAGCAAACTGGATTTTGTGTTTGGCTCACAGCGTCCTGAACGGCTTGTTTGTTCGAGGTCTCCAGGCATGCTCCTTTGTGTTTCTTCCGGTTTGGCAATCTTGTACGCCGTAGGTGTTTGGTATGTGTGTATCTAATTAGCATGCTAATTTTAGCCCCGCCTTTCCTGTTTAGAGACTGTCTCCCAAGGTGTTAGCACGCCTCCACCTTTGTTGCTGTGCTCCTGGGGGTGATAGGACTTGAAGTGGACATGGTGGTTATCACAACAACTGGGGCTTGCTGGTGGTATTTCATGGACGGGCCAGGGACAGAGTGCCAACAGTGCCCCTGCAGAGGAACCCGGTGCCCACAGGTAGTGGGCAGTATTCATCATGGAGTTGAGCCTGTGGCAAACACACAGTAAGAAGCCTTTACCGTGGGCTTCCTGCACGCCAGGCACTGCCTAAGGACACTATTTGACCTTCTTAACCTTAAGAGGCAACTACTAATTCTCCCGTTTTATGATAGGAGGTTAAATGACGTGTCCAAAGTCACATCGCTAGTAAGTGGGAAAATAAGTTTCAAACCCAGATTGTCTGAGGAGAGGCCAGCTCTGAACCACTTCATCATCGGCAGCCTGGTATGCCTGCTCTCAGCTCCTTCATGCCGAGTACCCGGGTGTTAGGCCCACCAGTAAGCGGTGTACCCATCCAGTCATAGCAGGGTCCAGCTTTGAAATGTCTTAGAAGGGGGTGAGTCTGTCCATCAGCTTGTCCATCAGCAGTTAGTTCTTCCAATAGTCATGGCGTGTATGGCCTCTTTCCTCCTTGAGCAGTCCCTCTATTTGCTTTCGATTGAGGTGCAGGGCCTACTCCATCTCAGACGAAGTTAAATTGTGTCAGAGTGAGTTCAATTGCACAAAAACATGATGGTTGTCTTCCAAAACTTGCATTTTCTAGATGATTTTCAATAGATTATGAAAACATAGATAAGGTTAAGCAGCCTTTAATAGATAAAACATTTCTTATTTAAGCATGGAAACAGTTTTAAGAAAAATTCTGCTGCCAAAACCGGTTTGGCTCAGTGGATAGAGCATCGGCCTGCGGACTGAAGGGTCCCGGGTTCGATTCCGGTCAAGGGCATGTACCTGGGTTGTGGGCACATCCCCAGTAGGGGATGTGCAGGAGGCAGCTGATCGATGTTTCTCTCCCATCGATGTTTCTGATTCTCTATCTCTCTCCCTTCCTCTCTGTAAAAAATCAATAAAATATATTTAAAAAAAAAAAATTCTGCTGAGGAAATGTGAAGTTTAACAGATTCTTCTTAAGATGCTCTAGAATTTTTGTCCCCTGAAGAGGTTCAGTCTGAGGGAGGAACGTGGCTCAGGATAAGAATGGTCTTAGGAATACAGTATGTTAAAGAGCTGTTTATTTTTTAAATGTCGGAAGTGACCGAGTGACCCAGTGTGTAACTATTGAGGGACAAAGGTGGTATACCTAACCGCTGGCTCTGTGGTGACTTCTTGGTTTCTAGCCATGGACAGAGACAGTGAGTCACCTCCCTGAGTCCCCTCCGGGGCTGGACAGACGTCCGGACCAGCACCCTGGTAGCTACTTCTTGCAGTGTCGTTGATGGCTTCGCCTATCTCTTATCTCACAGCCGGGCTGGAGAGAGCCCATTAGGTAACCTCACATTAGCCAAAGAACACATATGCTCCAGCGTGGCAAGCCAAGGAAGAGAGGTAGCATTAAATGATTAACAGCTGGGTTAATAAAACTGATGTTTGCCTTTGCTCTTGGAAGGTAAAATGTTTGTGGTTATTTCTATAAGAGTAATGGCCAGGAAAGTTGAAAATGTATGTCTCCTATAGTTAATATAGGAAATCTAGACCATTTGTGTATAAAAAGTTGCCTAGCTGCCCTATAAATGTCAATCTTGAATAAGGGGGAAATGAATAAGGGGGAAATAAGGGATTTATGAAATCTTGGAAGGTGGAGTTAGAGACGTAACTATTGATTTGGTACTATCCTCAAGATGTTTTATTAAGTGAAAACAAGCAAGTAATATATACAGCAGGTCCTCAAATAACATAATTTCGTTATAATGTTGATGAGATGCCATGAGAACTTAACTCTTGTTTTTATCAAAACCCAGGCATGGTAAAATTGGTTTCATTTTGCCATAGTTCATATTGAGGATGTTAAGTGAGGATTTACTGTATATACTTCTTGGTATAACAGTATTTTTCTAAGCTTCTTTTTTTCTGTGACACCCCGCCCCCATTAAGAATATATTTTACATCACAGCTGAGTACGTCCTACTTATAAATATGATACAATAACATTAAAGATTTATGAAACAGTATTCATTCTCACTTTCATTATCATTATTTTTAATACTAAGTTAACTTGATCATCTACTAATATATGATCTATATCTACAATCCACAGTTGTAAAAACACCCATTTAGTATGGCCTCTTTTGTGTGCAAAAGAGAAAAATCTTGGGAAGTATACCCAAAAATCTCACCATTAGGTTTCTCCTGGTATTGGGGCTTCAGGGATTGTGGTTGGAGGGAAGTGATAAGATTTTTTTTACCACCTCTTTTCATTTTTATTTTTATTTTTTTAAAGATAGCCTATCCACATACATTTTTTTTGTTCCATTTATTCATTCTCTTGTTTGTACCTTTTTTAAATTTTATTTTATTGTTTAAGATCTTACAAATAGTAGTACATATGTCTCCTTTTTTTCCCCCATTGACCTTCCCCCGCCTCCCCTAACCGCCCCTCCCCACCCCCCCAGTGTCTTGCTTCTGATGGTTGTGCCTATATGCATGCACACAAGTCCTTCGGTTGATTTCTTACCGCCCCCCAACCCTCCCCTACCTTCTCGCTATAGTCTGACAGTCTGTTCAATGCTTCTTTGCCTCTATTTTTATTCAACAGTTTATAATGTTCTTTATATTCCACAAATGAGTGAGATCATGTGGTATTTATCTTTCACTTGTACTTTTTAAAAAAAAATATTTTTATTGATTTCAGAGAGGAAGGGAGAGGGGGAGAGAGAGAGTCAGAAACATCAATGATGAGAGGGCATCCTTGATCAGCTGCCTCCTGCACACCCCCCACTGGGGATCTAGCCCGAAACCCAGGCATGTGCCCTTGACCAGAATCGAACCTGGGACCCTTTAGTCCTCAGGCCGAGGCTCTATCCACTGAGCCAAACCAGCTGGGACCTCTTTTCATTTTTAATATTAGAATTTTTTACTGTGGGCATGAATGAAGCATTAAAAAAATAAATAAAAGTAACAAGCAGAGAAAACCACCTTTTCACTGTGGCATTCCTTCCTTTGATACAGCACTTCCTGTCTTTGTCCTCTTGGCTCTGCCTTGTTCTTGCCTCATGGGATCCCCTCCTGTCTGCCACCATCCCCTCCCATTTCACTCCTCCCCACTGAGATTTCAGCTTCACGTGGTGTTTTTATGGGACTGAGAGAAGTTTAGACTGGCACTTCTAAAGTGAATTCACGGGACTGTGTCTTTCGTTTTCATTTTCAAATTAGAACTAGCAGATAAGTTACTTCTGTGAGATTAAAAGAAATATTTTCACATAGGGAATTTAACCTTGTGTATAGCATATTCTTGGAAAATTTGTTCTCTTAGGAAATATACTACGTAAAAAGCATTTTGAGTAGAGCTTAATCAATGTCTTTTTTTTTTCTTAATAGGTTTTAAAATGGAACATTTTGATGCATCACTTAGCACCTATTTCAAGGCATTGCTAGGCCCCCGAGGTAAGGTGGTTTTTGGTTTTGCTTCCTTTCCTCTCCCTACCCTCCACCCCCTTCCTGGATATAGCCACTTGCAAATATTGTGTGATGATATTCTAGAAAACATTAGCATGTTCTATGATAAGACTAACGCCTTGTCCTGGGTAACAAGGGGCTTGGAGAAGTCCTCTGATGGTTACTGAAATGGGGCCACGTTCCGGCTGCTGGAGCAGAGACACAGCTCCTGTGACCCTCTGCTTGTTTTAGCAAGAAATCAAATTATGCTATCAGGCTTGTAGCCTGAAAATGCCAAGATTTCACCATTATCACCTGTATGTTTTCCTCAATTCTTAGGAGTCTCCAGCTGAAACTGGCTTCCAAAATGCACTATTGCACTAGCAGTTTAAAACTCTTTCCCTTTGACCATTGTCAGGGCTTTTTAATGTCCTTCCACATTGTGTCACGTCAACAAGGAAATAAATACACATGCACTCACATTTTACCATCTCTTCATCTTTTATTATCTCTTAGGAAGTAAATCAGCTCCTTGATTGCCTTCCTTTAATGTCATCAAAAATGTTTCTCAGGGTCTGACCTATAAAGAAGGAACTTTTTAGGTTCACAGAAATAATTTACAGGGAAACTGCAATTTTAAAACAGATCTTTTAAAAGATTCTGGGTTTCACTCATGATTTTTAAAACTCAGGAGAAAGCAGCAGTTTATTCGTAAGGCAGAGATGAAATCGTGTGTGATGCCATTTGTGACAGTGAGGATGTGGAGAGCGAGCCTAAGTTGGTGTAACCTCTCTGGAGGGTCGCTGTGTCTTCTGTTGGAACTACAATGCACATGCCCTTTGACTCAACTGTTTGACTCCTAAGAATTTATCCTACAACTAATCTTGATCAATTATGCAAAGATGAACATCAGGATGCTCCTTAAGGCATTGCTTGTCAAAACTGAAATGACCTAGATGCCCATTCATAGGGGACAGGTTAAATATAAATACATTTGTGTGCAGCCCGTGGAAAAGAAAGTTAGATCCATCTGTATGCTTGTGTTGGGACAATGCCCCACTTCAGCTTTACGGGACTCCAAAATTCCATTTTCACTCGCTGAAACAATAATAAAACTTACTAGCTTGCATTACAAGGTCAACTCCTGAGTTATTTCAGGGGCTGAATGCTGTTAAGCAATCCCTGTTCTTGTCATTTTCTACTTTGCATCCTCAGTACAGCAGCAGCTCTGTCCTCAGAACAGGTCCCCCACCCGTTGTGGTGGGATGGCTGCAGAGGAGGAAGAAATCTCATCTGCATGGGTTTACGAACAAGGAAACCCTTCCCAGAGCCCCTCACCAGCTGTCATCTTATCAAAGCTCAGTGGCCATCTCTGCTTCACATGCCCATGTCTGCACCTGTCACCAGAGAGTGGGTGAGGATGACCATGATTAGCTAGGTCCCAGCTGCCCGGGAAGTACTAGGCTTTATGGAAGGAGGTTGGATACTTGGCTAATATGGAAAGATGAAGATCTGTTATAAAACTTAAAAAGCAAGGTGTAGACAGAACTTCAAGCAAAAGGAAATGGGAGATTTCTGTGTGTATCCTTTTTGTGTTTTGAAACATAACTCACATGCAAACATCTGTTAGTTGCTAAGTGGGAACTTGTTTTCTCAGAATTGACAGCTGAAAACAAAGGTGTTAAGAATCCCCTTGCTGAGCTCACTGGGGCCGGCCACTTCCCTGACGGACTTCTGAGAACCACCAATTCTACAGAACTGGTGGTAACACCTTCTACCGCACTAGCCCAACTAGTGGGAGAGGGGAGAGGCTCTCTCCCTCTGACGCCAAGGAGGAAAGCCAGGAAGCCTGGGGGAAAACTTAGGTATCTGCAAGAGAGCAGGCTGACAGGTCCTCCCAGTACACATAGGCTTGTCCCATGAGGTCAAGGGAAAAAGCACCAGAGAAAAGGCAAGGTGTCCAGCCAGGAGGTAGAGAAGGGACAGAGGCTGTCTCTTTTAGCTGCCGTGACTCAGAGGATCCAGGATGTGAAACCTTCGTGTGCTTCTGAGCTCCAGACGAGGGGGGCCTAGGAGAAGCCACAGGATTTGGGGGCTCGCCAGGGCAGGCTACGGAGGGGAACAGGCTGCAGAGGTGGCTTCCTGGGTGTCGGCCAGAAGAAGAAATTGAATCTTGCAGTAGACCAGCGGTTCTCAACCTGGGGGTCGAATGACCCTTTCACAGGGGTCGCCTAAGACCATCGGAAAACACATATAGAATTACATATTGTTTTTGTGATTAATCACTATGCTTTAATTATGTTCAATTTGTAACAATGAAATTGGGGGTCACCACAACATGAGGCACTGTATTAAAGGGTCGCGGCGTTAGGAAGGTTGAGAACCACTGCAGTAGACGGATAGCAGCTAGGGGATCTGGCTGCCAGGGAGTTGACTCCCATCCCAGGAGAAGGTTATCACATTGCTGCCGGCAGCTACTTAGAGCTAATTTTCTTTTCCTCCTCATTCCTGCCTAGGAAATGGGGTGGGAGCAAGGGAGTTCTTTCCTAGACTAAGTAGCTCCCTGGAAACCATGTAGGTCTTCTCAAGCCTCTACTCCTCACGTGGTTCCTTATTACCTTAAATAGTCACTTACTGGTCATTGCTGCTTCACCCTCACTTTAAAAAAATCACCGTGCCCTGTGCTGGTGACCGCTGCGCTCCCAGCAGATGCTGCCTGTCGAATCAGTGGCTGTCATTAAGCTGGCTAAGTGGCACATTGCCTCTCAGTCTGCATGCTGGGAGGGCTTGCTGACTCTTGGCTGAGATGGAGGACTTGGGAGTTCAAAGACTGCCGTGTCTAGGGTTTCATTACCCCATGCATAATTTAACAAACCTGGTTGATAAATCCAGTTAATGGAAAATTTAGCTTTCTCTCTTTTTTTTTTTAAGGCTTTTTTGGAAAGGATTTTTTAAATTATTATTTTACTTAGCAAAAATCATGAGTAATATACACATTGTTGTTCAGAACGTGTACCAGGGAGCTTCATCTTGGATGACATAGACCGAAAACTCAACGCTTCCTCTTGTTGCTCTGTTGGCAATAGGAACATTAGTATTAGGAAACTATTATACAGTTGTGGTTAGAGATTTTTTTTTTATATATTTGAAAAAGGTTGTGGTGATCACTAACTACTGTTCCTTTATTATTTTCCAGATACCAGAGTAAAAGGATGGTTTCTTCTGGACAATTATATACCTACTTTCATCTGCTCCACCATATACTTACTAATTGTATGGCTGGGGCCCAAATACATGAAGAACAGGCAGCCGCTCGCTTGCCGAAGGATTTTAGTGGTGTATAACCTTGGGCTCACCTTGCTGTCGCTCTATATGTTCTGTGAGGTAGGTCCGAGGTTCACGGGCTTTCTCTCACTTAACTCTGCTCATGTTGCTATCCTGAGTTGTGTTCCTAAATGAAGAAGGTGGTAGGGGAACTCGGAGAGCAAGTACATTAATATACTTTGAGTGTGTTTGAAAATTGATATTTCAAAATGCCAGCGTTGTTTGCCCTCTGGAATATGTAAAATAGAAGCCTTTGCTATTGATTCTCATGTTTTGTATTATATTTAGAAGTAAAATAAATATTTCAGAAATACTCTTATGCGAGCAGAATAAAGAGTGGAAAATGAACAAAACGTGAAAAACAGATCTGTGAGCACTTTATTATAAGTATTTAATAGATGGTTCTTGTTTAGAGGTGGGGAGGAAGGAAGTGGGTGTTAGCAGTGTTTGGTTGTGTTTGTGGTAAGTCAGCATCTATCCTGATCTGATAACTGTAAATAGGTTTGAGATTTGACAAATTATTTTTTAAAAGCTAAGAAGAGTGGATAGGAGATCTGTGTTAAGGTTTGAGTGGTTTGCATATGTTCAGACCTAATTATTTCTTCTATATAACTGGAATGTTGGAGACCACATTGATGATCTCAAAGTCAAATGTAGCTTAAATAAAAATGAAAGACAAACCAGAATCGATACTATGTCCTTCCTATTTTGCAAAGTATAGTAATACAGCCTTTAAAAGCTGAGGAGGTCGGGCGGACTGCCCTCCAGTAGTAAGCACAATTTTAGGGGAAGGACTACACTTTTCAGGCTTACAACACAAGTGTCTTATAACACAGAATTATGGCTACATCTCTGAGATGGAGAATTAAGCCATACCCCAAACAGACACTTTTAAGCAGTCCTGTTCAGATTTTTGACCTTTTATTGTGGCTTTAATTCTCCACGGAGTAGTGAATAAGATAAAGGGGAGAAGGAAGGGGAGTGCTGAATACAAATCTTAAAATTAGTGTTTAAAGAAAGAATAAATTTGTGTCAGCCTCAGGCTGTGATGGCTCCCTGTCTGTGTGTGGCTGGCTGTGTATGAGGATGGATATGGGTGTATAAGCTATTGGGAAACATTGCATTTGATCATCAGAGGTATTGTAGCTGTGGGAGGTCTGTGTCTTGTTCTCCCACACGTATTTCATAAGCCATGGTAACGATTTTGTAACCACAACACTAGATGCTACGTATCATTACTTTTATGCTTGACTCTGTCAAATGCTTACAACTCCTCTTTTGCTTTGTTTCTGTCCTATTCTAGAACAAAGACAGTATAATTAGCCTGCAAGAGGGAGATGGCAGGACTGGAGGCAGGGCCAGTGCACAGGAGGGACTCTTGGGCCCAGCACTGTGCCCAACTCTGTGTGTCCAAGGGACAAAACCGCAGCCAGCTGGCAGGTTTTTTAGAATGAACCGTTGACTTTCTCATAATTGATAGATGCTAGAGCTATTTCATTAAGAAAGCTCTTATAGAGTTTCCTATTACATATAGCAGTGGTCTAGAGAAAAAAAATATGTAAGATTATTAAGTCTTATAGAACTTAAGCACCTGATGCCTTGAATGTTTCTCTGACCCTAAGATACAGCAGCAGCTTCATCATGTAACCTCTCTTAAACAGATCATTTCCTGGTGAAGAGATGGGGGAAGTGCTGCATAAATTGCTGCTTTGTATAAATGAGTGAAAGCATTTAATAAGTATAGATTTTCTTCTGACAGCTTTATGAGCACAATAGAAGGCATTGAGCAGTGCCTGTGCATTGACTATAGAGATTTAAGCAATATACAGAGACGGGAAATAACAATTGAACTCACAATTTAAAATACATTGAGAAGTCATAGCTAAGGGGGGGGGGCAATAATTCCTTAAATCAAATTAAGACTATAAACTGTACCCAGGTCAGATATGCCTGAGTTTGAAATAAGCCCTGGTACTCCAACTTTTAAACGATAGTTACACTTGGCTTTTTCCCCCCTCTGCACTGACATAATCTCATCAGAAATAGCATGGTAACAAATCGTTTGTCAAGATTTTTAGTTTCATTTTCGCTACCGGTTTTTCTTTTTGTACTTAGCACTTATATTCTAGGGACTAAAGCAGGAGGGCAGCCAGGGAGCTGCAGAACAGAACCAGCTGAGGCGGTCGTGGAGCCCAGCGGGCCCTGGTTTCAGAGAAATATCTCAAGAGTTAGAGTTGTTTGCCTGTGGTCACACAATTGACATGGTCATGACTGTTAATCTTCACCCTCATGCTTATCTACATATTTGGGTCTGCAAAGAATTTGAAAAATAAATGTTTAGTCATTGATATTTTTGTTTATTTAATCCTGTGGCGTGAATTCACAGCTGCCTTTGCAAGTTCTAGGTTAAGATAAAAAAAAGTTGTCTTAACTGAAGCAGACCAGGAGAAATCTTGACAGAAAAGAGATAAGAAGGAAATGGTTGGTAATCACAGAAACTGTAAAATTGCTAGAAGAAAGTAAATACATGACAGTTTTAACATCGAGTAACAGTTTCAAATGTAGAAAGAAAGTAGACTTGTTCATAGTTTATGCATTTGTTAGGAAGAAAATTAAGAAGAGAGTCGTGGCATTACTTTTACTTATCTCATGAATTTGGTGTTTATTTCCAGGAAAGAGGTCATAGATCCCTGATTAGAAGTATATTTGAACAGTGAGACGTTTTAGATTGAAAGTATAGGACTTTATGCAAGCCTTTTAGCTTTTACTTGGGTTGTCTAAGATACAATCAATGGTGATCTTATTTCTTATTCAGAAATAAAATTTGAAGTTATAAAAGAGAAACAACTTAGTTTGCATTAACTCAGCTTTGTAAAAGTCCCCCTGTAGCAAACAGAAAAATCTTGTGTTCCTTTCTAGAGTCAGGGCATATTTCCTCTGAATAAATGCCCCACTGTTTTTGTTTGTTTGTTTTTTTAACTATCTACTTGTCTTTCCCCTTGTCCCAAACCCCAGATTGGGAATCCCCACCTACCCAATGCGAAACTGTGGCTTTTCCAAATTACGGGGCGGGACTTGCATTTCCCTTGGCCCACCCAGCAAGCTGTCTGAGCAGCTTCTGACTCCTTTGTGTGCACATATCAACCATGAGGTTCCCACTTAGGCAGCTGCTCTGTCCTGATGTGGAACCATTTTGGTGTGTCTGCTGTCTTCTCTTTGCCTCAGCATCACCACTAAGCAGAGGGGATCTAAGTGCTTGATTTGTTATAGTCCCTGCTCAGCCTGCTCCCTGCACTGATCCTGCGACTCTTCAGTCGCTGCTGGGGTTAGTATTGCACAGCCCACATGACTTTGAACCGAGAGAACTGCCTGCTAACCTCTCCTTAGGAGGAACCACTGAGCATTCATAACCTGCCCGTTAGGCCCAGCACTACTCGACTGCCCCTGCCCCCTCCAGCACCAGGCTCTTTCATTCTTTGGTCCCTACCGCTTAAAAATGCTCTCCTCCTTTCTGACCTAGGCCCACCTCGGTTTGACAGCCTCTGTCTCATTTTTGAGGACTCGATTCAAGGATTGGTTCCTCTGTGAAGCTGTGAGGGGACTTAGCTACAGGCATGGTTTTTCAGCGTAGTTTGCTTCCCCATTCCCAAGGAACGTGACACTTTTTTTTTCCATTAAAGGGTTCTGGTGGATGTGCCTCCTCTCACACAGATCACGGGCTTACCGGATGACTGTCCTGACAATGTTCATTCCGCATCTTTTCTTCTCTTGTTGGTCTGGTCCACCCAATGTGTCCTACGCATTAGGATGGAGGAAAGCAAATGCCAGAACCACAGTTTTACTTTATCTCACAAAGACAAATCACAGATTACAAATAAGATTATTTTTTTAGTATTTATATGTGTTTATTCCCTTGCAGTTAGAAGTGTATGCTATGAGTAGTGGGAGAGAATTCTCTGACACACACACATTCAGACATTTAAAGTGTAATTTTAAAACAGTGATTGACAGCTATGTATTTAGATTGGCACAGATCCAAAACTTATTCTTTCTTTCCTTTTGCAATTTTCACATTCACTTGTAATTTTGGAACTACTTTAAAATATGGAAAATAAAATCACATAAATGATATCTATGCACCTAACAAATATTAACATTTTCTTACTGTTTTGAATTTTTTGTCTGTAAAAGAAAACATTACAAAATACATTTAACTTTCTTCTAAAGTTCATATGTTTCTTCTCTGGATATATTTTGATGATCTTACTCTATATGTATGTATACATGATAATATATAGTATATTCTGAGACAGTTTTTTAAATTTACATAAATGGTATACTGTTTATACTCTTTTTCAAATAACTTTTTTCAGCTGACATATTTTGAGATGAATCCATGTTGAATTTTAAGGTTAATATATTTGGTTTAACTTCTCTGTGTTATTTCAGTGTTAGAATTCCTTTTACCATTTTATCTGTGTGATTTTTTTTTTATGGACATAAGGTTTCCAATTAATAATTATGTTGAATATCCTTGGATATGTCTCCTTGTGCACATGTGATTGTGTTTTTTTCTGTTTTTACCAGATACTCATATAAGAGTTTAATGACCCAATCTGACAGTCTCTGTCTTTTAGTGGGGAAATTTAATCCATTTTCATGTAGCATGTTAGTTATTTGGAATAATTTGTATCTTTGTGTGTGTGTGTGTGTGTGTACATATTTTCTTTGTCCTTTTTTGTTTGCATTTTTTTGAATTTCATATATTTTTTCATTTTACCGATTTAAAAGTTATTCGCTCTAATTCTATTAGTTACCCATATTTTTTATTTTTTGTTAATCCTCACTGAGGATATTTTTCCATTGATTCTTTTTTTTTTTTTTAGAGAGAGAGTGAAAGGGAGGGGGAAGAGACAGACAGAGAGGAAAGAGAGAGAAATAGAGAGACATCCATCGGTTTGCCTCCGGCATGCACCCCAACTGGTGCTAGGCATCAAACCTACAACCCAGGTACATGCCCTTGACCAGGAATGGAACCTGCGACCCTGTGGTATGCGGGCCAATGCTCTAACCATTAAGCTACTTGTCAGGCCTTAACATCCATTCTTAAATTATTAGAGTCTAAAGTGATTATTTCTATTTTCCTAAATAATACAAGGAGCTTAGAAAAGTTATTCTCTGATTCCCCATCCTCCATTTTATTGTTAGCAAGTGTTTAGTTCCACCTTTTCCTAAGGTCCTAATCAATCATCATTATCACAATCAATGCTTACTGATTTTTTTTCTCTCACTATTGATCTGTGAAATCCATTCTTTGAGGTTTAGTTGCCTTTTGAAATAGTTCTTTTCTGTAAAGGATACATTCTATGAGTTTCTATTTGACATCATTTTATTTGTATTTATGCTTGAGCAGTATTTTAGCAGGGTGTAGAATTCTAAGTCTGTTTTTCCTGAGCACTCTGAAGATGTATTCCATTTTTGTACATTTGTAGGTCATCGTTTTCTTTCCAGGTATTTTAAAATTGCATTTAAAAATAAAATAGTGCACTTAGTCATCCATTTTTATTTACCTCATTCGGGACTGTGCGCCTGAAATCTGAGAATTTGTTTCATTAATTTGAGAAAGTACTCGGCATCTTCTCCTTGACCACCTTTCTCCCTCCATCTCCAGTGCCTCCTCGGGCTCCATTAGACACGTGTGGGACAGTCTCAGACTCCACATGCCCTCTCTTTTGTTTTGTTTTTTGTAGCTTTCTATCTCTCTTCTGCATTCTTCTAATTCACTCATACTTTCAACTGTCTGATCTGTTATTTCATTAATTTTTAGTTTCAATGACTATATTTTCTTTCTAAAAGTTCATTGCTCATTCTTTTTTCATACTATAACATGAAACATTGTTGTTGTTTTTCTCCATGATAGAGATGTAAGACAGTGATCTCCAAACTGAACCATTTGCTATATTGCTTTTAAAAATATTCTTTAAAAAGGTTTCTTTCAGCTATGTCTGTGATGCCATGCCTCTGGGAATTAATATTAAATCTACATTAAATTTCTTTACCATTTAAAAAAAAGTAGAATGGTTTGTTGGGCATCCTGTTAAGCATCTCAGGCTAGCAATTGCTGGGGTCATATCAGGTAAATGTGTCTTCCCAAATAAAAGAAAGATTTTAAAAGGACTAACCAGCCAGCCGGCATGGCTCAGTGGTTGAGTGTCAACCTGTGAACCAGTAAAAGGACTAACTTCCTCTTTACAGAATAATTTTTTTGGGGGAAAAAGCATCACCTTGTAATTAGGCATCAGTGCCGGTGGCGTTTTCGGTGATTCATGTAGCATTTCTGTGTTTGTGTTAATAGCGGGGGGTTTGGTTTTGCTTTTGTTCCTTTTGCCGCCTTGCTAGGACCAGACGTCAGTGTTTTCCAGGATTCTTTTGAAGATCTCTGATGCTGCATTACTGGGAAGATGAAAGAAGCTGAGCATTTGAGGGGATGAGTGTTCTGCCTGTGCTTTCTGGCCTCTCTAACTGGGGGGTGGATACTGTGGGGGTAGCTCCCCAGGCACCTGACAGGAGTTCCCCCCAGGGCTCTGGCTTTGAGCATCCTCCATAGAACCACAGAGCAGTTGCTTTGGAAACATTATATTCTAAACAGTCTTGTTTTTCTTTCCCTTCAGGCTTTCCTAAAATAGATACCTTATTGTGGGAAAATGACATTTGGAAAAACACTTAAGAGACCTTGCAATTGATTATTGAGTTTTATAAAAAAAAGTTGTATTTTGTTTGCCAAAATCCTTTGAAAAGATATTTATTATTCTGCTTTTTCCCATTTAAGAGAGGTACAGAAAAGTTGAAACATCTGGTGAGATGAATACTTACGAGGCCTGAGCATTGCCTGAAATGCTTCCCACTCTTCAGTTCCCTTAACAGCTGAAATTCCTTGCTCAGAAAGAACCCTCTCAGGGAGTGGCAGACTCCACAGTTGCTTGCCCCTTCGTGTACCTGGCCCTGCCCTGAGGGAATGCCATTCAGCGGGGAAAATGGAGAGAAGGATGCGGCCCACACGGCCTTCTCCTCACCCCTCACACCCGGGGGAAGAGACAGGAATGCCTTCCAGTAGAGAGGCAGCTGGGGTTTGTCCAAAGCCCGGCCGGACTCCTCTAAACTGACCCTGCAAACCTGTGTTAACACGGCTGTGCAGCTGGTATAACAGGAGCACATCATCTGCAAACCCTCAGCTGAAGCAAAACAAGGCTGAAAGCCAGTCATTGGGCTGGAGGTCTCTCTCTATGCAAAGGATGCTCTGGCTGGGGCTTCTGGACACAGTAGGAGCAGCCCCACTTCAGACCTAGTCATGGGCTGTTGAGTGTTGGAAGCTATTTTGCTATCATTTGGTTAGATTCATAGCAGAGACTTCTATAGAGCCTGCCTCATGCCAGGTGCTGGGCTAACTCATTTAATGTTCATCGCACTATCATCACCCCCTTTCTGCAGAGAGAAAGCGCCCGGGTGGACCTGGCATCCAAACCATTGGGCAGCACTGCCTCAAAAAGCTAAATCTCGCTTGAGGTTTTTCTCTCCCCAGCCACTACCACCCCCGTGAAATATAAAATAAGTGCTTCTTGCCGGGTATGTGGAAGCAACCTGCCTGAAACCACCTCTCAGGAGGCCCGAGCAGAAAGAAAAGAACTGCCAGCAAAGAGGACCCGGCCTGGAGTTCAGGGAGAGATGCCAGACATACCTGTTCCAGGTTGGGCTTGAGGACAAGCTGTTTCTTTGTGCTTTGTTCTAAAGAATTCTCTAGTGTACAGAGCCTCTCCTTATGACTTAACCAAGAGTATTCCATTCAGCTTTAACCCAGTGGTGTTCCCCGTCATAAGGGGAGTGAAACACTTGGAGGTCACGGGTGTAAAGTTATCTTAATGCGCATCCTTATGCTCCGGACATGAACGGTTTGAAATTCAAAACCACATGCTTTGACCCGACCCTCTTCCGTAACGGCACTGCCGAGATTGGCCAGCTAAACACTGGAGGGAACAGGTACATTTAATTTTGGAGGAGCTGATGGTTAATTTTAAACCAAGCATCTGCTGAAGATAAAGATGCAGCTAAAGGGCTACTTTTCCACAGAATTATTCACGGGTGGAGTAGCCCCACTGTGCCCACTAAGGGTTCACACTCAGAGAAGGGCAAGGGAGCTAGGAACATCTGTGCTGAAAATCAGGATTCCTGGGTGCTGGTCCCAGGAGTGCTTCCATGAAGCTGTATAACTTCAGGCCACCCTTCTCTCGCCTGTTTCCTTATGAAGAACATGCGCTTCTACTAGGTCTAAAAATACACACTTGGAAGTTCACCTAGAAGCCAGGTTGTGAAATTATCAACCCCACACACTTGGTGGTATTGCTTAGAAATGTCCCTCGATACATTCGCATGCCAGTGTGGCTTGTCTCTGTCTCGTTACCTCTCATTGCGTTTCTGCACAGGGGATAATCACCACACAGCTCATCAAGCCGTTCTCACCAAAGGAGAGTTATCTTGCTGCTCTGACATCTTGGGGTGAATGACTGAGAAGGGCCACCCAGGATGACATTTTTCTGCTTATTTTTTAAGTGTTTCAAATGACCTTGTTCCTGGAGCTGCTTTTGTAGCATTCCGGAAGGTACCATAGAAATGGATATCATGCTAAAGGTTATACCTCCTTTGTGGTTAAATGTGGTGTCAGTTGAGAAAAGTCAAATGGCAGCAGTAGAAATGACTCACTTCATGAACTGTGTCATCCCAGACCCAGCTGTGGCACCCGCCTAACTTTTTCTTTAATTGAGAAGGTGCAGGAAACCATCTTTGGTTGTTGAGTTTGTCTCACAAAGAGAGAAGAAAGCTTCTCGCTGGGCGTTAATCGTAACTCTTCGCATGCTTATGGCCTGATTCACGCTGGCTTTACTCTGAGGAAGGAGAGAGCAGATGTGGTTTGTGCGATGCTGCTGTATCTCAGTTACCTGGGAGAAGCCAGGTAGAGTGTGGTGCTCCCCTGGAGTGCTCAGCAGTGTCCAGTTGACCTGGGCAGGTAGTGGGAGCTGCTCCTTGTGGCCTCCTTCATGGGAGTACAGTCCTGCCCTCTTCCGACCTGATTCCCAGAAGCCTCACCTTTGTGCAGCCTCCTGGCCCTCTCCCCCTGCGGTGAATTTCCAGGGACTGACCAAGGCAGCTCTTTGGAAAGAAGCCCGGCCTGAGCCCTGGAGGGAAAGATGAGATGTTGACTAGAGCATTGTCTCCTTGCAGGGCTGGAGGGAAGGCCAGGACTTTGCTTGGAAAG
This sequence comes from Myotis myotis, assembly GCF_014108235.1. Lineage (NCBI taxonomy): Eukaryota > Metazoa > Chordata > Mammalia > Chiroptera > Vespertilionidae > Myotis > Myotis myotis. The sequence continues at coordinate 77,331,875 of NW_023416379.1, forward strand.
CCTCTGGGGTCTGTTACTCACAGTCATGAGTCACCACAGGGTCTTAAAGCACAGAACTGTGTGGTTTCCTTCTGACGGGAATGGGGGGAGAGGATGCTGATACTGGCCGCTTTATGGAGGATGCTCTGAGACTCTTAGATTAGTAAAATTTAATTCAGGTGCTGGTCCTCGTGTGTTGCTATTCTAACCCTTCTGAAGCCCCGGATATTTCAGAATTGAACTTTTCATGCCACCAATATATTTCTTGAAGACTGCTTTTCATCTTGTGAACAGAATTCAGATAAATGTCACGTTCAAACCTCATTGAGATACTTTCTTGTATTCCAGTTCCTCCATTTGAAAAGCAAAAACAAAGCCTTTTTTTCCCCCTACAAATAAAACATCAGACCTGGATCTGGAGGACAAGAGCAGTACCTTAAGCTGCTGTCAGTAGTCCCGCTAATGACTTGTTGGGCACCTCTGTACAAGTGCCCGCGCTGGATTCCATGGAGGCGGGAGCCACAGGCACTGCTGAGCTCTTGCAAGCTGCTTCAAACAGACCCATGAACTAGGGCTTAAAAGGGAGCATGTGAGCAAGTAGGTACGAGTCACGCAGAGTGAGCTTGGAGGAAGAATGGACAGCAGGCTGGAGCGCTGAAGGGAGCAGCCATGAAGAAAATAGTTTTAACCGAACTTTGAAGGGTAGACGGGATTTTTAGAGCTGGAGATGGGGTACGTGGTTGCAGAGAGCATCCCAGCTGAAAGGAAGAAAGGAATGGTCGTTGCTTACATTGATTGTGCTTACCCTGCATTCCAGGTGGGATAAGAGAAGCATTGCTCACTCCATCTCCTTAATTTCCCAGCCTTAAGAGGCAGGAGTATTATTTTTATGCTATTTGAACAGTGAGGAAACTGAGGCCCAAAGAGATTAAAATACCTTCCCCAGATCACCCAGCTAAACGGATCAACGAGGAGTTAGCCTTGTTCTGGCTAGTGCCCACATCTGTGCTCTTCCCCTTGGTCGTGTGCAATGGCTAAGGAGAGGTGGTGGGCTTGGAGGACAGAGGTGGGTGCGGCCTGCTGTTGGCCAGGGAGAAGGATTAGCATGGAGGATCACTGTGGAAGAATGTGTATTTCTGAATACTGTGCCTAGGATTTAGGGTTTCATTCTGAAGTCAGTGACGAGTCACCAGAGGGTTTTAAACACAGAATTCTCTGGGTTGAGTGGCAGCGGTGATCGGTCCAGGGAGTGTTGCAGTGAAGTCTGGCAGAGTGCCTGCAGGATCCTCTGAGGTAGATGTGTGGTGGGCTCGGCGGTGAGCAGCTTCTGGTTTGTGTACTTGTGTTATGCTTCTCAGTATTGGGAAGTTCATCACCCAAGACCTAATTTTGAGTTTTTTAGCCTCTAACAGGTGTTTTAGGCAGATTTATTTTGTTGTCATTTATGAGGGGAGCAAATGGGATTTTAGGTTAATTAGCTTAGAGTCGAGGCAATCCCACCTGGATTCCTTGTGAAGGACATTTTAAGAGAAAGGAGGCATGTGACAGAGAGTGCCTTCTGCTCAAGTTAACAGACGCCTCGACTTGTGCCCACGCTTGAGGTCGGGGTGTCAATGGGATTATGGGGAAGAAGTTGTTAAGATAGAAGAAGCAATAGGAGAGAGAGAGAGAGCAAAGGGGGCTTTGGAGATAGGTTCAGGGAGTAAGCTTGGATGAGGTGCTGTTGCCCACTGCTCTCCCGATTGCAAATCTTGTGGGGTACCTTAGAGTCTAGGAGAAAAAGAACAGAGATACAAGGCATGGGCGTGCTCAAGCAAGAGCATGCCATGGGTCCTGCAGATGGCTGCTACTTGTGCTGGACTTGGAGGTGGTGTCCAGGAGAGGCCTAGCTGCAAATCAAGGCTGGCTGCTGCTAGTGCTGGGCCTGTGGCCACTTAGCGAGAGGTACTGGACACGCCAAGGCCAGATGCGTGTTTGAGAGATTTTAGGAAAATCTGAAGCATGAGCCAAGACATGCCATTTGTATGGAAAAGCCACTGGAAACAGCTTGGGTGGGTGGGGTTTCAGGGAATCACCAGGGTGGGCAAACAGTGTAAGCCAGGTGGGAGACTCAGAAATGGTGCCTGCCTGCCAGCTCAAAAGAACAATGGCCTCTGTCTGCACTTCTGTCTGGGAGAAAGCTGCCCCTCTGCTTCTCACCCTGAAGCCAGACAATTCACTTCCTCCCTGTCTGTCTCCAGTTCCTTTCAAGCTGCCCCCCAGAGCTGGAGCTCAGAGGGAGTGAGTCTGAGTAAGCCCATGAGCAGGCCCTTTAAGAGGAACGGCCTGGGACTCCAGAAGCCTTCCATCTCACTCAGCCTCAATCCCTGCTGGTTTTTACATCCCAAAGTTATGGGGACTTCTCTTTCCAGCTCTGGAAACTTGGGATGGGGCAGAGGGGAGGCTGTTGTGGGACTGGGACCCCTTGCTCCTCTGGGGGGGGGGGGGGCTCTGCAGTCAAGATATCCCTCCTGATTTTTATCCACCACACGTGGGTGTGAGTCCAACCGTTCGATGCCTCTGCCCCTCCTGTCAGTCTTGATGTGGCTTCTCCTTTCTATCCTTAGTTGTAAGACTTCTCCCAACTGCACTTTGGACTCGGGCTTTTTATCTTGATTCCTGGGACTTCTGATAGGTCTGCATGTAGTATGCTTATCTGGCCATAACTTTAGAGAGTTGTATAAGACCAAAAAGATAATATACCTTCTAATAAATTACCTTGTGGGTGCTGGTCTTTCAGATGAAGAAAGATCAGATGAAGAAATTTTAACAGAGAGACTGTAGAAAATTAGAACGGAACCTTTAGAGATATTTAGTCCAACCTTGTCTTTTTACAATAAAAACAACCAAGGACTAGCTGGTCCTGGGCCTCCTGGATGAAGAAGGTTGCCCACCTGGCCCTGGCACTCTTCTTCTGCCTTATGATCCCCGTGCTTCCATCATAGAATGATGCTTCCCCTCCTGTACTCTAAGTCTGGTTGACCTTTGTCCATGGAAAACTGTGTTAACTCTTAATGCTTTTTATGTATAGAAGATGACAAAGTAGAAGGAAGCAATGAAAAGGAAGTGAATGGAACAGTCAGGTTCTAAGCAGGGGGTTCAGTGGCTACACCCACTGCCAGAATTACTTCTGAGCTCTGACTGGGGAAGGTTTAGCAATGTGTCTTTAGACCCTTGCAATCCTTTGTTCCCTGGGGGAGCTGCTCCCCCAGTTAAACTCTGCTCAAAGATAGGGGCATGGGGGAGGCTCTGGAGTCCTGTGTTCTCAGTTCTATCTTTCTCAAGGCACTGGGATGCGAGTCATTTCTTATTTGAAGTTAAGGAGCTCGAAATCAGTGGTTACCACTCCTAGTTACACATCAGAATTACCTTGAGAGCTTTGTAAAAGGCTCCTCAAGACTCTGGTTTAATGGTCTGGAGGAGGCTAGACGTTAGCACTTCTTACAAGCTCCCCAGGTGATCCAGTTATGAAGCTAGAATGGGAACTACAGCTTCCGGCTAGTGGTTCTTACCCTCTACCTGCATCCAATCACTCGGAAAGCAACCAACCTGTTGTCGCACCGCTGGGCTTCACACCCAGAAACTTCTGACTCAGTGAGAAGTGTGGTGTGGGGCTTGTGATTTCTAACAAATTCCTGGGTGACGCTGCTGCTGCTGCTGATTTGGGACCACACTTTGTAAACCACAATATTAGATTCTGAAAGGTTCTGTGATCCAGGACTTGGAGGCCCTGCCTTGATGGTCCATCCCCAGACTTTTCGTTCTGAAGGTCTGGAGTGGGCTCAAGAATTTGCGTGTCTTATATGTTCCCATGCGGTGCTTATGCAGCCGGACTGGGGAACGCACCTAGAGCACCAGGGCCAGTCTTTGGGTTGGACACTGGGATGAGATCAGGCACAAGGCAGGCCACCTCAAATTTCTCCCCATCTGGTGCCAACTGGCCACCAGCAACACCATCACCAGGAACATTCGAGGTTGCCCTAGCCTTTAGAAGGAAGCAGGGACCTACAGTTTACCTGGACAAAGAATAGCACCTTGAGAGTGTTTGTCTAGAGCAACCGTGGGCAAACTACGGCCCGTGGGCCGGATCCGGCCCGTTTGAAATGAATAAAACTAAAAAAAAAAAAAAAAAAAAAAAGACCATACCCTTTTATGTAATGATGTTTACTTTGAATTTATATTAGTTCATACAAACACTCCATCCATGCTTTTGTTCCGGCCCTCCGGTCCAGTTTAAGAACCCATTGTGGCCCTCGAGTCAAAAAGTTTGCCCACCCCTGGTCTAGAACGTAGTAGTGGACATGCACAGGGTGGTCAAATCAGACCTTTCCTCTGGAACGTTGGAGTGGGTCTGTGGGTCTCTTCTAGGCCAGGTGTCCTTACTATGTGCACATGAGGACACTGAGGCCCCCAAAGTGAGCTGCAACCTAGAGCTTGCACCCCAATTCTGGGGTTCTTTCCCACTCTGCGGCAGGTGAATTCTGAGGAATGGGCACAGCTTCCTCAGCCTGTAGAGGTCTAATGCATGGATCCAGAAGATGACACGGCCTCAACAATGATGAGGCTGGACTAAATGACCCTAGACTTATAGCAGTGGTTCCCCGAAGTGTGAGCATTTGTTAGAAATAAGAATTCTGAGAGCCCACCCCAGGTGGCCTGCTGCTGGATCAGAAACCCTGCCAGTGATCTGTGTGGTAATATGCCCTTGAAGTGACTCTGGTTGGACACAGGTTTAAGAAGCAGTGGCTGAGGAAAAGGCTGTGTAGTGATGTACCCTGAGGCACTGGGGGCAGGGCTGGGAGCCTGCAGTTGGGTTTGTGGAGGCCTGGGAATTGGCAGGCTGCTGTGATGGCCTCAGGAATCAAGGAATCTGGAGGAAGTCAGCTTGGAAAGAAGCAGCTTGGAAAACTGCAGCCAGGAGTGCTCCCAGGTGCACTCCTCCTTCTGTCACCCGGTCCATCCCTTGTGAAACTGAGGCTCAAGTCATTTCAACTTAAGCTTTATTCACACTCCCCTGTCATTATGTGTTTTGCTCAGAGCAAACTTGCCTCAGCCAGCCCAAGGTCAATTTTCAGTGATTCTGAAACTAATGAACTTTCATTGATCAGGGCTCTAATGTTCTGATAGTGTTGGTAATTGGTTTTTCTTCTTCTTTTTTTTGTAGTTGGTGACAGGAGTATGGGAAGGCAATTACAACTTCTTCTGTCAGGGTACACGCAGCGCGGGTGAAGCAGATATGAAGGTACTGTCCCTCTTTTTTATTTTAAATTGTTTTTTTAAATTTAAAAAATTGCACAAAAGACAAAACGGCTTATAACCTCACTGTCCGGGTCATCCCTGTTGACGTTTTTAAGAGAACCTTAAAAAGCAGTATGTACACATAATAATGAAATTTGAACAACATGTAAAGGTATAAAATGAAAACTAAAGTTTCCTTCTCTGCAAAAGTAAGTCCTATTAACAGTTTCCAGGTGGAAAATGCATGCATTTACCCATAGTTATGCATCATTTATGTAAATGGGATCATAGAGTAATGTTTGTTCCTCTGAGCGTCCTCTGCGTGGCGGCCGTCAGATTCTGACTCCCTCCCTGCGTTTGTTCTGACATAAAAGGCTGGAGCGACCTCTGCAGGGGCGGCCATCTCCTTAGAGCACCTCGTGACACATTCAGGTGGGCGGGGACCTGACACTGAAGTTCCAGTTCCTTTTTTTCTTGGCCTCATGTCCTGTCACCGCCCCACGCCAGCCCCTGAAGTCAGGAGTCCCTCTCAGGTGGCTTTTCTGTCCCGATGGCTCTGCAGGCTCCAAAGAAGACAGGCCAACTCCAGTGTTTCGAACTATGAAGCCCCCTGTTTTTTAGTCTTGAAGGGTGTCAGTGGGCCTTTTAAAACCTTCCCTGCTGTTACTTCAAACCTCCCCACACCGTGCTCTTTGGTTATAAAGCCACTTCTGAGCAACCAGCAAGTGGCTTTAACCAACGGTCTGCAGGGGCCAGCAGGGGGCTCGGGCTTCTTCGAGGCAGCATGGGGCTCTGGGGTGTCGGGAAAGGTGTCAGAGGAGATGTCCCAGAGAAACATGGATGCCCTTCCTCCTAGATCCGTGGTCGGCAAACTACGGCTCGCGAGCCACACGCAGCTCTTTGGCCCCTTGAGTGTGGCTCTTCCTAAGCCTTAGGAGTACCCTAATTAAGTTCATAACAATGTACCTACCTATATAGTTTAAGTTTAAAAAATTTGGCTCTCAAAAGAAATTTCATTCGTCGTACTGTTGATATTTGGCTCTGTTGACTAATGAGTTTGCTGACCACCGTCCTAGATCATCCGTGTCCTCTGGTGGTACTACTTCTCCAAACTCATCGAGTTCATGGACACCTTCTTCTTCATCCTGCGCAAGAACAACCACCAGATCACGGTCCTGCACGTCTACCACCACGCCTCCATGCTGAACATCTGGTGGTTCGTGATGAACTGGGTCCCCTGTGGCCACTGTGAGTCTCACGTGGAGGGGGCTTGGGGGACAGGTGTGAGCAAAAACTCCGAACTGAAATGAAGGCTCGTAGGCAAGGAGCCATTTCCGTAGATTTCTAGGTCAAGCACTGGCGTGTTGTGTCCGGGATGCTTCTAATGAGAGTCTGTGTGGCCCATGCGCTCAGCACGCAGCCATGACCTTTTCCTAGTTGAGTGAAGGGTCTGTGCTGATTTGGGTAGGAGGAGTGAAATAGTAAATCCCCAGCCCGGGGCATGTTAAGAAACAGGGACAGTGTTCTCTGCCATGAGGGCGGCAGTTCCAGGCTATTTCTTTTTTTTTTTTTTTTTTTTTGAGAGTTAGAAACATCGATGGGAGAGAAACATCAATCAGCCACCTCCTGCACATCTCCTACTGGGGATATGCCCGCAACCCAGGTACATGCCCTTGACCGGAATCGAACCTGGGACCTTTCAGTCCGCAGGCCAACGCTCTATCCACTGAGCCAAACCGGTTTCGGCATCCAGGCTATTTCTAATACTTCTCTGCCACGTGGAAGATGTTGGACTGGCGGGCAGGCCCGGAAGATGCAGTCACACCTTGGAGTGAGCGCCAGAGAACAGGCTAATTATGAAATAGAGCTTTTGCTATGCGTTGCATCAGGGAATCCGCACATATTCTAATGTCATGACCCTCACGTTCCATGAAACACTTTGAGCAGGATGTGGATGTGGGTGGCTTTGGAAAGCTTGTGATCGGAACTCCGCTGTTACCGTCAAAGAGTAAGGTGTCACCTTCAGGCTCAGCGTGGGAGTTCTCACAAATGTCCCGATCAAAATTCCTGTTATTCATCACTGACAGATTTGACTGGAACCTTTAAGCCGATTCTCATATATTTTTTTTTCTCCTGGGATAGCACTGCCTTTAATTCAGTCGGCCCACCAAGATTCACACAGTCACAGAATTTTAGAACTAGACAGGACTTCCCACGTACAGCTCCTTTCAGCTGAAGAGAAAACCGAGCCGGTAGGAGGGTTGGTGCAGGACCCTCACTAGTCTTGTTTCTTTTCTCACCATTGATACTTTATGGCTGAGGATTAACTGACAACTTTCTCACAGAAACAGCACCTCATTACCTTTGAACAGTGTTTTACATTTTCCAAGAACTTATAGGATGACAGATTTTAAGCTGGCCCATGAGAAACAACCAGAGAATGGATGTGACTTGTCCAGGGTCACATAGCCAGGTGCTGTCATAGCCAGGGGTACAGACTCATTCCCTGACCCCAGCTTTGTTCACCTCCGACTGCACGGGAAAAACCAGACGGTTGCCTGCTGTGGAGGAGGCGGAGGACAGAGAGTCTTCAAAACAAAACAAAACAAAACAAAAACTTGTAAATCCTACTGGAAATTAAAAATCATGATAAAGGCGGGCCTTTCATCTCTAAGGACTGGACTCTTATCTGTATTAGCAATAAAAATATATGGCCTCAGTACTGCAGTCCTGGAGACTAATTAGGAAGCGACTTCAAAGGCCTCTCCAACGCTCAGCCATGTGCAGGGACAGCCAGCTCTGAGCACAGCGCCCATCGCTGTCTTCCCAAGCCTTCCGCACAGCAGCCTGAGGCCTGTGCTTGCAGAGAGAAGCAGCTGCCTCAGTCATGGGTGAGGCTCCGGCGGCACAGCCTTTAGGTGCCGGAGCAGGGCAGGTGCTGTCGTGGCGGCTGTGTTAGATGCCCACCTGGAAGCTACAGCTGAGCCTGGGCTTGGAGCACCTGATGGCTGCCCGGCCACGTGGAAATTGAATTCCGATCACACGCCTGAGTAGTGCTGCTGCAGTGTTTGCTGGCCCCTGTTCAGAATCCTCTGATTTTCAGATTTAAAAAGAATCTTGGGTTTTATTTTATTACTTGTTATGTATAAAACACTGATGCATCCTCCTCTCCAAACCCTCTCTGTCCCTGCAGCTTATTTTGGTGCCACACTTAACAGCTTCATCCACGTCCTCATGTACTCATACTACGGTCTGTCTTCTGTCCCTTCCATGCGTCCGTACCTCTGGTGGAAGAAGTACATCACTCAGGGGCAGCTGGTGAGTGACTCAGCCTCTGTCCCCAGCAGTCACTGCGGGGGTCACAGAGCTCTTCCTGGGGGTGCTCTTGCTGCCTTCCTGGCGTGATTGTTGTTTACTAGCACCCACACTATGCCTTTCCCACCCTTTCTCATTTGTTCCAATTAAAAGTGGGCAGAGCGGGGAATTTTCTTCATTTTAATCGATGGTGCAATGGTGCCCTTGGGTGTACAGCTCGTTGAGTTGCAGAACGAGGACTAGAAGCTAATTTTCTGACTTCAAGTTCAGTCATTGTTCTTGGTTTGTGCACAAAGCATGTGTGCATATGTGTGTCTGTCTAGGTCTTCTAACTATAATCCAGAGTCCAAAGTGAAAGCTATCTGCCTGTGTTCCCAGGAGTCTGAGAAGGAGCCGTGGAGTGGCATGAGTCTAGGGAGCTTGTAGCTTAGTAGGCAGCGAGGATATTTGCTAAGGTAGATGCGGTGATTTCTCAGCTCCTGGGTGATGGAGCGCCTGGGGGTGAGAATGACACCCGCTGTGCTCTGAAGCCCTCCCAGGGTTCGCTGTGCCCGGGACACCAGCAGCTGTCCACACCTGCTGCTGATTTCTCACCATCCTTTCCTTAAGCTTCCCTAGTTGTCAGTATCTTATAGACCCCTATTCCTCTCCCCTCGTGAATTCTTCCACAAACGCATCATTAATACGATCGCTACTAATGATACTGACATTTGTGGAATCGACGATGTCGGGCACCCGTGCTAAGTATAAGCACGCAGTTTGACATGAATTGTTCTGGTAGCCTGATCTCATGTTATCCCCATTTTGCAGGAAAGGGCCCTGAAGCAATAGGCCCAAACTAGCCAATGGGGGGCGGGGAGACGGGGGATGTTAAACCCTGGACCTGGCCCTGCCTGTTAACACAGTTCTCTAAAGAAACCAAGCGGGTTCAGATCCCTCCAAGTTGATAGAGATTTTTCAAAATTTAAAAATAACAATCTGGGAAAACAACTCAGAGAGCTGAGCTGCTGATGTGTGTGGCATTTCATTATCACTTCCTGCTGGCGGCTCTACAGTCCTTGTGAGCTTTTCCTCACCCCCACCCCCACCCGCACCCCCACCCCAGGAAGGATAATTGTTCCTTCACTTTCTCATTACACTGGAAGAGCAGCGAGGAGGAGATTGGCGTGCACCACACAGCTGCAGGTCCGCAGGAGCAGAATTTAAAAGAACCGACCGGGGAAGTTGGTCTCCTAGGAGGCTCTGCCCTTTGGGGCAGAAGGTCGAACCCAGTTTGCCCAGGTTTATTTTGAGCACTTCTCCTAGTTATGACTCAACCTAGAGTCCTTACCTTAAAAAGGAGAAGAAGAAAAAGAAGAAACCAGTTTTTTATTTAGGAACACTGGTAGCTGGGCCCCAAATCCAGCAGGCAGAGCCCCGCCCTCTGTATTATTCTTCCTGAAGATGCTTCCTCCAGCAGCCACACTTTATTTTAACACCCTTGCCTCGGTTTCCCAAGCACTTCTACATGCTTTTCAAGACTTACTCATCAAAAACATTCTATGGACTTCGCATTATATCCTGATAAGAGTTTAAATCTACTTGTCAGCCTTCACCAAACTTAAAGGGAACAGAGACAAGGAATAGGGAACGTGTCCAGCAGGATTGGACATTCTGCAGTGACATCACTGGTTCCCTTTACACATGCGCCCCACTCCCTTCCTCCCTAAAAAAAACAACTTGCATCTCTCTCTACTATGTCCCTGAAGTTTCAGTGTGTATTTTGGTGGTGGTTATTGTTTTAACATTTTCTTTTTGTCTCCAGCTTCATTGAGACATAAAATATTGTATAAGTTAAAGGTGTACAGCAAGCATGTGAAACTCAAAGGCTAACACAGGCCAAATAAACGAGACATGCGGTCCACGGGCCACGAGTTTGACATGCTTGGTGTACAGCATAATGATTTGATAATATGTGTGTTTTATGAAATGATCACCATAGTATGTTCAGTTAACATCCTCGTGTAGTTACAGGAGTTTTTTCTTGTGATGAGAACTTTAAGAAGTACTCTGAGCAACTTTCAAATGCACAAGACAGTATTGTTAACTATTCCCTGAATTTCAGGAAAGGTGGTTTAAGTAGCTTGGAGGGGAGGAAGAATGCACATAAGACAGAAAGATAAATAGTGTGGGATGAGTTTAGTGTCTGCTTCGTGTTGGTGGTCCCTACAGAAAGGTAGATGAGTGTAATTCACAAGTGGGGGGTGCAGGGTAGGGAGCCAGTCTGGCATGGCTCCTTGTCCACGGCTGTGCCCGAGGCTCACTGTGTCCTCTCTTTCCCCCAGATTCAGTTTGTGCTGACAATCATACAGACCACCTGCGGGGTCATCTGGCCATGTTCGTTCCCTCTTGGCTGGTTATATTTCCAAATCGGATACATGATTTCCCTGATTACTCTCTTCACAAACTTCTACATTCAGGTACGTCTCCCTCCTCGGTGGCAGTTGGGCTGTGGGGCTTTATCAACAGAGGCCGTTGTCTGTCCATCTCAGGGGGGCGGGTAGATGCCCTGCTGTGTGCCGGGCAGTGGGCACTAACTTAGTCACAGTGGCAGGGCAGCCCCTGCCTTTGGGAGGGGAGGGTCCCTGCTAATGTAAAAGATGCTAAATCTGTTCCGGACTTCCCGAGTTCTAGGTTTTGGGCAAGGGAGGTTTGGGATTTATATGGAAAAGCAAAACTGTTCAGCAGGTTCCTGTGTCGCTTCCCTTAAGACCTGCGGCAGACACGTGGTAGGTGATTTTCAGCCAGAAGTCTCACAGCCCCGCTGCTCTGAACCTCACAGCTAAATTAAATGTCCAAAGAAATTTCCATTACAGTCCATCAGCTATAGATAGAAATCTGCCCTTTGTCCCAGTTTTCTTGCACATCCACTTCTCGTTTGGAGCTCAGCTCATTTCCAAGGGCATGATGTAATGCAGGTTCTTGCTCACAGAGGGGTCCACTTAGGGCAGATTATCTCCGGTGGAGTCTGACCACTTTGCAGCCACTGCTGGTTCCCCTGCCTCCATCACCCCTGGATGACGTGTGCTCCCGCTCCTGTAGGCAGTATCTGTTCCAGAGCAGGCACAGGCGGTCAGGAGCAAGGACAGAGGCCACAGATGCTCGGGCGGTAGCACGTGGTCGTGTCTCGCAGCCACCTGGCAGCTCAGCCACGATTCCTCTTCCCTGTGCTCCCCTGTACCTTGATTCACACATACCTGCAGGGAAACTAGGTTAGTGTTCGGGCGCCACCCTCGCATAGCACGGCCGTGTGCTGCTATCTGCCCTGTGTCTTTCAGACTTACAACAAGCAGGGATCCTCCCGGCGGAAAGAGCACCTGAAGGACCACCAGAATGGGTCCCTGGCCGCCGCCAACGGACACACCAACAACTTTTCATCCCTGGAAAACAATGTGAAGCCGAGGAAGCAACGGAAGGATTGAGGTGGAAGAGTTGCAAACCTCCCAACCAAGTCGTCTGATTGTAAGCACAGTATGAGTTGTGCCCGATGCTCGTTAACAGCTGCTGTAACTAGTCCGGCCTACAATAGTGTGATTCATGTAGGACCTCTTTCATCACTTCAAAACCCCTAGGAAATGTATTCAGATTTAGACAAGTAGGCATAAGATTTTTAACATTTCTGGGCTCTCACCGACCCCCCGCCATGGCGCGGAGGGAGTGTTATTGTAGTAGACGACACTGCTGTTGCCTTATTAGTTATAACATGATAGGTGCTGAATTGTGAGTCACAATTTGAAAACACTGTAATCCAAACTGTTGTGTTTTTATTTTTACTGTAGATCATGCATGTGATTGTAAATTTGTACAATGTTACAGTAGAGAAACACACATGCCTTAAAATTTAAAAAGCAGGGCCCAAAGCTTACTAGTTTGAATTAGGATACGTTTCAAGTTTTGATTCATTTTCAATAGCTCTGATTAGAAAAATCAAAGACCATGGTTTATGAAATTAGCGTGTGACACATTTTCAGGTGATGGCACCTTCGGTTTTGTAATACTGGCTTTAAATCAGGCAGACTCAAATCTAGTGGAACAGTCAGTTTAACTTTTTAACAGATCTTATTTTTTTATTTTGAGTGCCACTATTAATAATGTAAAAAGGGGGGAGCTCTAAAGCAGTCTTGATGAAACTTAAATATATATTCTTTATCTTCAAGATTTTAGGAAGTGTGTAGGATGAGTAGGCCGTGTGTCATTTCTGAAGTGCTAAGTGTTTTTATACGGGAAACAGAGCCCATTTTGCTTTTTCCACTCGTGAGAGAGAGGAGATCAACTTTTCAAGTGGGAGGACTGATTGTGTAACATGTGACAGACTCCCACAGATGAGCCATGGTTGCCAGGGTCCAGACAAAGATTGATTTCTGTACTGCTATCTGTTTTGACACAAACTTCCTTTTAAAATGTGCCTCGCTTACCAAAATTAATAAAGGGTGGGGGGGGGGAGGACCTTCCATAAAAAAAGAAAAATGTAAGGTAAAATTAAAGAGATAGCTGTAGCATAAGAGAGCTGGGAAATTGGACAGAGATCATTTGTTTAATGTAAATCTAACAGCACCTGTCGTGTTTTCTGCTTAGAATCTAAAGGTTTGTTCAGAACCGCTTGTTTAAAAAGAATAGAGTACCTTGTAAAGTCATGTCTCACACCTGTGAGGAGGCAGTGGTCAAACAGATACGGACTATTGTGTGTGTCATTTTAAAGTGTTGGAAGTCAGTCTTTGAATACCTTTTCCATTGGAGGAAAAAATATTCCTTGAACCACTCGTGACCATCTTAGAAAGTCATTGACAATGTATAAACGAATTGTTGGTTTGGTATTTATGTAAATATCATGCTTTAATTTTGCACATTCGTATTTTAGGGAGCCAGGTGGTTCTCTTATTAGTCTTGTGGGTTTTCTGTTTGGAAGGAGTCACAGCATCTGTTTACATTTACCTGATCAAATCTAGAACGTGTATATTTGTAAATGTGTGTCTTCCTAGGTACTAGTTTGCAAAAGTCTTTACATATTTCAAACAGAAACTATAACATTCGGTAGTGTGCTGTCAAAGTGTGCTTAGCTCATCTGGATATTCCCACACTGTTGCAAAAGGTCCGAACATTAATCATTAAAACATTTTTGATTACCTGTGCTTGTGTTCTACATTGTTTCTATGCTGCCAATTATGAAAGACTGGGGGGAAATCCACTCTCTTCACCTTCGCAGAACTCACGCAGACAGATGTCAGTAATTTGGTGTGAAAGGTTACGTTGCCCAGCTCACAGGAGGAGGGATCTCCACACAGAAAGGCATGGTGGTGGTTCCTCCCTAATTCCTTTTTCTGCCTTTTCCCACAAAGGTCCTGGCTCTAAGAATACTCCTTTTTCCTTTCTTCCTTCTCTTCCCACTCCCTCTCTCACTCTCCAGGCTGTTAAAGTTACTTTCCTAAGTCGAGACCAGAGCATGTCTTTAGTGTAAAGAGCCAGACAGTATACCTGGTTTGCTGACCCCTACTCTAAAGTACTGAGGCCCCTGGTCCCAAAGCTGTATCACTTTCTTTGCCAAAGACCATTTCTTGTCCCAGATCTTGGCCCCTCCCAGCCCACCCCACTGTGGACTTCCGGGTCCATCCATGTCCACCATGGGAGTGATGACATGAGGGGCCCCTCTTCCTTCCATCCGCTTCATACCACACAGCCTCCTGTGTAGGCTTGACCCGGACTTCTGAGTGCCTTTTAGTTGTCAATATCACCGTTAACCCTTTGTACGCCATAAGCGTCTATAGACGCCAGCAGGATGGTTTCTGTTTTGGACGCGTGGCAGTTAACTGGTTAAAATGTCATCAGAAACTGCATCTGGTATTTGGGATATTATCTGAAAAGTACAAAGGACAGTTGGAGGTTTGCTGGTGATGATTAATCATATCCTGTCTTTCCCCTAAGTCCAGAACAAATGGAAAAAACAGGACATAGAAGTCAAACTAGTGGAAATCAAAATAGCTCATCTCTTACTGAGACGACTGGATTGATGAAGATGAGATCACAATAGGGCTAACTACCCTGGCTCATAGCCCTGTTTACATAAGCTTACCAGGGCTGGGCCAGCCACACCGGTGGTTCATGGCCTGCCTCTCTTCTCATTGCTGGTCTGGTGATGAACTGGTAATGAAAATACTTGGACTATCAGCCCTGGAATTTACGCACTTAAACTACAAGCTCCCCTTGTAGTCAAATTCTGCCCTGATGACCTTACTGTGCCGAGAGAGTGTGCTCAGTGGCCTCGCCCAGTCTTGGCAATCAGAACATCGCCCTCCTCCCCTCAGAGAAGTGAGTGGGTAAGAGGGCAGAGCAAGGCAAGATGTGTGCCCACACTCTCCCCTCTCCTGTGTGGAAGTGAGAGGGCACGTTCGCTCACCTGTATGGAAAAGGGATGTTCCCATTTCCCCTCCTTATCAGCCTTGCCATTCATGTGGAAAGGCAGGATTGCCTGATGTGAGAGGCAGGACTTGGGGGTCACATTGCCTGGTTTTGGAATCCTACCTGCATGACCTTGAGACCCGTTGCTTTTACTTTGCCGCTGTGTTCTCGTCAACCAAATGAGAATAATGTTATTACCTACATCATAGAGGATTAAATAGATAAAGGATACAAAAAACCCTTGGAACCTCCTCTAGCACAGAGTAAACTATTGAAGTGTAATCTGTTACCTTCACGATTGAGTTCTGTTCGATCCACCTCACTGGTCTCTACACTCTCAGCTAGCATTTTACTGGTATTTCCTTGGCTGGTTGCTCCAGCAATCCTATCAGAAAGGGAAGGAAGTTAGCTTGGTGTGACACTTTCTTTGTTGAATCAGGAGTTGGAAAGAAACCAGCAATCGTTAGGAGTCCAAATGCTTGCCATCTATATTCCAGATTTGGCCAGAGTTTACCATTAACTCACCATTCTGGAGTGCCCGGAATCTACTTCATTTCCCCTTTGGAAAACAGGGTGGTGTCTTCAGTCCCTGGTCTTCTCTTCGTTATTTCTCCCCGACTTCCGACAGTGATACAGCCGCCACCCACAGGTTGTTTCCATGTCTGGATGTGTTTCCTCTGAACTCATTTCAAACAGATGTCTCCTACTGTCCCCTCATCAGCCTGAGACTTCAGATGCTAACCTGGCTGTTCTCTACACTCTTTATTTGGAGAAGAGGGTCTGATGGGGGGATGATCGTGTTTGCCTTTGTTTGTTCTCACCAGCCACTAGTTCTCATTCCGAACATTTAAAATGCATTTTTGTCATCCTTGACATTCTTAGGAGCTCTTCTCTTTCTTCCAACCTACTTATGGCACTCACCCAAGGGGAGAAGGTTCCTGGGCTGATTTTTGCCATAGTTTATGTGGGATGCCTGTACCAGGCTTGTGGTCCAAGGTCCTGGGAGACGTGTTGGGCTCCCAACTGGAAGCTGCAGGAACAAGCAGAGTGGAACCCAGTCACTGATGATGTTCTGGTGGCAGAGGTCTAGTCACACAGATATCCCCTTTCCCAGATCATCCAGACTCTCTCGAACGGGGCTTACTGTCCCCTCTGTTGCCCATATATGTTCTTGAGTTGACCAGACCTTTGAAGAATGTGCCTGCTCCCCTGGGAGAGCTCTTGGTACCAAGGACTGAGCCAAGTGTAGGGAGCAAACCGGGGTCTGTGAGAAATGGCTTCAGCCCCGCAGGAGCTTTGCTACATTGGGATCAAACATGCCCACAGGCACCTTCAGCACCGGATGGTTTGTGGCGAGTGCCATGCGATGGACAGAAACCAACTATAAGGGCCCAGGAGAGAGAACTCTTCTAGCAAAGTACGGAGAAGAGCTCTGTGAAGGCGTGGACTTAATCTGAGCCTGCAAAGCCAGTCTGGGTTCAGTAGTTGGTGACAGAAGGTTGCTTGGGAAACAGCATTGCAGGCATGAGTCAATGTGCTGAAGGCTGAGTCAGTGCGAGCACGTGTCCCTGAACTATTGAGTGTATGGGGAAACTGCTTTTTTTTAAAGTGAGGTGAAGAGGAAGAGGGTGAAATTCGGGTGTTCTCATTGATGAAACGAGGAGAATGTTGCTCAGAGTCCACGGGGGAAGTAGTAATTATGCCTCACAGACTCATCCTTAGCGACGCCTCCTGCCCAAATACCCTCCTGCTAAGGAGGAGCAGGAAGGTGACTGTGCCAAGACGTGGGGCTCACGTCTGAGTTATGAATCGATGGGAATCCTCTGTCTGACGGGCAGATGCAAAGGGGGTCTCGGCCCTTCTGAAAATCCGTCCTCACCAGACATGGCATTTGAAGTCTGAAAACTTGGAGCCCTGTTGTTAACACATATCACCACTGGCATTCTTGTTCACATAATGGGCTCTACACAGTGGAATACTGCTCAGTCATAAGGACAAAATACTGCCATTTGCAACAACATGGATGGACCTTGAGAGCATTATGCTAAGTGAAATGTTAGTCAGAAAAAGCTAAAAACCATATGATTTCATTCATATGAAACTCGTGAACACAAACAGCAGTGTGGTGGTTGCCAGAGGGGTGAAAGGGGTCCTGATACATGGTGACAGGAGATGATTTGACTTTGGGTGGTGGGCACACGGTGCAATATACAGATCTTGTAACATAGAAGCCCACTCCTGAATCCTGTATGACCGTATTAACCAATGTCACCCCAATAAATTTATCGAAGAAGGGAAAACATAAAACACCCTAAAAAATGGGCATAGATGTGGATTTCCCTGATCGATGAATTTGACAGTGTTTTAATCAAGACAAATTGTATGCTTTCCCCTTGACAATGTTTCCGATCCGACAAGTGCCTATTTGTAGCAAACCATCAAGGCCCGATTCCACCAACCGTACTCCCTCATGAAATGCTAAGGTTGCCAGTCATGTGGAAGGCCACGTGTCCAAGGGTTGACCCACCTGGCCGCTCACTGTACCGTTCACATAGCGCTCCGGCCCTCTGCCCTAGGAGTCCTGGTAAACTGTTGCTGGGGAAACAATGATGAAAAGATAACCTCATTCTGAAAGACAAACAAAATAATTATAAATTCTAGGAACTATTCTGAAGGAAACAACCAGGATACTGACACTGAGAATAATCTTAGTGATTATTCTGAGGCATAAGGAAGGACAGTGGAATTTTTACGTATGTGTTTAAGTTGCTAGTTCATCTTTTTGAACTGAGTAAGATATTAGAAGTGTCACATCTTCTCCAGAAAGTCACCGGGAAGCTATGTAGAGACTGTTTTCCACCCGAGGGACAGCCCCTCGCCATGGCATGAGTGGGTCCTGCACTTGGCTCTGGCGACTGTGTGGGCACTCAGGGACTTGGCCATTGCTGCTGCCCTCGATTGCATTGCCCATGCGTGACGGGCAGGCTTGTACATTAATAACCTGTCATGTTAACTTGTCATCATAGGGTTATGTCTGATGATTTTTTAAAGTGACAATCAAGGATCCAAATGTAAGTGAAATTCGACTGTGAATGGTAGCACCAATGTCACCCGAGGGCAAGTAGGTCAATGGATGCTGTTCATGCGTGGCGATGGCACACCCTGCCTGGCAGCTGGCAAGGTTCTTCCATGAGAATAAGGCAAATCTCCAGAAAGTCTAAAACGGTGTGTGTGTTGGGAGGGTGTGTCTGCACTATGACCTCACTCCATTCTGGGAGATGTAGTAGGACTCCAGGCAGCCCACTCGGTTCTAAGACACTTGAGGGCAGGAACTGTCTCTTATTTGTGTCGCATCCCTAATGTGTGCCCGGCACAGTGTGAAACACACAGCAGCTGATCCATAAATGTTTTGATGAATGAACGGAAGTACTCAGGAAGGATTATGCACTGTGGTGCAGAGTAAGAAAAACAGGCTTTCCAGCCAGTTAGATCTGAGTTTAAATCCCACCATCACTTAATAACCATGTGTCCTGTACCGAATGTTCACGTCCCCTTCAAATTTATATGTTGAAACCCTGCCCCCCAGTGTGATGATATTAAAAGATGGGCTTGGGGGAGGTAATTAGGGTTAGAGGAGGTCATGAGGGTGGAGCTCTTGGTGAATGGGAGTAGAGTCCTTATAAGAGTCACAGGAGCTTGCGATCGCTGCTTTGTGCCACGTGAGGATTCAATGAGGAGTCAGCCGCCTGCAACCTGGAAGAGACCCCCACCAGGACCCGGGCATGCTGGCACCTGATCTCAGATTCAGCCAGAATTGTGAGAAATAAATGTCCATGCTTTATAAGCCACTAGTCTATGGTACCTCATTACTGCGGCCCAATCTGACTACAGCACAATATGACCTTGTCAAGTTTCCTCACCTAAAACTCAGCATGGTTCTCTGGGATTGGAGAAAATACATACAGATCTCATGGTCTACAGGGGGAACGCAAAAGGAATTATGATCCCCACGTCACAGTTGATGGTGATGTGAGGTTGTGTATACCAAGAATAAAGTCAGCTTCCATTAAAAGTCTCCTCCTAGTAGACCTAGGAAGCCAGAACAGCTCATCCGAATTGTAAAACCGCCAAGAGGGGGGCCTGCAGCTGTGTGACCATTTTGCAGGACCCAGAGACTCACCCCAGAAGCCCTAAATACTTCCAGCTTGTCATGAGGGGTACGCGGGAAAGGGCATGGACCCCTTGGGGCCACTAGCTTCCCTCTGCCTTGGAGTCACCTCTAGATAATTGCTTCACTGCAAATAATGTCCTGCATCTTTCCATGACCCATCGCCCTCCCGCAGCTGGCCCCAGGGCCCCTCAGGTCTACCTCCCTGTCCCTCGCTCGCTCAGTGCATTCAGCCGCCCTCGCCTCTGCTGGACGGCTCCTGGGGCCCTTCCCATCTAGAGGCCTCTGTCCTGCTGCTCCTCCCCAGATGGTGTTCCCCACTTACACCCCACCTAACTACCAGATCGAAAACATCACCCCCAAATCGCTCCCCCGCCCCAACACACACACACACACACACACACACACACACACACACACTCCATTTTACTTCGCTTTATTTTTCTTTGTAACATTTGAATTGTTAAATATTTGTTTATTTGTCTCCCTCCTGGAAGACAAGGGCTTTTTCTCTTGCCTGGCACATAGGAAAGTCTCAAATATTTTGAACATGAATTTGTGAGTGAATGAGCATGAGATGAGTGTAGATGTTCCATGAACCCTCTCTTGGAGGGGGAAGCTGTAACATGGTCACACACAAGGAGGGCAATTTTTCAGTAGCCCTGAGTGCATCAATAAGACATCTTAGTCGTCTCAGAAAAGCGGACCCAGGTATATTTCGGAATGGAGGGTATGATGGTGAGCAGTGAAATCCCACCCATGTTAAGGATTAACGAGCTGTCTGTTCTCTGATGAACAGTGTATAAATTCTGCTGCTCTGTGCCATTCGGATTTAGAACGGAAGACGGAAATCATTGTGAAAGTGAAGAACCACATCGGGAACCATTCTTGGAATCCTGCAACAAATCAGACATTTTTCTTTAAGGCGCTCAGTTGATTTTATGACCTCTCATATTTGTTTCTGGAATTATAGCCTGGGGATAATGATCATCCCAACTTTTTCTAAGTTGTTATTAGAACTGAGACTGATGATGCCTGATGAGGAGGGAATAGGGGGAACAGTAGCTTAGTCCAGCAAAAAAATTAAAGAAACCCAGCGGTCACACCACCATTAATGACTTTGAACTTCCACTTCCCAGGGCAGTTAGAGCTGGGTGTGCAGTGTACCCACAGGCTGAGCAGTGACAAGGATTCTTCGTTCGCTGCTCTTAGGAATAACTTTTCAGACACTGAGTCGAGACACAGAAAGATGCTGAAAGGTGGGTCCCCAAGCAGGGACAGGAATGGGAGGATTGCCGGGGAAAGCGAGGCCCGGTGGAGAGGAGCTGGAGCTGCGGGGGGATGCGAGGCGATGAGGAATAGCATGGAAGCCCAGGGAGAGGAACGGAATGAGAGCACAGTGGGAGCAAGCGACCTTCACAGAGGAGACACTTGAAATCGCAGCCTCACTTCTCTCCCTTCCACAGACAATAGTCAGACTCGTGCCCATGCACTTTCTCTGTTTCTTCCCCAACTTTTAATTTTCCTCAAACCAAGGCCCAGACAACTCCCTTAGCAGAAGCATCACAAAGCCCGCCTGGTGTGGTGATATTTACCATTTAAACACTGGTAACAACTAGAAAGTCCCAGTGGGTGAAGTACATTGGGCACATCATTCATAGGGTATGTGAACAATAATATACACGGAGCCACTTGGTAACAGAGCCAGAGCTGCCGGCCCGAGGAACCGCCTTGCACGTCTTAGGCCTGAAAATGTTGGAATGTTCAAAACAGCAAAATAACCTTCGGACAGGGTTTGCAGGGATAACATGAACGCAGATATTTTGACTATTGGACTGATGACTACTGGACAGGAAAATGTAAAACATTCTTTAGGATTAGCGTCACCGTGTTGGCTTATCTGCAGCTATAGAAATGCCTGCCTTCTACTGATATGGTTATTCCCCTTCCCTTTCCCATCAGCACCCTGGCCTCGTCTCCTCATGGAACATGACTTGGGCCTCTGCTTGAGTCAGTGCTTCCTGAAATGTCTCAAATGTGTGCGGCCTTTCCCTTTGGCCTCTTACAGTTAGGTTAACCCTTTGAATGCCAACCAATATCCTAGGAACTAGGCTAAAATTGCCAAGGCATTTTTGCTGATTTTACAGCAGTTTAGGAAAAAAATTATGAATCGCAAGTAAATGAAGTTACATATTCAATATCTTCCACAAAATCATCATCTTCACAGCAAGAATTGACATATTTAGCAATATCATCATCACTAATAAAAGCAGACTTAGAACTGGACACTGCAGGAGGAGCGCAATAGTGCTCCCCGGCACTCTAGGGGATAACAGATAGTATGCTGTGGATCAAACATGCCGTGAAAACTTTTGCTGATGTGAGAAAGTGGTCATGAAAACACCGTTACATGGAAAAGCAAGTTATCAATCCATTCATACCACATTTTTGCCCAATCTGTTAAAATATATTCATATATGTCTGAAAAAAGGGAGAGGGAGAGAGATAGAAACATCAATGATGAGAGAGAATCATTGATTGGCTGCCACTTGCATGCCCCACACTGAAGATCGAGCCCAAAACCCGGGCATGTGCCCTGACTGGGAATCAAACCATGACCTCCTGGCTCATAGGCCGACACTCAACCACTGAGCCACGCCGGCCGGGCAAATAATTTTGAAATGAAGTAACAAGTCAAAGGTCCAAGTTCATGCTCTGCCCCTTGGAACCTGGGTGAGACATCCCCCTCACAGTCAGTTCCCCCACCTATAACAGAGGGCATAGCTGCTTTTCTGTTCACCTCACGGGATTAGTATTGGGTCCAAAGAACCCCACATTGCATGGAAAGTAAGGCAGGGCCGTTCTCTCAGAAATACAGTCAAAACTCTTTTCAACGTAGGGGATCTTTTACTAGAAAGCTGGGGGCAGGCTGGTTCTGATAGATATATCCTTGCCAGGAGCAAACTGCTGGAGACGAGCTGTGAGTCACTCTGTGAGTCACTGAGGCAATGGCAGAGGAGCCAGGAAACATCATCAGACAGGAGCCCACTAAGGTCTGCGGTGGGAATGCACGTTCAGCCTTTTCCCAAACACAGTGTGGGCTTTGCAGCTAAATATTTTGACTGCTCTGCCATCTGGCAGTATCAGTTTGCAGCCAGCCTGGTTCTGAATCTCTCTTCCATGAGAGATTCCTGGCCATCTCAACACAGAAAAGGGGGAGAACCGGTTTTCTATTTAGCCAACATTCAGCTTTAGGGTCACAACTAGGCAAACTGCTCCAGTTGCCAGCACTTGACATCAGCACCCCAAATTTCCCTTTTTTATTGTCCCATCTTTCCTTGACCTACATGCTCTCTTCTTCCTCACTTTGAAAATACTTCCTGGTAGTCATTTACACACTAGTAAGAATTTGAATCCCTCAGTCTCCTCTCGCAGTAGCATTGTAAGCTCATTTCTTCTGGTACAGTGAAAAAGGCTCTATCCAGTGCTAGGAAAACTGAAGATAACAGTGAATCAGATGGAAGGAGGTAAGGAAGGTCAGGTGACTTTAAAGGAAACACAGTTCACATCCCCCCAGGGCAGGGGCACCTACTCGCCCATCCTAAATTCTGGTATCTGCTTTGGGGGAACCAATACTAAACTGGAATATTCATGGAAATGAGTGGTTGTAGTGCAGAAGGTGTGCCTCAAAGTTCCACAGGGCAGAATAAAAGGCAAACTCTCAACACTGTCCCGGAGCCTCACGTGATCTAGCCACTACCCACCTCTGTGGGGCCATATCTATGCCATCTCCCCTCCCTCTCGTCCAGCCACTCAGGGCTCTTCCTGAACAAGCCAAGCTCGTTCCTGCCTGGGAAGCTTTGCACTTTCGGCTTCCTCTCCTGGAACACTCTGCGTCTTGTTCCCAGGAGGAGGGGGAGCCCCACAGGAGCCACAAGATCAGATCAGAACACCCAGTTCTATTTGCATTTCAGTCAGGTGATTGTTTTTAGTACATGTATGTCCCAAATATTGCATGGGACACACCTATACTGAATATGTACTCGTCGTTTATCTGAAACTCAAATTTACCTGGGTACCGTATTTTTATTTGCTAAATCTGTTAGCCCTGCTTGGGAAGTCTTTCCTAATCACCTCATCCAGACACTCTCCCCACCCCAACGGCCTTTCACTTTCATCTACTCTCTTATCTCCTTACCCTGTTTCTTTCTTTCTTTCTTTCTTTTTCTTTTTCAGAAAACTAACAGGCACATGACGTTATATATTTCTTTGTTAGCCTCACTCACTAGTCAAATAGAAAGTTCCATGGTTCTATGCACAGAGAAACGTTAGATGTCTTGTTCCTGGCTCTCTCTCTCTGGTACCAGGAATATGATAATTAAAATTTCATTTGGGTGGATGGATGGATAATGGATGAATGGATGGCGGCTGGATGGCTGGAAGTATAAATGTGTTTTGCATACATACTTCCTTTTCTTGAATCTTTTACTTGAGGGAAAAAGCAGATAACTTCCAACATGAGTTTTCAGTTCAGGTTTTTCTGCTTGCTGCCTCCTTAACTCACAGTGCTCCCCTCATCCGCCACTAGGCCTCTTTCTATGATTCTGCCTCTTTCTGAAATGCCCAGCCTGCTTTCCCCGGACTTTCCTGCCCACCCCCTGGCATCCTTGCCCCCCAGAGTGGGTCCCACCCCTCTCACCTAACTTCGCTGGCATCTGAACATGCACAGAGAACCATTACTTTTCCTTTAAGTCTTCAAGATGTGAAGGCTCCCAGGAAGAGAAGTTTGTCCGTTCTCCTTGAAGTGAGTGAAAGATTCCAGAAGCAGGCTTTGGTGAGAAATGAGGCGGGGGAGCTCCCAGGGCCCCTGGACTGTGGACAGGAGCCTTGGACAGGAAGCAGCGAAATCGGGGCAAACTTCCACTTTCCGAGGCCAGCGCCTTCTGCCTGCACTAAGCCTTCTCAGCCCTGGGCTGCCTTGAGGATTGGCAGCAGCCCGCTGTCCTGCACCTTCACCATCAGCCCCTGAAGAGAAAAGAGGATGCTTTGGTCCTGGTTTCAAACCTTGCTAACTGTCATTGGCCAGCACAGTACAAAGCCCTCTTTGTGAGCAAGGTTAGATCCCCATCTCCTTACTGCTCTGGAAACCTGGGGACAGAGAACAATGCCCCCAGGTCAGTCCCAGGCCTCACAGGCAGTGCCCCAACTGGACCAGCAAAGGAGTCCCGAGTGAAGCAGCCTCGCGGTGGCTGAAAAACGAGGCTTGCAGTCCTGTAATCAACCGAATTGCCCTGTAGGGCCTCCTGACTGATTCTGGACTTCTTTGCGAGCAACTTCGAATTCCTGTGTCATATTTGGGTCAGAGCAACAGGAGGGACATGTGACTTGCTTTAAAATTAGCCTCCAAACTCATTGTGTAACAGCCCTGGTTTCCACTCAATGGACTGGTGCTTTGAGAGGCAGGCACAGTACTCGCAATGAAGTCTGCCCGGCGAGTTCTCCTGAAGAAAATCCTTCCGATTCACCAAGGCTCAATGTTTCCACCTGTAAAATGGGGTAGATTTTGTTTGAAAGAAAGGAAATAAAGGCTAGAAAAATAAAAGTAACCAATACATCCAGACCTAGTCCCTCACCCCACACAGAGTTTTTGGGCTTGTCAGCAGGTAAGAACAAGCCCTTCTAGATTAAGAAGGTACAGAATAGTCACAGCATGTAAAGTACAACATGGGGAATATTGTCAATAATATTGTAATAACTATGGTTGGTGCCAGGTGGGCACTAGACTTATGGGAGAGCACTTCTAAGTTATATAATGTCTAACCACTATACTATACACCTGCAACAATTATAATATTGAATGTCAACTGTAATTGGGGGGGGGGGGAATCTATATGTAAAATTATAGGGGGAAAATTATATGTAAAAGGCTAATATGCAAAATGTCCCCGACCAGGAGACTGGGAGTTCAATCACTCGCTATGACATGCACTGACCACCAGGGGGTGGCCCAGAATGAAGGAAGGCTGCGGTTGGCAGCCAGGAGGCTCGGATGGGCCCTGATCACCAGCCAGGCCTAGGGACCCTATCTGTGCATGAATATCATGCACCGGGTGCATAAATAAAAAGCCAGGTGGCGTGGCTCAGTGGTTGGAACCAGGAGGTTCCAGTCGGGGCACATGTCTGGGTTGCAAGCTTAATCCCCAGTGTGGGGCATGCAAGAGGCAGCTGATCAATGATTCTCTCTTATCATTGATGTTTCTATCTCTCCCTCTCCCTTCCTCTCTGAAATCAATAATATATATATATATATATATATATATATATATATATATATATGATTATAAATAAATAAGTAGACCAAGCCCTTCTAATCTCCAAGAGAGAAGGCCATCGCCAGCGTCCAGTTGATGTTCTGATAACATAGTGAGCTCAGAAAACGAATTTTAAGACTTGGGAAAACAAACTTTTCCGTCTAACTCTTTCTCCCAGGACAGTGAGCTAGCCTTCACACAAATTCAAAATCCGCAGAAAAAAAACCCCATCCTGACCGCTGCCCTTCCCCAAGGACACAGTTTCTCCAGATTTCTGACTTATCTTGGCAACATCTGCAAATAAAACGGAATGACCCAGAGGTGGAGCAGATGCGAAGAAGCATGTGTGATTGCGTGTGCCTAACATGTTCCTTCTGACAGAAACGTGTTCCCAGGACCTACTGAGTCAGTCAGAGGAATGGCCGGTTGTAACTTATCTCACTTCAGAGGTGGTGGGAAACTTCTAAGGACCAGGAGAGAGGCTGCTGAAAGAATTGGGCCCCCTTTTAAGTAAGGGACAAAGAACATGTAACAGTCAGCTAGAATCCACCAACACGGGGTTGGTCTCTGTGGAGCTGGGTGTATGATTGGGCAGGAGGCCTCTGGTGCTTAAAGGAGATCGAATCAGGCCGACCTGGGTTCAGATCCCAGCTTCCTAGTCATGGCCATGGGTAAGCGACTTGGCTTGTTTGAACCACACTTTGCTCATCTGTGAAATGAGGATAAGAACAGCACCTATCTCATGAGGCTGTTGTGAGGTTTAAATGAGATACTACTTATCAAAAGGGCTTAGCAGAGTGCCTGGCACATAGTCAAGTTCAAAAAGTGCTTAACATTATTAGTAAATATTGTAATTAGCCCTGGTTTCCCAAGGCTGCCATAACAAATTACCCCAAATTTGGTGGCTTAAAGCAACAGAAATGGATTCTGTCACAGTTAGGGGACCAGAAGTCTGAAGTCAAGGTGTTGGCAGGCAATGCTCCCTCCGAAGGCTCTAGGGCAGTGATGGCGAACCTATGACATGCGTGTCAGAGGTGACATGCGAACTCATTTTTTTGGTTGATTTTTGTTTTTTAAATGGCATTTAAATATATAAAATAAATATCAAAAATACAAGTCTTTGTTTTACTATGGTTGCAAAGATCAAAAAATTTCTATATGTGACACGGCACCAGAGTTAAGTTAGGGTTTTTCAAAATGCTGACACGCCGAGCTCAAAAGGTTTGCCATCACTGCTCTAGGGGAGAATCCTTCCTTGCCTCTTCCAGCTTCCAGGGCTGCCTGCATTCCTTTGCTTGCGGCTGCAGAACTCCACTCTCTGCCTCCACGTTCCCACGGCCTTCTCCACTTCTCGCTTTGTCTCTCCTCTATCTCTTATAAGGACACTTGCCATTGTATTCCAGGCCCACCCGAATAATCCAGAATGACCTTAACTCAAGATTCCTAATGTAACATAATTGCAAAGACCCCTTTCCCAAACAGGGTCACATGCACAGGTTCTGGGGATTAGGATGTGGGCATATCTGTTGGGAGGCACTATTCACCCACAAACTACGTACTATTTACATGCTTATTTGACCAACAGTGCAGAACTGGCTGCAGACGGGACAGGGGTCCTGGGTCCACTTTAGAAGGCCCTGGGGCACATGCAGCTTGCAGCCCTGAGTATCTGTCCATCGGCAGTGACTAACATCATTCAGGTCCCAAGGACTCCTCTGCCTTTTGCCCTGTGTTCTCCAAACAAAGCTAACAAAGGTGTGAACCAAGGTGTGTAGGGTGTGCTGGAGCTGACGTGAGGTACAGACACCTCCTTGGAGAGGGAGGAGGCTGTGGCAGCTGAAGCTCCTGGGAGGGAGGAGAGAGAATTAGCGCTCCAAAACCTCCTCTCCCATAGCCTGCAGGCAATAGATTCTGGTTTCTCTCCAAGTTCCAATGTATGGCCTGGAATTACTCATGAATTAGCACAGTATTCACAACAGTTCATGTTACTCTTTTTTTTCTTTTGTCAGATTTTTAAATTTTTTAAATTGAATTTTTGAGAGAGAGGGAGGGAGAGGGGGAGAGAGAGAGAAACATCAATGTAAGAGCAAAACATGGATTGGCTGCCTCCTGCAGGCTCCCCCACCCCACCCGACCAGGGATCAAGCCCAAAACCCAGAGATGTGCCCTGACTAGGAATCGAACCAGCAACCTTTCGGTGCACAGGATGATGTCCAACCAACTGAGCTGCACTGGCCAGGGCTCATGGTTCTCTTAAATGTTTGTATGTGTAGGTGCACACATAATATGCGTGAAGCATTACATCATCTCATTACAATACTATGTGGATCTAGATTTTTTAAAAATATATAGTTTGAAGAGATTTTGAAGATCATGATATACATGATAGTGATTTAGGATGAAATGAAAATATTTGTAAGTGTCTGTGATGGCAATATAGCCTATGAGATCCAATTACAATGTTTGATATATAAAATTCATGGTCCATTTCCCCAAATTAAAGTTTTACTTTAAGAATTTTATTGATAATTTCAACTACGGCTGCCTCTATAGGGTAATATTTCTCCAAACTGAAATTTAAAAAAATAAAACTAAGACTTAAGAAAGGTAATCTTGTTTGGCCTTAACATCAATAGGACCCAATTTATGTGAAAATATAACAACATAAGCAGTGATTTTGCTGAAATTAAAACAAGGAACATTAATTTTATGGATAAGTAAATAATTATACATGAATTGCATATGTATTTATTTCATTGCTCATTTAAACATGTCAGCCAGTTAACAGAACACACACAAATATACAATAATAGTGAAATCCAGCTATTTAAAATTTTTTGCCAACTTTTCAGTTACATAAAGCCATAGGTTTCACTTTTTCCCCCCAGCTTTGTTGCTATGAAGATATATTTACCCAAGTACAAGGATGAAGAAATTGTACTTAGATATTGGACATCAGGTATGTGGGCCTCCATTCATACTCTTGCCCAGGCCTGCAAATGCCAGGGGCGGGCCCGCTGCTTCAAGGTCTCATCTTTAACAGGGGACACCTGCACTTAGTGAGAGTGGTTGTTTGTTTGTCTTATTGATTTTTGAGAGAAAGAGAGAGTGAGAGATTGACTTGTTGTTCCACTTATTTATGCATTCATTGGTTGATTCTTGTATGTGCCCTGACGGGAGATGGAACCGTAAACCTTTGCACATCAGGACAACACTCTAACCAACTGAGCTGGGGCCAGAGCCTCATGAGTTTTCTTGATTTGGAATCTCATTCTCTGTCCTTGGCAGGATGACAGCCAGGCCACCTAGGAAGAGGGTCAGCATTGCTGGTGTTCCCGGGTCACCGAAGGGAGTCCACGGGAATGCACGCAGCAAATCAGGATTTGCCTTGGGGAGCAGCATGTCCTAAACTGGAGGCCCAGCTGGGGCCATCAGTGCTGGAAACAGCACCATTTTGCCTCTTCCTCCCTTAGAATATGCTAAGCCACCCTTTACTCATTCCTACAGAACCTGTTGCCTTTGTTTCTGACCACGTGTTGTATTGACATGGAAACTTTGCTGGTGAGAAAGTTGAGGGCCTCTCCTAGCTAGGGCTCTCCAGTGGCACCTCTGACCCCAAGGTTTGCATGTGCAAACCTCTGTCTCCCGAGATGTGCGAGATGCAGTGTGACCGCCCCCGTGAGCTCGACAGGTGCTCAGAGCGCCCGGCTGAGCGGGGCCAGAGCTGCAGGTGAGTGCCCTCTGCTCTCCTAGCCCTGCACCCGACCACACCCCCCTGAACCCCACCGGCAGGGACACCTTTTCTAATTCATCCACCAGGAGTGCACTTTGTCTAATTTGTACACACCGGCCTGTATCGGCCTGTGGAGGCTTGTCTCCACAGTCCTTTCCTCCCCCCTCTACAAAGCAGTGTTCAGCACTGGCAGTTAACCTAGATGAAGTGGAACAAGATATAGGACCCAAGCTGTTTATCCTGCAAACAAGCGTATCACCTACCCAGGTGAGCTGCCTTCTGAAGCCTTGCATAACAAACGGGCAATAGACAGGGTGCAACCCCTGAACAAACTGTACCTGAGCTCTGCTGACCTGGAGGCTGCCACAGCCAAGTTAGAGACCAACATGCAAACGGGCCTGCCCATCCTGCTGGCTCCCTGCCAGCCCAGAGCTCCAGCAAAAGGCCCATAAAAGGGTCCCTCCTGCCCTGCCCTTGCAGCTGAGTCTCTCTCCAGGCTCCTGGGCTCCACCTGCTGGCTCACGGCTTCCCCTCACCTGTTCTCTGTCTATACCAGCGGTTTTCAACTGGGACGATTTCCCCCTCAGGGGACATTCGACAATGCCTCGGGACATTCTGTTTGTCACAACAGGGGGAAGGGGTGCTACTGGCATCAGGTGGGAAGAGGCAGGGATGCTGCTAACCTGTCTACAATGCGTGGGACAGCTCCCCCCGGCAAAGCATGATCTGGTCCAAAATGCCAAGAGCCTGCCGAGGCTGCGACAGCTCAGTGTGCACCTTCGCTTGGATCCCTGTACCTGGGTCAGGTTCTTCCGTGTTACTGGCCCTGGGACTGATGCTCCGGCCTCCCCTGGACCCAAGCCCACTCTCGGCAAGGACGCAAATGCCCAGTCCTTTTTGTTCTTTAACCAGGAGCCACCAAACAAAGGCGAGGCTGCCCTCCCTTCACCAGGTTCCTGCCAAATCCTGCGAACATTTTCTGGGGCTCTGCAAGGAATCCGGCTCCCACCACCACCTTCCACCCCGGAACGTCAAGCGAGGCCCTACAGGACCAACTTAGTCAATGCTAATACAATCTTGCTTTTTAAATGGCGTGTGTTAAATTTTTAGTTTCGTTTTTGAGATGGTCTGATATATAACAGAAAAACAACCAAAAAAACAAAACAAAACAACACCCTAGTAAGCTCTGCTCTTTGCAAAGGATCCATGTGCTTCTCGCACTATTAACTAGTGTTGTGCTATTTTTGCTGTAACTTATCTCCTTTCTTAGATTTTTTTTTCAGATCCACCCTCTCTACCTCCTTGTACCTCACGAATTATTACAGCTAATTTCAATTTTTCATCACATCCTTTAGTTTCTCCACACCTGCACTTCTTTTAACAACAGAGCTCATCATATGGTGGCAGGATGATGCCCCCACTCCCATTGTTATCCCCATATTTGTAAATATGCTACTTTACATGGCAAAGGGGGACCCTGCAGATGTGGTAAATGAAGGCCTTTGAGAGGGGGGAGTAATCCTGGATTATTTGGGTGGCCCCAACCTAATCACATGCTTCCCTAAAAAGGGAGGACCTAGCAGTGCAATTTACAATAGCTAAGATTTGGAAACAGACCAGGTGCCCATCAGCAGGTGAGTGGATAAAAGAGCTGTGGTACCTTTCCACAATGGAATACTACGCTGCTGTAAAAAAGAAAGAACTCTCACCATTTGCAACAGCATGGAGGGACCTGGAGAGCATTATGCTAAGCGAAATAAGCCAGTCAGAGAAAGACAAGTATCACATGATCTCACTCATATGTAGAATCTAATGAACAAAATAAACTGATAAACAAAATAGATCCAGAGACAGAAGCATGGAACAGACTGTGGAACCTCAGAGGGAAGGCAGGGAAGGGTAGGTGGGTAGGAAGAGATCAAACAAAGAATTTGTATGCATATATGCACACAAATGGACAGACAATAGGATGCTGAAGGCCTGGGGCGGGAGGCAGGGGTGGGCTAGAAGGGGTTAATGGGTGAAAAAATGGGGCATATGTAATCTTTCAACAATAAGGATTTTTTTGAAAAGGGAGGAGTGCCATAACCATTGAGCAATGGTTAGAGCATAGGCCTACGCACCGAAGGGTCATGGGTTCAATTCCTGGTCAAGGGCATGTACTTGGGTTGCAGATTCCAGCCTCTTGCAGGAGGCAACCAATTGATGTGTCTCTCTCACATCAATGTTTCTCTCTCTCTTTGTTCTTCCCTCCCTTCCACTGTCTCTAAAAAATCAAAGGAAAAAATATCTTTGGTGAGAATTTTTTTTTAAAAGGGGGGGAGGACCTTTCCCAGCTGTGGTCAGAGAGGTAGACATGACAGGGAAGAAAGGTCAGTGAGATGCAATGTTACTGGTTTTTAAAGTGGAGGAAGGGAACCGTGAGCCAAGGAATGTGTGGAGCCATTAGAAATTGGAAAAGGCGTTCTTGGTTGGGTAGCTCAGTTGGTTAGAGCTTCGTCCTGATACACTGAGGTTCTGGGTTCAATCCCTGGTCAGGGCACATACAAGAAGCAGCCAGTGAATGCACGAATAAGTGGAACAACAAACTGAATTTCCTCTCTCACACACTCACTCTTTCCCTTTCTTGCTAAAATTAAACAATAAAAATTTTTTTTGAAGAAAAGAAATTGGAAAAGGCAAGAAAGTGGATTCTCCCCTGGAGCCTCAGAGTGAATTCGGCTGCCGACACCTTGGTTGAGCCCAATGAGACCCATGTTGGACCTCTGACCTCCAGAACTTAAGATACCACTTTTTTTTTTTTTTTTTAAAGCCACCATGTTTGTGGTATTTTGTTAAGGCAGCCAGAGGAAACTAATACAATCCCATATTTCCCATCCTCCATACTCATTAAGATATCTTTCCCTTTAAGACTATTCTTGACTTCTAAAAGCTCTTTTTTTAAAAAAAAAATCTTAAACATCCTTCTTTATTTCCTTTGTTTTGTTTTCCGTTAGCAAAGATTTATCCAGGCATCCCTTCTTGATGTTTCTAGGAGCTGAGAAGTTGCAGACTTTCAGTCTGTCGGGATGCAGCCTGGTGATCTACAGGTCTCATTTTGCAAACAAGAATGGGAAACTCCAGAGAGGGCAAGGGCTTGTCAAGTTCACGTTGTTACCCAACAGCAGGCCGGCACCACACCCCATGTCCTGACTCACCAGCTGCTCCTATGCTCACTTCCTTCCTCTTAAAAAATAACAGGACCAGCCCATTGACTCGCAAAGAGTGTGCTTGCATTTTCCACATATGGGGCTCAGAAAACATACTGATCTTTGATACTGTACAGACCATGGTTTCCTGGCAAAAGTCCCAGGGAGCTACTAATCCTCCTATCTAATAAAAGAGAAACATGGTAATTGGCGTATGACCGCTACCCTTCCCATTGGCTAATCAGGGCAATATGTAAATTAACTGCCAGCCAAGATGGCGGCCGGCAGCCAGGCAGCTTGAAACTAACATGAGGCTTGCTTGCTTCAGTGACGGAGGACTCCAACGTTCCCCGCCTGCCGCTGCAGGCCTCTGAGCTGCAACTCTAAGCAACTATGTAACAAATATAGAAGCTAAACAAAACCCCAGAAACCTGCTTTAGTCCGCCGGGTTTCAGCCAGCAGGATCGCAACATTGTAAGCAAAGGCCAGAAACCTACTTTCAGCAGCAGAGGCCTAAGAGCTGGAGCCAAGCCTCAAAGCTAAAGCTGGCCCAGAAAAAAAAAGAAAAAAAGGAGCGGTTGGGAGCTTCAGTCACCCCCAGCCTGAAAACAGCCCTCAGCCCCTCACCCAGACTGGCCAGCACCCCAGTGGGGACCCCCACCCTGAAGGGTGTGTGACCAGCTGCAAACAGCCATCATTCCCTCATCCAGGCTGGCCAGGCACCCCAGTGGGGACCCCCACCCTGATCCAGGACACCCTTAGGGCAAACCAGCCAGCACCCACCCATGCACCAGGCCTCTACCCTATATAGTAAAAGGGTAATATGCCTCCCAGCACTGGGATCAGCGGAGCCGCAAGGCCTCCCGGCACCGGGATCAGCATGACAGGGGGCAGTGCACAAACCCCCTGATCGCCCTGCGGCTCTGTGTGTGACAAGGGGTGGGGCCACAACCTCCCTATCCGCCCTGCTCTGTTCGTGACAGGGAAACGCACCCCAACCCCCTGATCGGCCCTGCTCTGTGCCTAATGGGGGAGCTCCCCAACCCCCTGATCGCCCTGTGGCTCTGTGTGTGACAGGGTGCGGCGCCCCAACCCCCTGATCGGCCCTGCTCTGTGTGTGACAGGGTGTGGCGCCCCTACCCCCCCCCACCACCACCACCACGGGCCCTGCTCTGTGTGTGACGGGGTAGAGCCATAACCTCCCCATCGGCCCTGCCCTGAGTGTGAGAGTGGCGGCACTCCAACCCCCTGATCGGCCCTGCTCTGTGCATGACAGGGGGTGGTGCCACAACCTCCCCATCGACCCTGCCTTGAGTTTGACAGGGGACGGTGCCCCAACCCCATAATCGGCCCTGCTCTGAGCCCGACCAGGGGCTGCACCTAGGGATTGGGCCTGCCCTCTGCCACCTGGGAGCAGGCCTAAGCCAGCAGGTCGTTATCTCCTGAGGGGTCCCAAACTGCAAGAGGGCACAGGCCGGGCTGAGGGATCCCCCTCCCCCCCGAGTGCACAAATTTTTGTGCACTGGGCCTCTAGTCCTATATAATAAAAAGCTAATATGCAATTGGCCAAATGGTGGAATGACTGGTTGCTATGACACGCAATGACCACAAGGGGGCAGATGCTCAATGCATGAGCTGC
Organism: Myotis myotis; assembly: GCF_014108235.1. Classification (NCBI taxonomy): domain Eukaryota; kingdom Metazoa; phylum Chordata; class Mammalia; order Chiroptera; family Vespertilionidae; genus Myotis; species Myotis myotis. The sequence goes on from NW_023416379.1 coordinate 77,365,917, forward strand.
CCCTGGTGGTCAGTGCACTCCGTTGCTTAGCCAGAAGCCGGGCTCACGGCTGGCGAGCACAGTGGTGGTGGCCGGACCCTCTCTGCCTCCTCTCAGGCATCCCCCCAAGGGGTCCCGGACTGTGAGAGGGCACAGGTCGGGCTGAGGATTCCCCCTCCCCCCGAGTGCATGAATTTCATGCACTGGGCCTCTAGTACAGAATAATATTAAATGTAAACTGTAATTGAAAAATAAAAAAAATTGAAATAAAATGACATTGATGATTCAAAATAAAACATCATTTTTCATTTGTGGGGAGGAAAGAAGTCCCATGGAACTGAGTCTGGGGAGATACTCCAGAAAGTTTTTGAAAGCTCCGCAGTGAAATAAGCTTGGGGGGCAGCATGACTACCCCTGCCCGGGAACGTCATTGCGCACCTACGCATGATAACCTCCTCAGAAGCCCTGCAGAAGGGCATGAGTCCTCGCCCAGAGCTCGCCCTTTGTGTGTGCGACACCCATCAGCAGGCAACAGAAATGCTATTGCGATGGCCTTCCCATGTCCTTACTGGCCCTGCACCTGTGGCCTGGTTGGTTTAGCACCTGAACACTCCGCCTGGGATCCTCCGAGTCCAGCAGGTGAATGCTGAGACAGAGCTGGCTGCCATCCACCCTCTCTTTCAGAACCCCACTAGCCACCTTGCCCGGAGCAGCCCCTGGCCAGGAACCAGGCGACCAGGGCCAGGCCCTGGGCTGCAGAGCCCACGGACATTATTCAAACTACCCAGCCCCACGCCTGCTCACCCTGCCCCCTCCTCCCTGCCCCTTCTTGAGGAAGAAACAGTAGAGGCTCTTACCCGCCTTGTCCCCCACTCCCTCTGCCCCTGACCACCCCCATGCTTCCCCGTGTGGCCCCCAGGGCGGAGCGTGCCCTTGGGATCTGCGAGTATAACCAACTGTCTTCATTGGCGGTCCTCTCCTGATCCGTTGGCCTTGTCTTACCTAAATAATAATAAAACCTTTATTTAGAACAGCGGACGCGCAGCAGCCTGGGGAGAGGCCCAGGTGGAGAGGCGCGGGGAAGGAGCCATCCGCGAGGCCGACCCACCCGCGCCGCTCAGCCTTCCCGTGTCCGCAGCCCCGCCCACACCGGTGCGCAGTCTCCCGCGCGCGGGGAGAGAATCAAAGCCCGGACCGCCGTCCGAGCCGTCCCACATTTGCAGCCACGGAAACTGAGAGATGCGACATGGTCGTGTTTGCTGTGCTTACTAGTAAGTAAAGTTGTTCCTCCGCACCAACTCACGGGCGGAGGGCTGGGATTTAAACCAGGTCCCTGGAACCCTAAGGTCCAGGGGTTTCCATCGCCTCTCCCGCATGCCCGCGGGCGCCGTATTCAGGTGCTTTGGACTTCTGACTCAAACGGTAGGAAAAAATTTGTTATCTCGCGTCGTAAGATTCCAAGAGCTAGAGAATTCAATTCCAGGTTTATCAGACAGCTGTGGCATTTGAGGCACCGCACGCACACATGACAATGTGTGTGTTCCCAGAAGTCTTTCAGTTGACTTCGTGCCAGTAGCCAGAACTGCAGCACATGCCCATTTCTAAACCAATCACTGGCGAGAGCGGTGGGGGAATGAGAGCCGGTGACTGGCTCACACCAGGCAGGGTTTCCCCTTGAGGTTGGGGGCGCTCTTCAACAAAATAAAGGTCCTGGCAACAAGGACTGTGCAGGAGAAGGGCTGGGGTGGCTCTGAATAACTTAGGTACATTAACCTCTACAGGAGCCAGCAAGAAGCCAGCTGCACTAGTGAGAAGGGAACACAAGACCCCGAGGTGAGTGGGGAAAAGCAGAAGAAAGAGGCAGGGGCAGGGGGGTCCAGGGCCCACCCGAGAGAAGCTTTCCCTAGAACCCTTGTGCCCTTCCGGCACGCTCCTGCCCCAGGATAGGTTACGTAAGTATTGGCACATCTGACCGTTCTCCCACTTTGCCAGTTTGGGTCGGGGTGGCATAACCCAACTGCCTCCAAAGCCTCTCGGCCTGTGGGCCTAGAGCAGACTGTGGACATGTGGGTTGGCTGGTGACAGCTGATTGGAATTCATCTGTATTCTCTGGGATGGAAGGAAGCAGGACGTGTGTATAACCTCCTCCGCCATTAAGACGAGAAAGGGCTATTTGCTTAAATGGTAGTTGGTGTCACCAAAAATATTTGGCCTCCTTTATCTGGGTATGGAATAATCCAACCCAGATAATCAGAGATGTAAGGGGACCGAAAGTTTAACTCCTGCCCTGGCCAGTTTGGCTCAGTGGATAGAGCGTCAGCCTGCAGACTGAAGGGTCCTGGGTTTCATTCCAGTCAAGGGCACATACCTCAGTTGCAGGCTAGGTCCCTGGTCCTGGTCAGGGCATGTGTTGGAGGCAACCAATCGATGTGTTTCTCTCACGTTGATGTTTCTCTCTCTCTCTGAATCTCCCCCTCCCTCCCACTCTCTCTCAAAGTCAATGGAAAAATATCCTCGGGTGAGGTTTAATAACACAACAAAAAGTTCGACTCCTTTATTTGGTAGCTGTGGAATGCCAAATTCATGTTGAAGTGACTTGGCCGGGGTCAGAGGCAAAATCGAAACTGAAACTGAATCTTGTCTCTTGCTTCAATGCTCTTTTCCATGACGCCTGTGGAAGAAGATTTCATGCCAGATCTATAACCTTATTTTTGAAACACAAAATTGCTGGGAAAATGTCCTAACAAAATTGCTGGGTTTCATGACCATTTGAAAGTGCAAACTACGCTTGATATCGAGACATGCGCTTTTAATGTGACTAATTAGACTTTCAGGCTCTACCCTTAAGACATTTTATCTGGTGTTTACCCAAACAGGCCAAAAGTACAGCAAATCACTTTGTTGCTGTTCAATAAATTACATGGAAAATTATCAAGAGTAATTCTTTTCCAAGTGACAGCAAAAATTAGGCACTTGAAGTCTCCTGTTCGGGAGTTCACTGGACTCATTATTTCAGAGAGAGTATAAACGAGCTCCCTGCGATGATCTTTCTAATAGAACTCTTCTCTCTGCCAGCCGACTTGCAGAACTGCCATTGTGCTTGACACAGATGCCTATCACTGTGGGCGCGATGGGCTTAATGGTGTTGGGAGAACATTCCAAATGTTGCTTCTTAGATGACTTTTGCACTTGGTTTCTTAGTTTGAATGGAGTCAAAGGGGAGCCTCACATAGCAACTGAGTGAGTCTCCTTACCATCATTGGCCATAGTTTTCCTTTACAAGACCCGTTATGACTTTGGAAATGGGGTGACATTGGTCTTAAGGGAATGGAGTAAAGATAAAACCTGCTAAGGTGGCTCTAGGAGAGAGAGGGGGGTAGAGGGGGAGAGAGTTGAGGGGACAGGGTGGATGAAGATAAATTTTGGAGTTACAATTATAGCAGTTGGAACAAAAAAGAAGTGTTTTAACAGCTATCCATAATAAATGTGTTCTTCATTATTTTTAGTCATTATTGTTATTCCCCCCCCCCAAAGTAATTGAAAGCATTCCTAGGTTACAGAAATGATTCACAGAACATAATCTAAGGCAGCCTGTTCAGTAACCATTGTTCCGTCCTTCACTAATTTTCAAGCTGCCAAACCACTCTCGGGAAAACATTCTTAGTTAAGCAAACTAATTTGTTTGTCCTGACCCAGTAGGCATACAGTGAGCAAGTTAGTGTGGGCTGAAACAAGATTAGAAACAAATCCTGATTAAATGATTTATTAATCAAATGTACATTGGACACTTTTGTGGGCCATGTTATGAGCTATGATAAAAGAAATAGTAAATAGAAAAAGACAGAGGGTTTTAATTCGGTGTAATACCATGATGGTGCCATGGACAGCAGGGTGGAAATGCACTGGGGAGGGACCAATCCTGATTTGAGCAAAGAGATCGTCTGGAAAGTTCTGAGGAGGAGGAGACATCTGAGCTGAATGTGGAAGGATGGGTCAGGGTCAGGCAGGGATGGAGGTAAAGAGAGCAGGAAAAACAAAGGCTTGGCGGTGCCAAGAGGGACAAGGCAGGCCCAAGGACCTCAAAGGTGTCAGGAGGGAGGCAAGGAGGGAGGAGGTGGATGGTGCAGAGGGCCCAGGGGCCAGCTCACGCAGGACTATAGTGGGAGCAACTGAAAAAACCATTTCAAGCAGGTCAGGTTTATTGGGTGTTTACTGGAGGCTTGGGGAGGGTGTGTGTGTGTGTGTGTGTGTGTGTGTGTGTGTGTGAGAGAGAGAGAGAGAGAGAGAGAGAGAGAGAGAGAGAGAGAGAGAGAGATCTTGTTTAGAAAAGTTTTAAGCTTACTTAGTAAAGGACAATATGAGGCATTTGAGATCAAAGGAACTAGTACATTCTGTCACTCAGTATTGCAGCATCCTCTTCACTCACACAGTACATTAGGATGAATGTATTCTCAACAAGTATTTCCTTCGTCTTTAACACAAGAGCACAGACATTTTTTCGTGAGAGTGAGTGAAGAGACACCGAGCTTCGATGACCTCCTTTAAACGTCCCAAGACCTCACTGCGCAAGTTCCTCGCTGTATTTCAGACTGGCTTCCTCAACCTTTCTTTCATCAAAGTCTTAACAACTGTAGTATCAACATGTGACCTTAAAAACTGTACAAAAGGCAATTTGGCGGGGGGGTGGGGTGGGGGGGGTGGGGGGGGAAGGGGGGCGTGGGGAGAGACACTGTGTTCCTAGGAGAAAATTCTCTCCCTGGCCTCCCCTCCCCCCACCCAGACGTGCCTCTGCCTGAAGTCTTTCCTATTTCAGAGTCTGACGCCATGTTCTTTAGATCTCTGTTACCAATTGTCATTTGCCTGAGCCATACCTAAGAAACCGAGAAATTCTTTTTCGTGATTTGATCACTTGGAACTTTGTAAAGAAGGAATAGTAAGATTACTGGTCAAATTCAGGTTTTGTTTAAAACCTGCTCTAGAGAATTAAAGGACAAGTTACGTTTATTTAAAAACTTAATCATTACATCTCAAGAGCCGCCATAGCCAGGCTCAGCGCAACTTGAAAAGCACTTCCCCCAGTGTTGGCAGGTCACCCAGTGCATGCGCTCTTCCTTGCGAGTTCAAATTCACTTAAGATTGTGCATGTCATCTCAAACATTTTATTTTGGCTCCTTTACTGGTCACCATAGCAACATCTTTTTTAAAAACACACAAATAATGCGTTTAATCAGATAACTCAATATTAGGAACTATGTACCGCCCACACAGAGCCTGTCCTTTTGTTTTAAGCACAAAGAGCCCCAAATGTAAGTAGCTGTGAATATTTACAAATTGCTTTAAAAGTTTTATCTGAAAGAGGCTCATAGATTTTAACTCAATGGAAAAAATTATAATTTTTTTGTCTGAATTTTCTTGAAGGTTAGTAAAGGATAATTTAGCAAAAACAAACCATAGAATGCAGCTACATTTTAAAAGTATTTTGTAGATTTGTAAATAAACGGTGACTTCATCGGCCTATCCTACAGGAGGTCGTGGAAGCTCTAAATAGACTCCCTACATCCCGAGGTGTGCGCTTTCCTTATCCCTTCCCCAGACGCCATATTTTAATGACATAAGTTGAGAAATGCTATCATCTCTTTGAAGATCCAAAGAAGTTGCCTTTTGAGACACCAGAAGAGTTAAACTGAGCTTGAAACAGTATTAAAGGTTTATCTCACAAGGTTACTGCTTCCCAAACAAGCCATGGTCCTGGAGATCAAATAAAGATGATTTTAGCCCGGCTGATGTCGCCCAGTGGTTGACTGTCGACCTATGAACCAGGAGGTCATGGTGCAATTCCTAGTCAGGGCACATGCCTGGATTGCCGGCTTGGTCCCCAGTGGGTGGCGTACAGGAGGCAGCCAATCAATGATTCTCTCTCATCATTGATGTTTCTCTCTCCCTCTCTGAAATCAATAAAAATATATTTTTAAAACATAATAAAGATGATTGCAGTGGCAGGGCTGGGTGGGGGGAGACGATGGAGAGGGAAGGGGGGAGAAGGCAGACCTCTGAGCCCTCTCTTGGTTGAAAGCACTTACTTCCCAGGAGCAGTTGGAGAGGAAACGTGGGTTAATGTGAATGGGGACAGTAGGAGTTCATCATTCCGGGTACAGGGTGAAAGGAAGGAGGCATTCTAAAAATAATGCCTTCTCCTTCAAAACGGAAGCAGTCTGCAAGAAGCAGAATTGGAGAGCTTATTAGCTGACTCTTGTGCCCTCTGCCACTGACCATGCCAGTTTCTGTCCTACAATGGCAGTTTGTTCTGCCAAGGTCAAAAGCATGGAGGACACCAAAGAACTTATATCTGGTGGCACAAAATGAGCTGCGATTTCACATTGGTGTGAGGGGCTCCCTGACCTCTCCACTCTTGCTGCTCTCCACCAAGGCAGCTGAAAAGGGAGCCACCAGGTCGCGTTGTCACTGGTAGGCATCCTGTCATTCCAGCGCATTGGCCTCTTGCGGCATCAGTTGCTTTGGGAGGAACAAGGGCAGGGGAAAGTTGCCAAGACAGTTGATTGTCCATACCCCTCAATTTCATTTTCTGGGCCCTTTAGGCAAAAGAGGCCCTTGATACAGCTCCCACTTCCTCCTCAAAAGCTGGCCACCCAGACTGATCTCCCTTCTCAAAAAATCCTGTACAGTAAATTGTTTTAATTCATATCGCTGACCCCATGACTGGTGTTACGGGATATATCCCTTCCTTATTTCTTCTCCTTCCTGTGTCTTTCCGCCCTCAAGCATTTTTGGGCCCTGACCTAATGCTAAATATATGATAAAGACCAGAACATTCCCTGCCCTTGAATTATTATTCTCAGTCCAGTGAAGGAGACAGAAATTGAGGTCTGAAAATTGTGAATAGTACAGCAATTTGTCACAGAGTTCCAGCTCATATGGGAAGTAGAACTATGCCTCCTGACTCATAATGAAGACTTCTGTGCTCATCGCCGCATGCAAAACATGTGCTATTTATAAATGGACAACTTCCATCAATAAATAGATTTATCATTTCAGAAAAGGCTATTTGTGCCAAGACAGCAGAATTTCAAGTACTAGCTTATCTTCCTCCCACTCCCTAAGCGAAGATTTTAATTGAAAGAATATGTGTGTCCACCACTAGAGAGGCTGCCCAAGAACTCAAGCCTCTCTTGCCCAGTGACTTGGAGCACAAGTGGGAGGTCCCCTCCCTCTTCAAAGGGCCCCCTCCCCCTCCCTTCACACACTTACTAGCAGTGGCTCTTACATTTTCTGAGCCTCAGGTTTCATATCTATGACACAGGGATAATACTTCCTTTTTCGTGGGTGGTTGTGATATTTAAAATGGGATACTGGGACACAGTAAGTGCAAGATGTGGAAGTGGTTACTACTCATACAGAGACTATCTGCCCACTCCTCTCATCATAAGTCCCCTCCCTGAGAAAGATGGAGAGAGAATGTCTGGGTAGTAAGTGGTTTCACAAGCCACAACACCTGCCAGGCCCTTCTTTCTGGAGGGATTCGAGCCCTGCAGGTGTTGTGGTTGGTGATGCACTAGAAGCAGAGGTTCAGGCCTTCTAGGAAATTCTTTCCTGTGTCTATAACAGAGTGTCCCCTGCACCAGGCTTCTGAGGGTAGCCAGGTAGCAGCACCAGGGAATATGAGTTGAAGAGATGAATGCCAGAGATCAGGAGACATAATAAAAGGGATGAGTAGCTTACAAGTTTATAGATAGGCTGGTGACACAAAACCAGAGAAAGCTTTGGGGTATGTTTACCGGTATTTATTCCCTTCTGAGCAACTCTCAAATCCTTTTGCTTTCAGATTCATCCCAGCATGACTACACTCATGAATCTCAGAGGAAGCAAGTCTCCATTGTGTGAGTAAATTTTACTTCATTCACTGCCTCTCAACCCCCTCCTACTGCGAACTGTCAGGCCCCTTCCCCTTTCCCCATTTTTCCTAGGGGGTCCAAAAATGGTTCTCTAGAGAACAATTGGAAAACCACTAACATGGTGCAGTGTTGGGATTCTTGTTCATATGCTAAAGCTCAAACATCACTTCTATTTCAAAGATCACTTCCTCAATGTTTTGGTCAGCTATAGCAATATAACAAACTCCCAAATGATAGTGGCTCAAAACAGCATTGATTTTATTTGCTTGTGATTCTATGAGACAGGAATTCAGGTGCAGCTCAGCTTAGGGTCAGCTTGGGTCATCGATTCAACCTCATTCCCCTGATGGCTGGACTGGAAGGTCCAAGAAGGCTTTGCTCACATGGCTGGTGCCTGGGTGCTCTCCACGTGGCCTCGATCTGGCCACATGCTAACTTGAGCTTCCTCACAACATGGTGGTCTTCAGGCAATAAGACTTCTTATATGACAGCTAGCTTCCAGGGGAAAACATTCCAAGCTACAAAAGTAGAAGCTGCAGATCTCTTAGGGCCCAGTCTCAGCAGTTACACGGCCTCACTTCCACTGCACTTGATTGGTCAGAACAAGTTACAGGACCAGGCTAGATGCAGAGGGAGGATAAATAGACCCCCACCTCTCCATGGAGGGAAGGGCAAAGAATTTGAAGCCATCTTTAATCTACACAATCGGGCGACCTTCCCAGACCTCCAGTTTAAGCCTCAAATCCCTATAGTTTCTTCTTGCCTCTTGAATTTCGGCTTCATGACATTTCTCACAAGTTAGTTATGTGATGAGCTGTCTCCCTCATAGGAGCCTTAGTGTCAGTGAGGGCAGATATGAGGTAAATCTGTGTGCCCACTGCCTAGGGCAGTGCCTCATGCACTGTAGGCTCTTGAAGAATGTTTCCTTTGAGAACAGAATAAAATGTTATCAAGATAACAAAACAAAGAAAAACCACAGGTAAAGTCAGAACAACAGAATGTAGTACATATAATTTAGTTCTTTGGAGGCAAAAAGATGAACTAGTGTGCTGGGCCTTTGAAATCTGTCTTTTGTGACACTAAGCCTCTCATTAACCACCTAGAAATCTCATATTTCTGATCTCTTCTACCATGGAAGAAAACATATGCCAGGTTCTACCTAAGCACTTCTATATATGCATCTTTAGGAGTATCTATTTACCTATCTATCTATCCATATTTTATTTTTATTTTTTTAAATCTTTATTGTTGACAGTATTACATAGGTCCCCTTTCCTCCCACATTAATCTCTTCTAGCTCGCCGCCACCCCCTCTTGCCCCAGGTCTTTACCACCCTATTGTCTGTGTCCATGGGTTATGCATATATGCATACAAGTTCTTTGGTTGATCTCGCCTATCCACCCACCATCCCCTTCCTTCCCTCTGAAATTCCACAGTCTGTTCCATGCTTCTATGTCTCTGGATCTATTTTGTTCATCAGTTTATTTTGTTCTTTAGATTCCACATATGAGTGAGAGCATGTGATACTTGTCTTTCTCTGACTGGCTTATTTTGCTTAGCATAATGCTCTCCAGGTCCCTCCATGTTGTCTCAAAAGGTAAGCAATCCTTATTTTTTTTTTTTAATATATTTTATTGATTTTTTAGAGAGAGGAAGGGAGAGGGACAGAAAGCCAGAAACATCGATGAGAGAGAAACATCGATTCAGCTGCCTCCTGCACACTCCCCATTGGGGATGTGCCCATAACCAAGGTACATGCCCTTGACTGGAATCGAACCTGGGACCCTTCAGTTTGCAGGCCGACGCTCCATCCACTGAGCCAAACCAGTCAGGGCCGATCCTTCTTTTTTACTGCTGCATAACATTCCATGTTGTAAATGTACCACAGTGTTTTTTATTCACTCATCTGCTGATGGGCACTGAGCTGTTTCCAGATCTTAGCTATTGTAAATTACATTGCTATGAACATAGGGGTAAAAGTTTCAGGGTTGGGCTGGGTTCACACAGAACGGACTCAAGGCTCAGTGTAATCAAAATTATAATTTATTCCAGGCACCTGGGTGCAGGTGGTCTGACTAGAGAAAGAGCCAGTGGTGAATTGGGGAGGGAGCAGGCTTTTTATGCTCTCAGGGAGAGCTGCAGATGGGACTTTGGCTTGACCCAGGTATTAGGACCATGCCCCATCATAGTTTTATGGCCTTGTCCTTTGTTCTTCTGCTGGAGCCAGACGTCCTTTCTTGGGGGGCTGTGCAGGGGTGATGGTCTTCAGGAATTTCTGTAAAATAACCACTCAAGGGGAGCATGTTTGTGCAAGGCTTACACTAACAGAATGAGCTTTCCCTTTGACATTTGTTAGATTTTGTAAGGCTCAGGCCTTGTGTTCTCCAGTTAACTCTTTCAAGGGGTGCATACATTCTTCCTGATTGGTTTTCAGGTTTCTTAGGATATATTCCTAGAAGTGGGATCACTGGGTCAAATGGCAGTTCCATATTTAAATTTTTGAGGAAACTCCATAATGTTTTCCATAATGGCTGCACCAGTCTGCATTCCCAGCAGCAGTGTACTAGGGTTCCTTTTTCTCCACATCCTCACCAGCACTTGTCATTTATTGATTTGTTAATGGTAGTCATTCTGACAGGTGTGAGATGATACCTCACTGTTGTTTTAATTTGTATCTATCTGCTGGTCAGTGACTGAGCATTTTTTCATGTCTCTTGGCAAAGTGTCTATTTAGGTCCACTTTGGAGAAGTGTCTATTTAGGTCCTTTGCCCATTTTCAAATTGGATTATTTGTCTTTCTTTTGTTAAGCTGTATGAGTTCCTTATATATTTTGAATATTAACCCTTTATCAGATGTACATTACCAAATATGTTCTCCCATACAGTGGGCTCCTTTTCCAATTTGTTGATAGTTTCTTTTGCTGTGGAGGAACTTTATATTTTGATTTAGTCCCATTTGTTTATTTTCTCCTTAGTTTCCTTTGCCTTAGAAGATGTATCCATAAACATATTGCTATGAGATATGTCTGAGATTTTGCTGCCTATGGTTTCTTCTAGGATTTTTATGGTTCCCCAACTTACATTTAAGTCTTTTATCCATTTTGAGTTTATTCTTGTGTATGGTTTAAGTTGGTGATCTAGTTTCATTTCTGTGTGTGTATCTGTCCAATTTTCCTAACATCATTTATTGAAGAGACTGTCTTGACTCCATTGTATGCTCTTGCCTCCTTTGTCAAAAATTAATTGAACATAATTGGGTCTATTTCTGGGATCTCAATTCTGTTCCATTGATCTATATGCCTGTTCTTGTGCCAGTACCAGGCTGTTTTGATTATGGTGGCTTTGTAGTATAACTTGACATCTGGTATTGTGATTCCTCCAACTTTGTTCTTCTTTCTCAAGATTGCTGCAGACTGAAGAGTGGGGAGTGGCTGGGGAGAGATCAATGGGGGAAAAAGGAGACATATGTAATACTTTAAACAATAAAGAATTTAAATTCTTTTTTAAAAGCTTGCTGTAGATATTCGGGGTCTTTTCTGGTTCCATATAAATTTTTGGAGTATTTATTCTAGATCTGTGAAGTATTTGTTCTAGAACTGGGAAATATTTGAATAGGGATTGCATTGAATCTGTAGATTGCCTTGGTTTAATGATGTTAAGTCTACCAATCCATGAACACGGTATATTCTTCCAGTTGTTTATATATTCCTCTATCTCTTTTTTCAATGTCCTGTGGTTTTCCAAGTACAAGTCTTTTACCTCATTGGTTAAGTTTATTTCTAAGTATCTTACTTTTTGTTGTTGTTGCAATGGTAAATGGGATTGTTTGTTTAGTTTGTCTTTCAAATGAGAATTCATTATTGGTATATAAAAATGCCATCAATTTCTGGGTGCTAATTTTGTATCCTGCTACATTGCCAAATTTATTTATTAAATCTAGCAGTTTTTTGGTTCTCTGATTGAGTGATTTTTTTCTACCCTGTCTTCTAATTTACTAATCTGATCTTCAGTTTCCTTTTTTTTTTTTTTTTTTTTTTTTTTTTTAATATATTTTATTGATTTTTTACAGAGAGGAAGGGAGAGAGACAGAGAGCTAGAAACATCGATGAGAGAGAATCGATCAGCTGCCTCCTGCACATCTCCCACTGGGGATATGCCCGCAACCCAGGTACATGCCCTTGACCGGAATCGAACCTGGGACCCTTCAGTCCGCAGGCCGACGCTCTATCCACTGAGCCAAACCGGTTTCGGGCTGATCTTCAGTTTCCTTTAATCTGCCGTGTATTCCTTCAATGTGTTCTTCATTAGTGCTATGTAATTCTTTATTTCTGACTGTTCTTTTTCCATAGGTACTATATTTTTTCTCATGCTGTTGAGCATCCTTGCCAACATTATTCTGAACTCTATGTCTGATAAATTTCTTATCTCCATTTTGTTTAGCTCTTCTTTTGGAGAATTCTCTGGTTCTTCCATTTGGGGGGTTAGTTTTTTTGTCTCCCCATTTTGGCTATCTGTTTGCGTTTGTATCTATGTATTAGGTAGATCTGCTATGACTCCCAATCTCTAGTGCAGGACAATGTCAGATCCTGTTTTTGACTGGCCCTGAGTACCCTGTTTGGAGCTATCAGCAATCCACAGCTTGTGACTCCCTCTGCTGGGGCTGGGTACCTTTGGAAAGGAGCAATGTGCACCAGGGTCTGCTTTTCCTAGACCCGGGCCCGGAAGGAGATCAGGCAAAGACTCAAAGCTTCCAGAGAGCCACCTCTGCCTGCAGTCCAGTACACACTCAGTCTTGATTAGCCTCAAGCAACGAACCACAAGGTGGGACAAGAGGTCTTCCAACAGGTTGTTGCCATTTTATTTATATATTTTCCTCCTCCTCCTCCTCCTCCTCCTCCTCCTCCTCCTCCTCCTCCTCCTCCTCCTCCTCCTCCTCCTCCTCCTCCTCCTCCTCCCTCCTGCTCCTCTTTTTCCTCTTCTCCTTCTCCTTCTTCAACATTTCATGTAATACTGCTTTGGTGGTGATGAACTCCTTTAGCTTTTTCTTGTTTTTGAAGCTTTTTATCTGACCCTCAATTCTAAATGAGAGTTTTGCTGGGTAGAGTAATCTTGGTTGTAGGTCCCTACTATTTATCACTTTGAATATTTCTCACACTCCCTGCAAAGTTTCTGTTGAGAAATCAGCTGATAGTCATATGGGCGCTCCCTTGTAGGTAACTAACCACCAACCTATTGCTATTGCCTTCTTTAACTCATTCAAGGACACTAAAATGTGTCCGAATTTATTTGTAGTTGGCAGCAAAATGCTTGCCTTAAAGATGACTGCTAACCTATCCTCTAGGCCAGTGGTTCTCAACCTTCCTAATGTCGTGACCCTTTAATACAGTTTCTCATGTTGTGGTGATCCCCAATTTCATTGTTACCAATTAAACATAATTAAAGCATAGTGATTAATCACAAAAACAATATGTAATTATATATGTGTTTTCCGATGGTCTTAGGCGACCCCTGTGAAAGGGTCGTTCGACCCCCAAAGGGGTCGTGGCCCACAGGTTGAGAATCGCTGCTATAGGCAAAAATTTATGGAACTCATTGCAAAATGAAAATGCAGAGTACCTTGTTAAAAAATTAAGAATTTAAAGAAATCAAAAGCAAAGCATCAAAACAAGTGGTTAGCCCTATGTAACAGCAAAGACGACAGACCCATGATGCTGGCCCTGCCTATACTAAAAGTGCTTTTCCAGAAAAAATACTGCCTTATAATTTCAGCCTGTGTCTGAAACCCTGATTTTTGTAAACCACTATACTGGTTATTAATTGAAATTTCTCAATGTATACATAAGCCCATAATCCTAACAAAAAATATTTTCATTTTTCAATGTCCCTTTCTAGCTCTCTCGGGCATTTCTGGTCAAAAAGACATGGTGTTGCCTTCTTTACTCTCTACATAGGAGAATTTCACCCAATATCATTAAGATCACCCCCTTGCCACTGCTTCAGGAACAAGCCATTTCTCCAAGCCTGCCCTGAAGCTTTGGTAAGAGGTCTGAGGGCAGGGAAGTGTCTTCCTCAAACCTACTCTCAGAACTTGGTCTTTTCTTCTCTGGTCCTGATGCTTCCTTGAAGGAGACAGAGAAACTGGGGATGACTCCCTCAGCAGCTTGGTCTCCTAGTCCGAGTGCTGACTGCCATTATTACAGAGCTAGTTATTGGCAATCTCAGAATTAGATAATATTGTAAAGTAGCTATCTCTTTCAATATGGCTTGAGGTAATGAACTCCCATCAAAGCTTGATAAAAGTAAGTTCTTCATTATAAATCTTGAATTTAATCTAGGCACTGCATTGGACTACACTCAACTCAGAAGAGTTGACGGTAGTTGCTTTATTCACATCCTCATTCCCATTTTCTCTCAATCCACTCCAGTCAGCTTCCCATACCCACTCCTCTACTAACCGGCTTTTATTGAGGTCACCAGTGACCTAATTCTTGCCAAAGCCAGTGGTCTGTTCTTTGTCCTTATCTTCCTGGGCCAGTCAGCAACACTTGGCAAGACTGGACACCCCCTCCTCTGCAAACCTTTCTTCTCTAGGCTTCAGCGAACTTCCTCTCCGGTGCCCTCTCTTCCTGTTTCTATTCTTGCCCTCCTGGCAGCCCCTCCCTCGGATGGCAATCTGAGGGATGTTTTATAGACATTTGCTAAATCAACCACTACCCCTCCAGTGGTTTTCTGAGTATGTGTTCGTGACATACAAACCCTTCGCATGACCTATGGTTTGACTCTGCCTTCCTTTCCCAAATCACCGAGGAAGTAGGGACCCTATTTTGTGCTCACCTACTGTTCTCCAGCCACACTGTCCCCCTGCGATCCCCCAAGCTCTCCAGGGGCTTTCGAATTGTTGTGCCTTCTCCTTGGAGTGCCCTTTTTACAATCCTCACGCCACTGCCAACTCTCTCCTCGGGTCCCAGCCAAATGTCAGTTTGTCAGGAACCCTATAACACACGAGTAAAGTAGCCTCTAACTTCAAGTCATATTTTATCCTGTTTTTCTCTTCACAGCTTATATAATTTGCAATTCTCTTGTTTACTAGGACGTTAGTTCATTAAGTTGATTTATCTTGTCACAGTGTCCCTAGTACTGAGGACAGCACATAGTAGACCCTCAATAAATATTTGTAGACTGCCTAGCTGACTGTTAATTATTTTGCTATCCAAAGTTCAGTGGCCCATTCTGCTCATTATGTCTGGAATGTATTTTTATGCTTAACAGACATTAGAATGCCTCCAGATTTTTAGGTTCCCTGCACTAGAGTCAATTAACTCCAAGGAGCGCTGAAAGATAAACGTAATGGATGGAAGTTTATTTCTACATAAATGCTTCTAATCTGTAGGGCAATAATCATGTTGGTTCAAGACAAGACTCAAAAGGAGAAGCATTCCCCTGCCTCTTTCAATATTGCTCACTTCAGTTCATCCTGATATATGGGTGCCTACTGTGTATCAGGCACTGTGCTAGGCACTGGTAAATACAATATAAGACAGCTATTGACCTTGACTTTACACTCTGATTAGGCAAACAAGCATGTGAATAGGCCAGTCAGTATAATGTGGATCATGCTTGGGAGAGCCATGTCTATGTTCCTGACAGAGGAACACAGAAAAGGCCATTTGTCTAGCCAGGCACACAGGAGATGCTTCCACAGGAGACCACACTGTGTATGGTCCCTCTTAGATGCATCCCATTCTTCACGCTGTTCTTGTGTTTTATAGTATTTATGAACTACCGATCTTTTTTTCTGTTCCTTTAAAGCAAGAGGTCCCGGCTGGTGTGGCTCAGTGATTAAGCATCGACCTATGAACCAGGAGGTCATGGTTCAATTTGTGGTCAGGGCACATGCCCAGGTTGTGGGTTCAATTCCTCAGTGTGGGGCATGCAGGAGGCAGCTAATTGATGATTCTCTTTTATCACTGATGTTTCTCTCTCTCTCTCCCTCTCCTTTCCTCTCTGAAATGAATATATATTAAATAAAGCAAGGGGAATCTGCTGGGTTTTAATGTGCCAAAGGCTTTAGCTGTATTTCCAAATATGTTGATACATGTGATGTGATATATGTAGAGGATGATGTTAAGAATATTTTCTTCTGGACAGTGTTGCCTTTTTATCTATATAACTAGAGGCCTGGTGCACAAATTTGTGCACTGGTGGGGTCTGGCCAGCCCACCCCAATCGGGGCTGATTGGGCCAGGCTGGCCGGGAGGAGAGGACGCAGGAGGTTGGCCAGCCAGCCCCAACCCTGATCGGGGTGGGGGGCTGATCAAGGGCAGGGTTGGCTGGGCCAGCCCCACCCCCTGGTCAAACTCACAGTCGAACTCCTGGTCGAGGGGACAATTTGCATATTAGCCTTTGATTACATAGGATTAGATTTTCTGCCTGGAGACCTTTGTGGATCTTGTTGACAGTTAATTAATTGGTATCATTTTTTTAGGCTTCTCCCCCTTAGACCTTCTGGGCTGAGCCTTGTGTTACCCAGATTGGAGATGCTCTAGGTCAGTATATTTAGAAATGACAGTGACCCTCTTAGGATTTCACTGAGCCATAATGAATCTAGCAGTCAAAAATGAGCTTTTAATCATCACCTAAGACTAGATCCCTTTCATTCTAATTTTCCAAACTGTTGATCATCTGCCTCTTTTTATTTTGCCTTAGACATGATTAAATCGCCTTCTCAAAAAAATGTTTTGCCTTGCTGTCCTTTTCAACTGCTGCCCGTCCTCCTTTCATTTCAGATTTATTTTCTCTGTGAGGTTTTTCAAAAACATTTAACTCCATATAAGCTGGCTCTCTACTTTCCATCGGTTGCTCCATTGGCCTTCATGAAATTGTCCTGGTTCAGAGAAGTGTAGCTTGTTAGTCAGTTCCTGTCATCGATAGCCAAGGACGCTAGGTCGCGTTGTGGACCTCACTCTGACCATTTTCTTCACATTTAAGTTACTTCTCAGCTTCTGTGATTTCGTTCCCTCCCAGTTCTTAACCAAACTACTAAGTGCTTTCCAAGTGACAGAACTGCAATGACCTTGGGGACAGGACTGAGAAAATGTAGAAAGAGAATAAGGGAGTGGTGGGGGTGGGAGTGGGGATTCTGAGGGAGCTGCAGCCAGGGAGAAATCGGACAAAACACTGGGAAAATGCAAACACAAAGAGCCCCAGAGTCTAAGTAATGTCCTGAAAAGGGAAAACTATTTTCATGCATAATTTTAGGATAACACAAATAAACATATACTTGACCACAAGACTCTTGGGACTGGCCTCTCTCCGTAACCACACACACACACACACGCACACACACATACTCTCTCTCTCTCTCTCTCTCATGCTCACACGCATGCACGAATGCATGCGCATACACCCCTCACTCAAGCTCACACATATCTCTGACCCTGTCTCTCACCCCTCCCCTTGCTCACTCTGCTGGAGATGGGGCCGGGCTGCCACCCATTGGGCCTTTGCTCTGACCCTGTTCTCTCTGCCTGGAACACTTTCCCCCCACAAATCCCAGGGGTGAAACTCCTTTCTTTGAGTCTTTGTTAAATACCATGTTTCTATGGAGGCCTACCTGACAATTACCTTTAAAAGCACATTTTTTCCCTCTCAAACAGTGGCTTTCAGAGAATATGAGAGAAACACCCTAGTACTAAGACAAAGCTAAGTGTATTTTTACTACAATAAGGGAAGAGGAGTGTGTACTATGATGACCGAGTCCTGGAGCTCCGAGGGTGATGACGCTGGGGTATGGATGCGGTCTGGGAATTGGGTGGAAGGCGGGTCTCTCATTACAGAGGCTTGATTAGAGTTGCATGAAGATCATGAAATATTTTAGAAGTGGTGGACACAGCAAGGAGAGAATTTGAGATGACTGTTTTAAAGAGCCTTGAGAAGGAAGCCGTCATTTGATCAGACTGATCATTCCAAATGTTTCTAGAACAGTGGTCGGCAAACTGCGGCTCTCAAGCCACATGCGGCTCTTTGGCCCCTGGAGTGTGGCTCTTCCACAAAATACCAACTTCGGCGCATGGGCCACGAAGTTTCAGTTGCACTGTACATGCTCACCTGCACGTGGTATTTTGTTTATGCAGGTGCAAGTGATCTTTCCATTCTAGAACAGTGGTTGGCAAACTCATTAGTCAACAGAGCCAAATATCAACAGTACAACGATTGAAATTTCTTTTGAGAGCCAAATTTTTTAAACTTAAACTATATAGGTAGGTACATTGTTATTAACTTAATTAGGGTACTCCTAAGTTGGCCTTTGCTAAAAATGTCCTCAATCTGATTGAGGTACATTCGCTGAGGTCGACCCCTTCCAACTCTCCCATATACACTCGTCTTGTATACTTGTTTCGTCTATCTTTTGTCACCCACACACCACATGTGGCTCTTTGCATGTGACTAGCACTAACCACTGCACAATGAGACTGCTGACTGACTGGCTCACTCAACTCATGCATGAATCACGCACGCCTCCCCCCGCGCTGTGCATCCCGAGGCCCACCTGCGCCGTGTCTCCTGTCGCCCGACCCAACGACCGACACCCCCCACTTCTTCTAATGTCACTTCTTCAAAATAGACTTGCCCAGGCTGAAAACCGACTTCTGCACAGGGGCCACGAAGTTTCAATCACACTGTACGTGCGCACCCGCACGTGGTATTTTGTGGAAGAGCCACACCCAAGGGGCCAAAGAGCCGCATGTGGCTCGCAAGCCGTGGTTTGCCAACCACTATTCTAGAAGAACAGGAGATAAGAAAGATTGTGAGAGGAGAAACCAAGATGGCGGCATAGGTAAACACCGGAAATTGCTGCCTTGCAAAACCACTTCAAAAATACAACTAAAAGACTAAACGGACATCATCCAGAACCACAGGAAGGCTGGCTGAGTGGAAATTCTACAACTAGAAGGAAAGAGAAAAGCACACTGAGACTCAGAGGAGGTGCGGAAGTAAAGTGCAGAGGCACGGAGGTGCACTCAGAAAGGGCTGGCAACTGAAGACACGGTTGTCTTTTTCAATCGGGAGGGAGCCTCAAGCTCCCAACTGCTCTGAACTCCAGTTCCGGGTGAGTCTCTGGGGACCCAGACTCATACGGGGAGAAACTGGACTGTCTGGCAGCAGGCGGAACTCAAGGGTGGCTTTCTCTCAGAGGTGCTTGCAGCGATTACCGGAACACTGAGATAAGGGGCCTCTTAGGGTAGGACTGAGGAGCAGCCATAGCTGCTTGCTTGGCCCTGTTGATCCCCTGAGACCCTGACCCACACATCATAATTAAAATGCCAAGAGCAAAAGACAAAGAGAGAATTTTAAAAGCAGCCAGAGAAAAACAGTCAGTTACCTACAAGGGAGTACCCATACGACTGTCAGCTGATTTCTCAACAGAAACTTTGCAGGCCAGAAAGGGAGTGGCAAGAAATATTCAAAGTGATGAATACCAAGAACCTACAACCAAGATTACTTTATCCAGCAAAGCTATCATTCAGAATTGAAGGTCAGATAAAGAGCTTCACAGATAAGAAAAAGCCAAAGGAGTTCATCACCACCAAACCAGCATTATATGAAATGCTGAAAGGTATCTTTTAAGAAGAGGAAGAAGGAGAAAAAGGTAAAGATACAAATTATGAACAACAAATACACATCTATCAACAAGTAAATCTAAAAATCAAGTGAATAAATAATCTGATGAACAGAATAAACTGGTGAATATAATAGAATCAGGGGCATAGATAGGGAGTGGACTGACTATTCTCTGCGGGGGGGGGAAAGGGTGTGGGGGGTGCGGGAAGAGACTGGACAAAAATCGTATACCTATGGATGAGGACAGTGGGGGGGGGGGGCGGCGGTAAGGGAAGAGGGTGGGGTGGGAACCAGGTGGAGGGGAGCTATGGGGGGAAAAAACAGGAACAACTGTAATAATCTGAACAATAAAGATTTGATTTTTTAAAAAAGAGTTAAAAAAAAGATTATGAAAATGTTTGTTTATGCAGGTGCAAGTGATCTTTCCATTTCATGTTCATAAAATTTCCCTGGAAAGGTTTATGGTTGGTTTACTCTTTTTTTTTTAATCCTCATCTAAAGATGCATATATTGATTGTAGAGAGAGAGGAAGGGGAAAAGGAGAGAGACAGGGACAGAGACAAGAGAGTGAGACATTGATATGAGAGAGAAACATCAATCCATTGCCTCCTATAGGTGCCCCAACTGGGGATTGAACCTGTGACCTTCAGTGCACAGGACAATGCTCTAACTGTTAGGATGCACTAACCTTGGCCTCTCCTGTTTGGACATGTTTTCTGAATATATTGTTAGAATTTTTTTTTTCCATAGCTTGAAGCAAATGGCCTGCACCTGCAGAAGATAAGATACACTCCCCAACTGACCCCGGTGCTCCCCTCCACCTGTGCGCCCACCAGATATCCTTCTATCTTCCAAGGACGTCCTATTGTTCAGGCCGCTACCCCAGCTGGCTGGTGCAACCCTGACCCAGTCCCTATATAAAAGAACATAAACAGATGCTCTAGCCCCGCCAGTGTGGCTCAATTGGTTGGGCATCATTCCATGCACCAGGAGGTCCCCAGTTTGATTCCCAGTCAGAGAACATGCCCAGGATTTAGGCTTGATCCCCACTAGGGAGCATGCAGGAGGCAGTTGATCAATGTTTCTCTTTCATCATTGATGTTTCTATCTCTCCCTCTTTGTCTCTCTGAAATAAATAAAAACATATTTTTTTAAAAAAAAAAAGATGTCCTATATCATATGTCATCAGGGAAATACATATTAAAACAACAATGACATACTACTACACACCTGTTAAAATACAGAACACTGACAACAGTGAGGATATGAAGCAACAGGAACTCTCAGTGTTGGTGGGAATGCAAAATGGTACAGCCATTTTTGAAGAGTTTGTGAGTTTCTTATAAAATTAAACATACAA
The DNA here is from genome assembly GCF_014108235.1 of Myotis myotis. Taxonomy (NCBI): domain Eukaryota; kingdom Metazoa; phylum Chordata; class Mammalia; order Chiroptera; family Vespertilionidae; genus Myotis; species Myotis myotis. The sequence goes on from NW_023416379.1 coordinate 77,386,789, forward strand.
TCTTACCATATGTTCTAGCAATTGTATTTCTTGGTATTTACCTAAATAAATTGAAAACACATCCACACAATAGCAGCTTTATTCATAGTTGCCAAAACTTGGAAGCAACCAAGATGTGATTCAGTATGTGAATGATGAATAAACTGTGATACATTTAGGCAATGGAATATAATGAACACTAAAAAGAAATGAGCTAGAACTAATAAACAAATTTAATAAAGTTGCAGGATATAAAATCAATATACAAAAATTAGTTGTGGCCCAGCCAGTGTGACTCAGTGTTTGATCATCACCCTATGAACCAGGAGGTCACAGTTCAATTCCTGGTCAGGGCATATGCCCCAGTTGCAGACTTGGCCCCCAGTAGGAGGCATGCAGGAGTCAGGCAATCAATGATTCTCTCTCATCATTGACTAGAGGCCAGGTGCACAAAATTCGTGCACTCAGCAGAGTCCCTCAGCCCAGCCTGCACCCTCTCACAGTCCAGGAGCCCTTGGGGGATGTCTGACTGACGGCTTAGGGAGCATGGAGCCAGCCTAAGCCTGCAGTTGGACATCCTTAGTGCTGCTGTGGAGGCGGGAGAGGCTCCAGCCACCACTGCTGTGCTTGCCAGCCACGAGCCAGGCTTCTGGCTGAGCAGCACTCCCACTACGGGAGTTCACTGACCACCAGGAGACAGCTCCTGCGTTGAGCGTCTGCCCCCTGGTGGTCAATGCACGTCATAGCGACCAGTAGTTCTGCTGTTCGGTCAATTTGCATATTAGCCTTTTATTATATAGGATGTTTCTATCTCTCCCTTCCTCTCTGAAATCAATAAAAATATATTTTTAAAAAATTAGTTGTGTTTCTATACACAAACAATATACTAAGAGAAATTAAGAAAACAATTCTACTTATAATTGCATTAGAACAGTGATTCCCAAAGTGGGCGCTACTGCCCCCTGGTGGGCACTGCAGCAATCCAGGGGGGCGGTGATGGCCACAGGTGCATTTGTTTTAACTTTTTTTGTATTACCTTTCTATTCTCAGTTCAATAAATAGTTTCATAATTTCAAACTTCAATGTTTCTAATTTACACCTTTCTTTACTATATTTTATGAAAAAGGTAGAAACATTAATACATATATCTTTCTGTTTAATTGCTATTAAAATTTAAAAAAAATTAATTTCCAGGGGGCGCTGAGTAATATTTTTTCTGGAAAGGGGGCGGTAGGCCAAATAAGTTTGGGAACCACTGCATTAGAACAAATAAAATACCTAGGAATTAATTTAACTAAGCTGATGAAAATGAAAGATTGATAAAAGAAATTGAAAAACATAAATAAATGGAAAGCTATTTTGTGTTCATGGGTCAGAAACACTAATAATTTTTTAAATGTCCTTAGTACCTAAAGTGAGCTCAAGATTCAATGCAACCCTATAAAAATGTAAAGTCAAACTCATAGAAACAGAATGTGGAAAAGTCGTCGTCAGGGGCTGGGTGGTGGTGGGATAAATGAGCTACTGAGCCATAAAAAGACAAGGAAGAATGCACATTAGTAAAAGAAGCCAATTTAAAAAGGCTATATTTCATATAGTTGTATGATTCCAACTATATGACATTCTGGAAAAGGCAGTAAAAGAAGTCAGTGGCCGACAGGGGATAGTGGGAGGGAGGGATGAATAGGCAGAACACAGAAGACTTTGAGGGCAATGAACCTATTCAGTATAACACTATAACAATGGGTACATATGTTTATATGTTTGTCAAAGTCCATAGCATACACCACACCAACAGTGAACCCTAATGTAAACGACAGAATGTAGGTGATAACGATTTATCACTGTAGGTTCATCCATTATAACAAATGTATCGCTCTGATGTGGAATATTGATGGGGGCTGGAGGTTGTGCATGTGTGTGGACAAGGTTTATATGGAAACTTTGTACTTTCAATTTTGCTGTGAACCTAAAACTCCTCTAAAAATACAGTCTATTTAAAGGCCAAAAAAAGTCAATGAATTTAGAAGAACAGACTTCTGATGGTATACATTACTAGCTTGTCTCAATATAGCATAAAACAACCAAGACCATATTTTGTTCCATAGTCAAGAATCAAATACACTGAGCCTGTGAAGGTGTTCTGTTCAACTATTATTCACACAGAATTGTGAATTTTTGCCAACCTGGGCATAGATAGGAGAGGGGTGTTAGGAAGTTCTGTATTACAGGCATTTTTAAATGCTGGGAGGCTTAAGTAAGAAACCCTTGAGAACTTAGAAATGAAGGAGAAAGATTGTGTTCATCGGGTTAAACGATTAATAGCACACAGATATACAAAATGAGCTGAAAAAGAGAGACTGTCATCCAGACTGGAAAGATTATGTATCTGTGGAAAATAACTACAAAATTTATGAAGGAAAGATGTCAGAGTGGACTGTCGGCTAGAGAAGCATCATTATTCTCTCCCTCCTCCTCCTCTTCATCCTCTTCTTCTTTATTGTCAAAACAATGGGTACTCTTTGTTGAGCTCAAATATAGGATAAATATCCTTAATTATCATAGTAATCTGTTGAGAGAGTTGTCATCTTGCCCATGATGTTTAGAAGGAAATTCAAACTCCAGATAACGTATTGTCTCTACAACCTGCATTCTAACAATTATGATGTATAATAGGAATCAGCCAACTTTCTCTGTAAATATTTTAGATAGTAAATATTTTAGATTTTGTAGTTTATATGGTCTCTGTTGAATTCTCAGCTCTACTCTTGGAATGAAGACTATAGCTGTGTTCCATACAGTGGTTCTCAACCTTCCTAATGCTGCGACCCTTTAATACAGTTCCTCATGTTGTGGTGATCTCCAACCATAAAATTATTTTCGTTGCTTCTTCATAACTGTAATTTTGCTACTGTTATGAATTGTAATGTAAATATCTGATATGCAGGATGTGTTTTCATTGTTCGCGACCCACAGGTTGAGAACTGCTGCTTAAAACTTTATTGATGGATGTTAAAATTTGAATTGCATATATTTTACATGTGTTATAAAATATTTTCATTTTTTTCCAAATATTTAAAAGTGTAAACTCTATTCTTAACTCGAAGATTTACAAAAACAGGCATCAGGAACGGTTTGGCCTGGGCACTAATGTTTGCAGACCTCTGATGTATTAAGACTCAACTTTGAAATAGCAGTCAGAGTCCCAAACTTGCAGTCCCCACAAATCTTGCCCACTGGGCTCGAGTCTATGTGGCGATGAACGCATTAATACTAATATGAATATTTATTGGAGACTAACCCTATGTCTAGGTACTGTACTGTACTTAGAATACTGCAAGTAATCTTCATAGTAGTTACTTATAACTTCCCCCTCTTTATAGATGAAGAAATTGAGTCATAAAGAAGTTAAGTAGTGTGTCCAAGGTCACACAGCTAGTTTGTGGTTGGGTGGGGATTGGAATTCAGGAAACCTAACTCTAAAGCCTTTGCATTTGACTATTACCCTGAGCTGCCTACAATTAAACATTTAATCTTAGTTCCTCTCTCTTTTTCATTCTCACTTCCAACCCCACAGGCCTTCACCTCATTCCTCTAAAAGGCCCACTTTAGTCTTTTTTGCATCAACATTGCCCAGTACCTTGATTGCTTTCCCATAGACCTTACCCTGGGTCCTCTTCATCATTCAAGGTCTTAAATGTCACCTCCTTAAAGAGGCCTTCCCTGATCACACAGTGAAAAGAAGCAACAGACAACATACACACACACACACACACACACACACTACCATTAGATTGGGTCTCCCATTAGATTGCAAGCTCTTGACCTTGTTCTTTGCCATCATATACCAGTGTCTACAGTGCCTGACACCTAGTAGGTGTTTAATAAGTATTTATTCTAACTCCATGTTCTGATATTTTCATTTACCAAGTAACTTTCAAATTCCACTCTAATCACATGTCCTTGGGAGAGACTTCAGTTGTAACAGATAAGCTGATGCACAATAAGAATTTTAAGAGTTTATTTGAGCAAAAATGAGTACTAATAGCCCCCAACTGGAAGTAGTTAGGAGCTCTCCACGCTGGGGAAAGAGAAAGGAAGTAATGTGATTGGCTATAGCATAAGCAGTTGCCTTATTGGGGAAAACCTAGGAGTTGGCTGTTTCTGGTTGGTTGTCCTTAGGTTTCAATTTCTTAACCTTAAGCCTTAGGTTCTGGTTTGTTTACAAAGCCTACTAAGGCATTGAAGCCACCTCACTCTAATGGCCTTCTTGTTTAATTAACTTAACACTTGCTATTGTATGAAAACTTCTGGTCCCTGCATAGGGTGAATTATTTCAGTGGATCAAAAAAATGATTATTCTACTTGTGATGTGACTTCCAAGGCGTTTTGACCACAGTGTAGGACTCTTGGACCGTACCCTTCAAGTACTTGCAGCCTCTGAGTTACATTTTGTCTTCTAAGTGAAAAACATCGGCTTTCTATTGTCCACTTCAGTTCTCATATCTATTTTAATTATTCCTCATCTTCTCCAGAAGGTGTCGCTGGTCCTTGAAAATGGAAGGTCAGCCCTAGGCGGCTTGGCTCAGTGGATAGAGCGTCAGCCTGTGGACTGAAGGGTCCCAGGCTCAATTCCGGCCAAGGGCACATGCCTGGGTTGCGGGCTTGATCCCTACTAGGGGATGTGCAGGAGACAGCCAATCAATGATTCTCTCTCATCATTGATGTTTCTATCTCTCCTTCTCCCTTCCTTTCTGAAATCAATAAAGAAATATTTTTTTTAAAAAATGGAAGGTCATATCTGGCCATTAGGCAATTGATAGATTTTCCTTCGAATAATTCCTATGGACGTCAACTTGCTTAACACCTTTCGTACCGCATAGAAATCTCTAAGACATACGCCAGGGGCTGCACGTTTTTGGGCAAACTGCACGTTATTTCAATCATCATAACTACAGTTCATAATGCACTTTAGGTGTTGTTTTTCAACAATTATAACATTTTTATTTACAAAAACAATTAAACAATTAAAGTTCCTAGTACTTTTTTAACATATGGTACTGCGTAAAACATTTTCCTCTATGAAGAGGGACCAAACAAAATTTACCTAAGTATCTAGATTCGCTCCTTTTTCCATGGGCGACACTCTGCAGGCTCTCGTAGGAAAGTTTTTCTTTCCACTCGCTGGAATACATGTAGGTTCATGCTGCTTCATATCACCTGACAACGTTTTGGGTGGATCTTTACGAGGTGCTCTCCTTGCACCCCCAGGGGGGAAGGGCTGGACAGATTTGTCTCTGGTTCCGGAGAGCCTTCATTATTGTCATCCGTTATCCAGTCTCTCGCCACCGATAGCAGAAACTGTTTATACTTTATTTTTGCTTGTGGATTGAGGACGTCGTACACTCTAAATGAATTGAAAAGTCCACAGTTTATAACAGGGGTCCTCAAACTACGGCCCACGGGCCACATGCAAATACAAATATCGTATTTGTTTCCGTTTTGCTTTTTTACTTCAAAATAAGATATGTGCAGTGTGCATAGGAATTTGTTCATAGTTTTTTTTTTAAACTATAGTCCGGCCCTCCAACGGACTGAGGGACAGTGAACTGGCTCCCTGTTTAAAAAGTTTGAGGACCCCTGTTTTATAAGGTACAGCACTACTTTTTTTGTCCATTTCATCGTTTTCCTTAGAATGGAACAACACGAAAGGAAGTGTATCAGTTTCGTTGGTTTCCCTCCTTTTTCTGAGAGAGGGCATTTCTAAAAGCGCCAGGAACTTGAAGACGAAAACTATTCGAATGACCAAAATACAATGTAACTGCAATGCTTTATGGGTTCGTGCAATTATATAGTTTTTCGTAGATTGACCTGCATGGTTTCCACCAATGAGATCGCTTCATTCGATGTGGACAAGACAGTGTATTGACATCTAAGGTCCATAACAGATGGGGCATGAAACACGAGAAAACTCGTGAGCGGTCCTTAACAGATGGCGCGCGAAACACGAGAAAGCTCGTGAGCGGTACGAAAGGTGTTAACACACTTAGGAAATGGTGCCCCTGACATTCTCCCATCTGCCTTGCCTTTCCTTTTCCTTTTCCTTTCCTTCCCTTTTCCTTTTCCTTTCCTTTTCTTAATGTTTTTATTGATTTTCAGAGAGAGAGAAAAGGGGAGGGATAGAAAGAAACATCAATGAGAGAAACTCGTTGATCAGCTGCCTCCTGCACACCCCTCACTGGGGATTGAGCTCGCAACCCGGGCACGTGCCCTGACCAAGCATCAAACCAGTGATCTCTTGGTTCCTGGGTCAATGCTCAACCACTGAGCCAAGTCAGGCGGGCCCATCTGCCTTTTCTATCTCTTTTCCTCTTGTTACAACCTCCCTACATCACTCTCTTTCCCTTCTCCCATTTTCCAATACTGACTCTGGGAAGTCACCTTCTAATTTAGTAATCCCCCTCTTAGTGTATCAGACATGACTGCCATGTCTCTCAAGTCCCAGGGATCCTACTCCCAGAGACCCTTCCCAGTAAACACTCAAGTGAGAACAGGATTATATATATTTGTGAGTGGAAGGTTTATACCTTTCATTTTCTTCTTTCCCTATTTCCCGAACCTTTTCTGAATTGGTTACATTATTTTATAATTTAAATTAATTTTTTAAAGTTAAACTAAGTTATTACTGGTTCAGAGATGCCATAATTCTATGCTCAGTCATTTGCACAGAGCCTTCTCAATTTTGCCATTATTGAGTACCACCTCTGCTGTTATTTACTTAATTGCCTTTTTTAGATTTATTCACTTTTTAAAGAGTTAAATAAATATTCCAAAAGAAAATTTCATGTGACAGCATAAAACAGAATCACATTTGCCACAAATATAAAGTAACTGTAAAAATAAAAACAACAGCCCTGCCCAACTGGCTTGGCTTGGTGGTTGAGTGCCGACCAATGAACCAGGAGGTTCACAGTTCGATTCCTGGTTGGGGCACATGCCTGGGTTGTGGGCTTGCTCCCCAGTGTGGGGCATGCGGGAGGCAGCCATTCAATGATTCTCTCTCACCGTTAATGTTTCTATCTCTCTCTCCCTTCCTCTCTGAAATAAATGAAAATATATTTTAAAAATAACAACAGCAGCCCTGGCTGGTTTTATTCAGTGGATAGAGCATCAGCCTGCAGACTGAAAGGTCTCAGTTAGATTCCAATCAAGGTCAGGCCCAATAGGGTGGGGGAGCCAGAGGCAATCAATTAATGTTTTTCTCTCTGTGTGTCTCTTCCCCTCCCTTCCACTCTCTCTAAAAACCAATGGAAAAAAATATCCTCAGGTGATATAAAACAATATTCTCAAACCTAATTTAATACTGTTATCTGATAAAAGCTGGGAACCTTTGTTAAAAGGATGATTAACAAGTGTTAGCGATCTTCTCCTGGACTTACTCAGAACCATTGGAGTAGCACTGAGTCATTGTTAATTAGGACAATGGTCTCATATCTCTTTGAGGGTCTATTTGCACTTTAATGAAGTAATCCAGGAGACAACACCTTGGCCGAAGGGAAAGAATGCTCTCTGGGTTGTATTTCAAGGGTATTTGATGGGGCTGGGAGAGCTATGTGTGTGCACACCTTGTGGTTAGGTTTGACTGAGCAGGTGGTCTTGAACACTGCCCCATAGGCAGGATTCGGGGACTCATGTCCAGTCCCAGATCACTAGAGTCATTTACCTGGGCTCCATAGCTACGGATGCAGATATTCAGGGAGGGGAAAGCATGCTTTTCTCTCCTTTCTACTGGAAACATCTATCATAGACAGGAAGGAACGGGGGAAAATGCAGCCACACCCAGAGCGAAGTAAGTACTGTAGAAGCAGCCTTCCTGCAGAACTGGCCTTGTAGCTTTTCCCTTCTCCGTCCACTGGTCCAGCTGCTGTCACTAACTGCAACTGAAGCCCTGAAGAGCAGACACAGCTATTAACATTATGAGGTTCTAGAAAGAGCCCTAGGGTTGGAGGCAGGAAACCTGAAATCTGATCCTCTTCTGACACTTTGCTGTTTGATTATAATGAACATTTATCCCATCGCCTGCCATTTCTCACTTTCCAATAAATCTTCAGTTCTCTCCCTGTTATTTGAGTGGCTTAGCGGCTGAGGGCTGCAATGAGCTCTTCTGTAAAATGAGCACAACAATATCTCACCCCTGTGGAAGGCCAAGGACTGGACCAGATAGTCTTTTGTATCCACCAGTTTGAATTTCACTGGTGCCTCATTCCTGAGCATGAAGCAATTATAAGATACAGCAATATTGGAGCAAGTGGCAGCCAACAGGACAAACAGTTATTCCTAGACAGGCAACTATGCACAAGAAGGATGACGAAGACAAGTAAACTTTACTGAGTATTTACTCCTCACAACAGCCCCATTAATTGGTTTCTATTACCATCCCATCTTTAAAAGTGTAGGAACCGAGGCATGGAGAACCCAAGCCGTCTGTCCACGGCACAGTCAGTAAGCAGTGGAGGTGGATTGGAACAGAGGCAGCCTGACTCAGAGCTGTGGTCTCAGCACTGACGTCAGACCACTTAGGGAAACAGGAATGAGAAGATACTTCAACTACTGCCCTGCCCTCGAAACCTTGCACCCTAAAGGGAGTGGACTCAAACACAAGCCATAAGCCAGGTAGAATGCAGTCAGAGCCAAACAATGCTGCTAAGAGAAAAGTTCCTCTGGGTGGTGATGTGTGGGTGGGAGCAAAGAGCTGGGGGCCCAGGCAGGCACATTTGTAGCAGCGGCTCCCTGGGAGGGAGCCACGAGGGTCCATCAGGTAGAATAGCATGAGTGTGCCTTTTTCAAAGATGGCTGGTGCTCTCTTACATGCCTGAGCTGCCTGGTATGTTCTGACATGATCAAGCATCATGAATAGGGGACAGCAGACGCGGGGCTCCTGATTTGAGGAAACATGAATCCCATTGCCCTACCTATAAAGGAGTCATGCTCCTATTAAATTAATTAAATGAGAAGACCATTAGACCGAGGTGGCGCTAATGCTGTGGCAGTCTTCATAAGCAAACCAAAATCTAAGCCTATCAATGCCTCAAGGTTACAAAGTCAAACCCTAAGGACAACCAATAACAGACAGCCAACTAGGCTTTAAGCTGTAGCCCAGTGATGGCGAACCTATGACACGCGTGTCAGAGGTGACACGCGAACTCATTTTTTTGGTTGATTTTTCTTTGTTAAATGGCATTTAAATATGTAAAATAAATATCAAAAATATAAGTCTTTGTTTTACTATGGTTGCAAATATCAAAAAATTTCTATATGTGACACGGCACCAGAGTTAAGTTAGGATTTTTCAAAATGCTGACACGCCAAGCTCAAAAGGTTCGCCATCACTGCTGTAGCCAATCAATAACTTCCTTGCCTCACTTCTACCCTTTCTGTATAAAAATCTCCCCACTCCTGTTGGTGAAGTGCTCCTAGCCACTTCCAGTTTGGCACTGTCCGATTTGGAATGGATTTTGGCTTAAATAAACTCGTAAAATTGTTAATATTCTTCAATTTACTTTTTAACACCTCAACAATCTACTAGTAGGTCCTCAGAGTTAATATGCATGAAATGCACGATATAGAGAAAAAAATTAAGGAAAACAGACCTGTTTTCTGTAGTCAATGACATGGAGCTCAAAGGAGAGGAGACTGTTAGATGAAAACACTAAAGAGACAAAACCACCTCATGTAATGCAGATCTTAATTCAAAGAAACCAGCTGTAGCCCTGGCCAGGTAGCTTGTTGGTTAGAGCATCGTCCAGCTATGGCAAGGTTACAGGTTCGCTCTGCAGTCAGGGCACATATAAGAATTAACCAGTGAATGTATTAACAAGTGGAAGAACAACTCATGCTTCTCTCTCTAAAAATCAATCAATAAACTTAAAAAAATAAACCAATTATAAAAAGACTAGAGGCCCTGTGCATGACATTCATGCACTGGGCAGGGTCCCCTCAGCCTGGCCTGCACCCTTTAGCATTCCGGGAGTCCTCAGGGGATGTCCGACTGACAGCTTAGGCCCATTCTGCCCTTTGGTCAATTTGTATATTACCCTTTTATTATATAGGATTTTTTGAGATAATCAGGGAAGTCTGGATATGAGCGATGTAGTGGATAACACCGAGAAAAAGTGATTTAGTTAGGGGTGATAGTGGCATTGTGGTTGAATAAGAAAATACCATTATGCTTTTAAATATATATATATTTTACTGATTTTTTACAGAGAGGAAGGGAGAGGGATAGAGAGACAGAAACATCGATGGGAGAGAAACATCAATCAGCTGCCTCCTGCACACCCGCTACTGGAGATGTGCCCACAACCAAGGTACATGCCCTTGACCGGAATCGAACCTGGAACCCTTGAGACCACAGGCCGATGCTCTATCCACTGAGCCAAACCGGTTAGGGCCATTGTGCTTTTAGAGTGTTGACATGATTTCAAGCATCTTCTTTAAAATATTTTAGCAAAAAAGAAAAAGGGATAGATAAAGACGACATGGCCCAATTTTGATATCGTAAGTTTCAACAATAGGTGTGTATGGGGTCACTCTCCACTTTTACGTATGCTTGTGTATTTATAACAAACTAAGGAGTGTACGGAAACCTGTTTGCAAACATTTCTAACAGCCTTATTCATAATCACCCCAAACTGGAACAACCCAAGTGTAACACATGGATGAATTATGAAAGTATTATGCTTAATGAAAGAAGCCAGGTTCAAAAGGTTATATGCTCTATGGTTCCGTTTATATGTCATGCTGAAAAAGACAGAAAATTGGTCAGTGGTTGACAGGGCCTAGAATGGGAGGTTGGGATTGATTACAAAGAAGCAAGGGGAGCCCCGCCAGCGTGGCTCAGTGGCTCAACCAGGAGGTAACAGTTCAATTCCAGGTCAGAGCATATGCCCAGATTGTGGGCTCGATCCCCTGTGGGGAGCGTGCAGGAGGCAGCCCATCAATGATTCCCTCTCATCATTGATGCTTCTCTCTCTCTCTCTCTCTCTCTCTCTCTCTCTCTCTCTCTCTCTCTCTCTCTCCCTTCCTCTCTGAAATCAATAAAAATATATATTAAAGCAAGGGGAATTTTGGAGGGGGAGTGATGGGGAAGTTCTCTGTCTTTCTGGGAACACTCTATATCTTATTAACTGTACACATTTGTCAAAATTCATAGACCTATACACCAAAAAAGTGAACTTTAGCCGAAACCGGTTTGGCTCAGTGGATAGAGCGTCGGCCTGCGGACTGAGAGGCCCCAGGTTCGATTCCGGTCAAGGGCATGTACCTGGGTTGCGGGCATATCCCCCGTAGGAGATGTGCAGGAGGCAGCTGATCGATGTTTCTCTCTCATCGATGTTTCTAACTCTCTATCTCTCTCCCTTCCTCTCTGTAAAAAATCAATAAAATATATTTTTTTAAAAAAAGTGAACTTTATACCATGTAAAGTATACATTAATAAGCCTGATTTTAAAAAATAAAAACAAAGCTCAGGATGAAACCAAGAGCTAAAAAAGAGGGGGCGGGAGGGAGGAAAAGAGAGCGAAGGAGGGAGGATGCCCTGCAGAGCAGGCTTGGTGCCTAGAGGCCAAGAAAAACTTGCAAACACTGATTAGGGCAAGATCATAAGTAATCTTGAGAAATATAGTCACATCTTGTGTACCATGGCCTCCCTGTATCTGATTCCACAGCCTCAGGGGAAAAAACAATAAAGAGATACATTCTGCTCCTCTTTTTTTTCTTTCCTGTATTCTCTGCTGTGCTTCTCAGAGCCAGCAGCTTTCTCTGCTGCAGCCCCTGCTCTTCTCCTCTCTCGTGCTTGCTTATGAAGGCAGTCTCATCTCTTCCTGTGGACTCAGTGCTGGCTGCCTGAAGCAGGGCCGAAACATTTGATATCACCTTGATTAAACTAGAACCGCCTGTTCTGGGGACAGAACAAGCAGTGACCCAGAGATTTTGTTCAAGAATCTGACTGCATTGATCCAAGTTAAATGAAAAAATAGACAAGTTATTTTTATGGCCAGCAGTCTGACTAAGAATTGATGGGAAAACATTCAGGAAGCGTTAAATAGCAAACAATAGCGTTTCCTGGCCAGCATCCTTCCTAGCTGGTAGAGAATGCAGGTTTCCATTTTGGCAAATGTGTCAAAGATCTCACATCTCATCCTCTGGTACACCCAGGACACCTCTCAGACAAGGAGACTTGCCTAATCACAAGCTGTTTATTTCATCCTAAGTCTTTTGCTGTGCTGTCATTTTCATGAGATCAAAGTAAATTTGTTAAAGATTTGAAGGTGATTGATGAACAAAATAATAAACTGTTCCATCTTTCTATATGCATCTTCTTTTGTTAATGAAGTATTGGCTCTTATAACCCAAATCTTTAACCGTTGGTATTTTAATTGGCTGACCACCAATAATCAAACTATTAGAATTTTAGAAGAATATTATTTTCATTTCACATCTTAAAATTTATTTTTTATTTGATTTTATTATTATTTTTAATCTGTATTGTTGAGAATATTACAGATGTCCCCCTTTCCCTCCCATTTCCCCCTCCACCCGGTTTATGCCATGACCCAGGCCTTCGCCACCCTATTGTCTATGTTCATAGGTAATGCATATATGCATTTAAATCCTTTGGTTAATCTCTTCCTGCCTCCCCTGTCACCTTCCCTCTGAGATCCGTTAGTCTGTTCCATGTATCCATGCTTCTATATCATTCATCAGTTTATTTTGTTCATTAGATTCCTTGTTCCTTTATTTTGACTTTTAGATTCAATTGTTGATAGATATGTATTTATTGCCATTTTATTGTTCATATTTGTTATTTCTTGTTGTTCTTCTTCTCCTCCTCTTCCTCCTCCTCCTCCTCTTCCTTCTCCTCCTCTTCCTCCTCCTCCCCTTCCTTTTTCTCCTTTTTTTAAAAAAATTTAAATTCTTTATTGTTTAAAGTATTACATAAGTCTCCCTTTTTTCCCCCATTGACCTCTCCCCAGCCGCTCCCACCCCCCAGTACATACCCTCACCCCTCTACTGTCTATGTCCATTGGTTATGCTCATATGCATGCATACAAGTCCTTTGATTAATCTCTTACCCCCCACTTCCTGCCTTCCCTCATAGGTTGGACAGTCTGTTTGATGCTTCTATGTCTCTGGTTCTATTTTTGTTCATCAGTTTATGTAGTTCATCCTCCTTCTTCTTTTTCTTCCCCTTCTTCTTCCTAACAGCTTTACCTTGCTTCTTTTAAGCTTCTCTCTTTGTCTTTAACCGTTGGTATTTTAATTATGATGTGTCTTGGTGTGGGCCTCTTTGGGTTCCTCTTGTTTGGGACTCTCTGTGCTTCCTGAACTTGTAAGTCTATTTCTTTCACCAGGTAGGGGAATTTCTCTATCATTATTTCTTCAAATAGGTTTTCAATATCTTGCTCTCTCTCTTCTCCTTTTGATAACGCCATAATGTGAATGTTGGTATGCTTGAAGTTGTCTCAGAGGCTCCTTACACTATCTTCATATTTTTGGATTCTCCTTTCTTTTTGCTCTTCTGATTGGGTGTTTTTTGTTTCCTCATATTCCAAATCATTGATTTGATTCTTGGAATTCTCTACTCTACTGTTGAATCCCTGTATATTATTCTGTATTTCAATTAGTGTATGCTTAACTTCTGGCTGGTCCTTTTTCATGTCTTTGATGTTCTCACTAAGGTTCTTGGAATTCTCACTACAATCCTTGAAATTCTTATTAAGCCCCTTGAAGCTCTCATTAAGATCCTTGAGCAACCTTATAACCATTATTTTGAACTCTGTATCTAGTAGTTTACTTGCTTCCATTTCATTTAGTTCTTTTTCTAGAGATTTCTTCTGTTCTTTCATTTATGACATGTTTCTTTGTCTCATTTTGGCTGCTTCCCTGTGTTTTTTTCTATGTATTAGGAAGAGCTGATATATCTCCTGGAATTGGTAGAGTAACCTTGTGTAGTAGGGGTGCTGCAGAGCCCAGTGACTCAGCCTCCCCAGTCACCTGAGGTAGATACTCTAGATGCACCCCTGTGTGGACTATGCGCACAGTCTTATTATAGTTGAGTCTTGATTGGTTGGCATCACTGGGAGGAATTGACCTCCAGGCCAATTGGCTGTGAGGACCAGCTGCATCTACAATTGAAGAGCTGCTGTGCAGGCAGAAATCACCCATATGGAGCAGGACTAGCTTCAGTGGGACTTTGGTGCTCACTGAGTCTGCCACTTTGAGTATATCACTCATGGATGTGTAGAGTTGTAATGTGGTATGGTCTGAAACTGTCTCACCAGGTGCACTGGATCTGGGGCCTCCCAGGAGGTGCAAAGTCAGCCACTGCCTGGCAGGAGCTACAGAGTAATCTGCACATGGCTGCTGCTTGTGTTGGGCTTGGACGTGCCCAGGTGAGGTCAAGCTGTCTTAGGCCTCTTATTGATAGGTATAGGGCATGCTGATGGAAGCTGCTGCTTGTTGAGAGATTTTAGGAAAGTCTGATGCATGAGGGGGCCATTCATATGGAAAAGCTACTGCAAATGGTTTAACTGAGGCTATAAATTGGATGGGGCAGGGTCTCAGGGCATCACAAGGGTGGAATGAACAGTGTGAGCCAGGCTGATGGAAACTCAGATATGGCTGCCAGTCAGCTCTGTGACAGGCGATGTCTCAGCACAGGAATAATGGCCCCTGCAAACCCCCCCCATCTAGGATAAAGTAGCCCCTGAGTTCTTGCTCTGATGCCAGACAATCTAGTTCTTCCCCGCATGTCCCTGGATTCCCCCAAGCTGTTTCCCCAGAGCTGGAGCTCAGAGGGAGCAAGTTTGTGTAAGTCTGTATGCTGACACTTTAAGAGGAACTGCCTGAGTCTCCAGCAGGCTCCCTGTCACTTAACCACAATTCCCACTGGTTTTTACAGCCTGAAGGTACAGGGACTTCTCTTCATAGCTCTGGAACCCTGGGCTGGGTATCTGCTGTGGGTCTGGAACACTTTGCTTCTCACAAGAGGTCTCCGAAGCTGAGTTATTCCTCCTGATTTAAAACACTATGTCTGACCAGCCCATTCTGCACCTCCTCCCCAACCCCGCAGTCTCTGTGCTTTCTTCTTCTTTTTTAAAATATATTTTTATTTATTTCAGAGAGAAAGGTAGGGGGAGAGAGAAATAGAAACATTAGTGATGAGAGAGAATCATTGATTGGCTGCCTCCTGCATAACACCTACTAGGGATCAAGCCCACAACCCAGGCTTGCGCCCTTGACCAGAATCAAACCTGGGACAACGTTAGTCCGCAGGCTGATGCTCTATTCACTGAGCCAAACTGGCCAGGGCTGTGCTTTCTTCTTTACTTCTCTAGTTGTAGGCCTTCTATTCAGCCAGATTTCAGGCAATTCTGAATGATGCTTGTTCTGTATTTTAGTTGTAATTTTGATGTGGTTGTGGGAGGATGTGAGTACCATGTTTATCTATACCACCATCTTGGTTCCTCCTATTTTTTTATTTTAGAGTTTATTTTTTATGAGAGAGCGCCGAATCCTAACCACTAGACCACCAGGGAGGTGAGTTTATTTTTTAAATGTTGGAATCAGTATTCCATTCCTATGGCTCAAAATTTTGGAAAAAATTAGAGTATCATTTCCTTCCCACAGTTATCTCCATTGCCCAACACCCTCTCCCTAAAACAAGGTGGTTTCTTCCCCCCAAGGACTTCAGTGCATATGAATAAGAATATTTACTTACCCCACTTTTTAAATGTAAACTTTTTATTAAAGTATAATGCCTGGAGAAAGAAGTGCACAAATCATAAGTGATCAGCTCAATATTTTTTCTCAAAGTAAATATATTCATGTTACCCTAAATCAAGAAAGAAAACTTGACTAGAATCTCAAAGGCCATATCCAGTCATTAACCAGCCCACTGGCTCCCTCACCTCCCCCTACCATCCTAATTTCTAATACCATAGATTAATTTTGCCTGCTTTTGAACTTTATATAATACAATATAAATGTATGTATTCCAATGTGCCTAGATCTTTCTCTCAACATTGTGTTTGTGAGATTCAACCATGTTGTTATACATGTTGATTTATGCTTTTCACTAAATAATATTTAATTGTATAAATAATATATCACATTTTGTTTATCTATTCTACAATCTATGGACTTTTAGATTATTCCAGTTTGGGGCTAGAGTGAATAGTGCTGCTGCAATAGTTCTTGTCTTTTGGTGAATATATGTAAGCATTTCTGTTGCATACCTAGGAGTGGATTGCTGAATTAGATGGATTGCTGAATTGAGCTTTAGGACGTACTGGCAGGCAGTTTTCCAATACATATCTCTTCAGACTATATGAGTTCTAGTTGTTCTACATCCTTGACAACACTTGATATTGACTACCATTTTCTTGATAGTCATTTTTCTGAGTGGTTTTCACATAGATTTTCTTTAAAAATAATAGTGGAACAACTTGTCATATGTTTACTGGTCATTTGGAGAGCTTCTTAGAAAACAGGCATTCAGGCCTTTTGCCCATTTCAAAATACCTGTTGTCTGATTTTTACTAATTGGTAGTTGTTCTTTACACTTATGGCTATGAGTCTTTTGTTTATTCTTTGTATTACAAATAGCTTTTCCTCTTTGTGGCTTCCCTTTTACCCTCTTAATAGAGGTCTTTAGTTTTAATGTTGTCCAGTTTATAAATTTTACTGTGTTTCTTTTTTGTTAATCCTCGCCCAAGGATATTTTTTCATTGATTTTTAGAAAAAGTGGAAAAGAGAAGGAAAGAGAAACATCCATGTGAGAGAAACACCTTGATTCGTTGCCTCCCGCACAAACCCTGACCAGGGCGCAGACCAAGGAGTCTGCAACCTACTTACATGCCCTTGACCAGAATGGAACTCAGGACTCTGGTCCGCAGGCTGATGGTCTATCCACTGAGCCATACCGACTAGGGCTATTTTACTGTTTTTATGTTAGCACTTTTTGTGTCCTGTTTGAGACAATTTTGCCTCCCTAAGTTCATGAAGATAATCTTCTATATTTCTTCTATTAGCTGAATTGTTTTATGCTTTTAGGTCTCCAATTCACCAGAATTGATTTTAGTGTATATTGATGGGGTCAAGATTCATTTTTTTCCATATGTATATTCAGTTGATGTAGCACAATTTTTTGAAAGGACTATTTTTTCCTACCCCACTTCAATAACACCTTTTTATGAGTCAGTTGATCATATAGGTATGCTTCCGGATTCTTTTTTGTTTTATTGGGCTATTTGCCTTTTATTGCACCAATACCACACTGACTTAACTACTAGAGCTTTCTACTAAGTCCTCTCTTTCCCCAGCTTTTTAAAGGTGTCATTGAAAAATAAAATGGTAACATTGAAAGTGTACAATGTGTAGAGAACAACATAGACTGATGAACAGGGACAGATCCAAAGACAGAGAAACAGCAATCAGACTATTAATCCCCAGAGGGAAAGTAGGGGAGGGTGGGGGTAAGGGGAAGAGATCAACCAAAGCACTTGTATGCATGCATATAAGCCAAACCAATGGACATGGACAACAGGGGGATGAGAGCATGAGTGGGGGGAGAGAATGGGGGTTAATGGGGGGGGGGGGAATAAGGACACATTTGTAATTCCTTAACTAATAAAGAATTTAAAGATTAAAAAAAAAGTGTACAATGTGATCATTTGATGTAATATACATTGCAAAAGGATTCCCCCCAATAAGTTTAATTAGCACATCCATCACCTCTCATATTGACCTTCTATTTGTGAGAACATTTAAGTTCTACTCTCTTAGCAAATTTCAATTATACAACACTGTGTTATAGAGTCACTGTGTTATACATGAGACCTCAGACCTTATTTATATTATAACTGAAAGTTTGTACTCTTTTACCAACCTCTTCCTATTTCCCCCACTTCCCAGCCCCTAGCAACCACCTTTCCACTCTGTTTCTGTAAGTTTGACCTTTTTTTCCTCATAATAAGTTTTGACATCTGGTAGTGGAGGTCCTTAAGCTTAGTTCTACTTCTGGATTGCCTTGGCTATCCTTGGCTCTTTGCATTTCTATATAAATTCTAGAAGCATTAACATAATGGAATACTACTCAGCTATAAAAAAGAAGAAAGTCTTACCTTTTATTATTAGGGGTAGGAATAGAATATTGGGGAGTAACTATAGTTATAAGAAATATTAATCGTGCTCTGTTAACTGTGATTGCCTTGATCTGATAAAGAAAGGCCATTTTAACCTGGCTGGGAGTTGCATGCACTCTTGGAGTCAACCTTGGACCTGGAAGTCAACCTTGGAATGCAGTCCATTATCATGGAAAGATTAACAACCTTGTTGCCCAAACAATGGAGTCCTGCTGCATGGCCGATAACCTGTAACCATTATACCCATTCTTACTCCTTTTGCCTACTTCCCCATGTAATCTTCGTCTTACCCAATATAAGCAGTTGGCTTATGTGGAGGTGCAGAGCAGATTTTCATGGATGACCTGCTACTTTCCCATACCGTTAGCATTATTGGAATAAAAACTCATCTATGATTCAACCCTGTCTCTGCTTACTTGGCTCCAGTAGTGACAGGCAGCCTGAACCCATTGGTTGTCCAGTTTCAGTATGAAAGCATGGATGGACCTAGAGAATACTATGCTAAGTGAAATAAGTCAGTCAGAGAAACACAAGTACCATATGGTTTCATTTATATGTGGAATATATTGAACAAAATAAACTAACAAAATGAAAACAGACTCATTAGATACAAAGAACAGACCGACGACTATCAGGGGATTGGGGTCTGGGTGACAAAAATTAAGGGATTAAGCAAAAAAATAACAACTCATAGACAATAGTATGGTGATTATCAGAGGGAAAGGGGGGTAGGGAAGGTAGAAGAGGGTAAAGGGGAGATAAAAGGTGTAGGAAGGAGTCTTGAGTTGGGGTGGTGGACACACAACAATATACAGATGATGTATTCTAGAATTGTTAACACCTGAAACCTATGTATTTTTATTATTTTTGTTAATCCTCATCCGAGGATATTTTTCCATTGATTTTTAGGGAGAGTAGAAGAGAGAGGGCAAGACACAGAGAAACTTCAATATGAGAGAGACACATTGATTGGTTGTCTCCTGCAAGAGCCCCGACCAGGGGCTGGACTGGGGGAAGCCCGAAAACTAGGTACATGCCCTTGACTAGAATCGAACTTGGGACCATTTAGTCTGCAGGCTGACGCTCTATCCATTGAGCCAAACAGGCTAGGGCTGAAACCTATATAATTTTATTAACCAATATCACCTAAATAAATTCAACAAAAATTTTAAAGAATTAGGAGCAGATTGTCCTCCCACATCCCCACCCCCACCCCCACCCCCCTTTTTTTTTTGTTAATTCTCAACCAAGGATATTTTTCCATTGATTCTTAGAGAGCGTGGAAGGAAGGGGGAAACACAAAGAGAGAAACATCAATGTGAGAGAGATACATTGATTGGCTGCCCCCCACACGTGTCCAGACTCAGGCAGGGGACTGAGCCTGCAGCTGAGGTATGTGCCCTTAACTGGAATTGAACTCAGGACCTTTCAGTCTGACGGCCAATGCTCTATCCACTGAGCCAAACAGGCTAGGGCACACTCCCCCTTTTAAAAAAATCTAAATAGTGATATATCACACATAGAAGTCTGCATCTTGCTTTTTTCATTTAACACATTGGAGATCTTCATGTCACTATTCCTAAAGAGCTTCCTTCCCTGTTTAAGTTTTTTTTTTTTTTTTTTAATATGAAGCATGCTTCTTTTAAAAAAAAGAATACATTTGTATTGATTTTTAGAGAGGAAGGGAGAGTGATGAGAGGAACATCATTGATCAGTTGCTTCCTGCACACCCCCTCCTGGGGACTGAGCCCACAACCCCAGCATGTGCCCTGACTGGGAATCGAACCGGTGACCTCTTGGTTCCTGAGTGGACACTCAACCACTGAGCCACACCGGCCGGGCCCTATTTTATTTTTTGAAAGCTGAATAGTATTCTATAAGATGGAGAAGCCATAACTTATTTTACCAGCCTCTTTGTGGGCAATTAGGTTTATTCCAATCATTTGCTCTTATTCATGTCTCCAACGAAGATATAAAGACTTGACATAAATTGTTTCCTTTGAAAGTCATAAATGGAAATTGAAATACATTAGTAATTTTTTTCCTATTGTCCATCTCCTAGAAATATATAAAATATAACAGTACAGAATGTGATTAAAAAAAATTGAGGTATATGGTTTTTGGCCAATATTAGCCATTTGGGCAATAACAGTAGTTGATGTGAAAATTAGTTAACATATGTACAGAGCTTAGAGTCAATAAAGTTATTCCACCTACGTTAGTCTCACCAATGAGGTCAGGATTACTATCATTTCCATTTTACAGATGAAATGCAAAAAGGTTAACTGCCTTGTCCAAGAATTATAGGTAGTAAATGGGGTAGCAGAATTTGAATTCTAGTTGAGTGCCTGACTTGATGTTTAGCACTAAGGCAGCTGAGCGGCTATGTTTTTAGCTATATAACCCATTAGTGCTCACTCCACCCTGCAAGCTCCAGGCTGTCATCTTTTATATTAGTTGCTCAAAACTAAAGCCAGGCTTTCCAGGGGCAATTACTTAATTTTCTAAATAGAATCATGACTCAGGAAAGTTATATTTTAGATCTGTCTTCCTAACTTAAGTTAGGTTAGCACACTTTGGATGAAATGTTTTACAAAAATATTCTATTCATCTACTGTGGATTGATGTAAAGACATTTGCTAAGGATCTGATTCAATTACTATCTTCCACATCAGGTACAGAGTGGGCCAGAACCTAGTTCTTAGATTACTACCCATTTGTGTCACTAAATAAGTGGTTCTCAACATGTTGGTCGCAACACCTTTGGGGGTTGAACGACCCTTTCACAGGGGTCGCCTAAGACCATCGAAAAACACATATATAATTACATATTGTTTTTGTGATTAATCACTATGCTTTAATTATGTTCAATTTGTAAGAATGAAAATATATCCTGCATATCAGATTTTTACATTACGATTCATAACAGTAGCAAAATTACTGTTATGAAGTAGCAACGAAAATAATTTTATGGTTGGGAGTCACCACATGAGGAACTGTATTAAAGGGCCGCGGCATTAGGAAGGTTGAGAACCACTGCACTAAATGAATACTTAATTATACTCAGTGCATATGTTACTTACGGTGTCCACTAGGTGCAGAAGCAGGAGCTGTGGCTCTCGCCTTTAGTAACTTACATTTTTTAAAAAACAGACCGGACACTCCAGGACAAGGGTGGGCAAACTTTTTGACTCGAGGGCCACAATGGGTTCTTAAACTGGACCGGAGGGCCGGAACAAAAGCATGGATGGAGTGTTTGTGTGAACTAATATAAATTCAAAGTAAACATCATTACATAAAAGGGTTCGGTCTTTTTTTTTTTTTTTTTTTTTAGTTTTATTCATTTCAAATGGGCCGGATCCGGTCCGTGGGCCGTAGTTTGCCCACGGCTGCTCCAGGATCATAGTTCCTGGGGCTTTGGTGGCACTACACCTTGGCTGAAGGAGTCCCACAGGCCTCTCTCTCTTCCACAGCTGACTCCTGGACAGGGAGGAGTTTTGAGGTTGGCATTGTTAGTAAGAGTCCCAGGCTCGCTGAGACCGGTTTGGCTCAGTGGATGGAGGGTCGGCCTGCGGACTGAAAGGTCCCAGGTTCGATTCCGGTCAAGGGCATGTACCTGGGTTGCGGGCATATCTCCAGTAGGAGATGTGCAGGAGGCGGCTGATCGATGTTTCTCTCTCATCGATGTTTCTGACTCTCTATCTCTCTCCCTTCCTCTCTGTAAAAAATCAATAAAGTATATTAAAAAAAAAAAGAGTCCCAGGCTCATTTTCCTGGGTAGGGCATCTGGGGAATCAACCTGGGACCTACATTGAAATGTGCTTCGATTCTTTTTCAGAATTTCTGTATTTAACAATTCCAAGGAGTCCTTTAAATGCAATTATCTTGAGCAGGAAGGGAAGTTCAGTCTAAATGGCTGTGGGCCCACACCCTCATATCACATTGGGTTACGTGGCTATTCTTGTTCTGTACAAAACTAAGCTGGGGAGGAATCTGCAGGCCCTCTTCTAGCTGTCTTTTAAGTGTTCTAGCTGTCTTTTCCACATTGCATTGTTAATGTTATTGCAGTGACGGTGCAATGATTTATACCTAGTTAACTGCAGCATATGATTTATAAAAATGCATAATACTAATATTGCAAGATTGATTCTTTTTAAAAAATCATTTTTATTTATTTCAGAGAGAAAGAGAGAGGGAAAGAGAGAGAGAAACATCAATGATGAGAGGGAATCATTGATTGGCTGCCTTCTGAATGCCTTCAACTGGGGATTGAGCCAGCAACCCAGGCATATGCCCTTGGTGGGAATCGAACCTGGGACCCTTCAGTCCACAGGCTGACACTCAATCCATTGAGCCAAACAAGCTAGGGCTATGCTTCTTTTTTATTTTAATCCCCACCCGAGGACATTTTTCCATTGATTTTTAGAGAGAATGGAAAAGACCGGAAAGACAGAGAGAAATATTGATGTGACAGAAACACATCGACTGGCTGCCTCCTGTACGCGCCTAGACCGGAGGAGCCTGCAACCGAGGTATATACCCTTTGACGGGAATTGAACCCGGGACCCTTCAGTACGCAGAGCCGATGCTCTATCCACTGAGCCATACTGGCCAGGGCAAGATGGATGCTTCTTGTGTTCAATTATTAACTTGTAGCGATTACGCAGTTTTTAAAAAATATATATTTTATTGATTTTTTACAGAGAGGAAGGGAGAGGGATAGAGTTAGAAATATTGATCAGCTGCCTCCTGCACACCCCCTACTGGGGATATGACTGCAACCAAGGTACATGCCCTTGACTGGAATCGAACCTGGGACCCTTCAGTTCGCAGGCTGATGCTCTATCCATTGAGCCAAACCGGTTAGGGAGAGATTATGCAGTTTTAATATTGATTTTAAATGAGAATTAATGGTGACATAAAATTGTCCCTCTCCCCTCTCCCTACAAATCTTAGGGCCAACGCCAACCATCCCCACAATTGGAGGCATGCCTGTACCTTTTACGCAGTTTGGTTTTCAATTTACCAGGTTCCCAGGTGTCCCTTCTCCAAAGCTTCTGATGCAAATGAGAGGACTTCCCCCCAACCCCCGTGGAAGTGGGAGGAGCTTGAGTTTTGAGTTGAAAAGCCCAGGAATGAAAGGCAGTACCTTTTTTCCCTCTGGTTTTGTCCTGGGTGTGTCTTGTACATTAAAGATATCGGTTTGGAGATAGTGCTTGGTTCTCCTGAAGGCAAAAGACAAGAGAAAGGTTCTCTGAGATTATCAGCTCTCGTGTCCTAGGGAATATCATCTGTCTCAAAAAATGCTATTTAGGTAGCATTTTCTCTCTATTTTTTTCCATTTTCCAACACTTTTTTTTTCCCTCACCTGAGGATGTTTTTATTGATTTTTTTTTTTTAGAGCAAGAGAGAAACATTGATGTGGGAGAGAAACGCTGATGTGAGAGAAACATCAATAGACTGCCTACCCCAGGCGCCCCAACACCTGGGTATGTGCCCTCATTGGTAATCAAACCCAAGACCTTTTGGTGTTCAGGATGACACTCTAACCAACTGAGCCCCTCAGCAGGGTTCCTCCCCTCTTTTTTAGTTCTACATTGCTTTCGGGTCCCCAAAACCTCTAATCAGCTCTTACCAAGTTCATCGTGATTCTATTCAACCACAACTGCATCAAGGAAATCGTTAAACCTGACCCAAGTAAGTGCTTTGTTCCATGTTTACTTCGCGTATTTTTAAAAGCTTTCTACCCGTTTAAATGCTTTTAAATTTGTATGTTATTTTTTCATATTTTTAAAAATTTTTATTGATGAAAGTCTTACATAGGTCCTCCTTTTAAATTTATGTTATTTTTTGCCAAAACCGGTTTGGCTCAGTGGATAGAGCGTCGGCCTGCGGACTGAAGGGTCCCAGGTTCGATTCCGGTCAAGGGCATATGCCTGGGTTGCGGGCACATCCCCAGTAGGAGATGTGCAGGAGGCAGATGATCGATGTTTCTCTCTCATCGATGTTTCTAGCTCTCTATCTCTCTCCCTTCCTCTCTGTAAAAAATCAATAAAATATATTTAAAAAAAAAATTTATGTTATTTTAGGAACAAATGAAAACTCTTAACTTTTCTTGCTGTTATTTTAATGTACAGAAATTGGCTTTACTGGTGGACGACAAAAGTGCGTCTTTGGCACCAGTGGATTTGGCATTCCTCCTGTTCTCTCGCACAGGAACACAGAGGCAGCCATACAGAAGGCTGAAAAAACACTATTTCAGGGTTTAAGAAAAGACCACGATCCTCAATTTCACTGTTCAACTTAACGTATAATTTGTGCAAGTTGCTTAAGTTTGTTAATGGTTGGTGTACTTATAGGTTTTTAAAAGATGAACTGAGGGGAACTAAAAATAGGAAGAATTTATTTGAGCAAAAATCAAATTGAATCAGGCAGCACAATTGTAAGTAGTGAGGAGCTGCCTGCTGCCAGGAGCCAGGTAAAAGATTCCTATGGAGAAGGTGGCAAGCACAGAAAGTGAATTATTTGGCTACAGCTTACAGCCTAATTGGGTGTTTGTGATTGGTTATCTTTAAGTTTTAATATATCTTTAAAAAATATATTTTTGTTGATTTCACAGAGGAAGGGGGTGGGAGAGATAGAAACATCAATGATGAGAGAGTCTCATTGACCAGCTGCCCCTCTCCTTGGCTGCCCCCAAGCCTGCAACCGGGGCGTGTGTCCTGACCAGGAATCGAACCATGACCTCCTGGTTCATAGGTCCACACTCAACCCTGAGCTGTGCTGGCTGGGCTAGGTTTTGATTTCTTAACCTTAAGGCAGCAGTGCCGGGGCGCACTGGTGTACCCGGGTGCACTGGTGTATGGCGGCAGCGCACTGGTATAACCGACCCGGCGCACTGGTGTACGGCGCACTGGTGTACCGTGGCGGCGGCGGCACACTGTTGTACTCGGGCGCACTGGTGTACCCGGGTGCACTGGTCTACCGTGGCCGCGGCGGCGCACCGGTGTACCCGGGCACACTGGTCTACTGCAGTGGCGGCCACAGCGGCGCACTGGTGTTCCGGGGCACACTGGTCTACCATGGCCGAGGTGGCGGCACACTGTTGTACTTGGGTGCACTGGTGAACCCGGGCGCACTGGTGTACCCGGGCTCACTGGTGTACCCGGGCGCACTGGTCTACCGTGGCCGCGGCGGCGCACCGGTGTTCCAGGGCGCACTGGTCTAGCACTGGTCTACCATGGCCGAGGTGGCGGCACACTGTTGTACTTGGGCGCACTGGTGTACCCGGGCGCACTGGTGTACCGTGGCCGCGGCGGCGCACCGGTGTACCCGGGCGCACTGGTCTACCGCAGTGGCGGCCGCAGCGGCGCACTGGTGTTCCAGGGCGCACTGGTCTAGCACTGGTCTACCGTGGCCGCGGTGGCGGTGCACTGGTGTACCCTGGCGGCGGCGGGGTGGACAGCGGCGGCGGCGGGGTGGCGGTGCACTGGTGTACCCTGGTGGCAGCACACTGGTATACCCCTGCGGCATGCCGAAGCCAAAGCACCTTGGCATGCCGCAAAAATTTTTAAAACATGCGATACCTGACTATTTAGTCAGGGGCACTGACCTCTTTATCCTTAGATTGTCAAATTAAAAAAATGACAACAGCCAACACAGCAATAGCTGTCCGGTATGAATGAATCAAAAGTATACCTATTGCTGAAGCAGATTTGGCTCAGTGGATAGAGCATCGGCCTGCAGACTGAAGGGTTCCAGGTTCGATTCCCGTCAAGGGCATGTACCTTGGTTGCAGGCACATCCCCAGTGGGGAGTGTGCGGGAGGCGGCTGATCGATGTTTCTCTCTCATCGATGTTTCTAACTATCTCTCTCTCTTCCTCTCTGTAAAAAAATCAATAAAATATATTTTAAAAAAAGTATACCTATTTTTTGTCAGATTGGCAAGAAATATGTACTTTTGCTGTGCCACAAAATTTTAGTAATTAATTTATGTGTGCTGTGAGATGACAAAGCAGAGATGAAAATCACTGCTTTAAGGCATTGCAGGCTTGGGTTTAGGTTTGCTCTTGTAGGTCACCAAAGCATTAAAGCTACTTCAGTCCACTGGTGTCCTTATTTAATTAATTTAACAAAGTAAATCGGAGCCCTAGCTGATTTGGCTCAATGGATAGAGCCTCAGCCTGCGGACTGAAAGGTCCCGGGTTCAATTCCAGCCAAGGGCACATGCCTGGGTTTCGGGCTCGATCCCCAGCAGGGGGCGTGCAGGAGGCAGCCAATCAATGATTCTCTCTCATCATTGATGTTTCTCTCCCTTCCTCTCTAAAATCGATAAAATATATTTTTTAAAAAGTAAAACGGAGATAGCCTGTCTTGTCCCGAAAGCACAGCAGTTCAGTGAGTTGTGCCCAGGGAGTTAGGGGGAGACAACAGGAGATGGATTAAGAGGTGAGGGGTGGGGAGGCAGCAAGCCAGATCAAGGAGAGCCTGGTAGGCGATTAAAGGACTTGGCTTTTGCTCTGACTTCCTTTTAAAAGTATTTCTTTGGCTTCGGGGTGGAGAAACTATAAGGCAAGGGAGGAATCAGGGAGAACTGCTGGGAGAGGGTTTCGGTAATCTGGGTGAGAGAGGATGAGGTGAAGTGGGGTCAGGTGAGTAATGGTTAGTTGCTGTGTAAATTGTGAACAGGGAACCAACAGACTTTCCAGCCAGACTAAGTGGAACGTGAAAGAAAAGTGAGTGGTCAAGAATGATCACAAAGAGTTAGGCCTCAAAAGGAAGGATACCATTGCCAGTAATGGAGGGAGTGGAGAGGGGTTGGGTGTGGAGAGGAGCTTGAAGGTTAGCTGGTGTTTGGACTGGAAGGTTGAGTTTGCAATGTCTATGAGGTGCTCACATGTGATGCCAGGTAGGCAGTTGGATAAAATGCAGCACGACCTCAGGAGAGAGGTCTGAGCTGGGGTGTAAACGTGGGAGTCATGAGCATGAGAGGTGGCCCTTCACGCTGCAGGACTGAAGGAGAGAGCAGGAGTGAGAGAGGAGGTTCTGAGGCCCCCTTGCGATAAGGGGAGAAAAAGAGGAACTAGGAGAAAAGGCCTAGGAGGAAGCATCCAGTCCGTAGGAGACAAATCAAGGGGTGTGGTATCTCGGAAGCCACGTGAAAACAGAGCTTTGAGGCAGAGTGATCCACTGAGTCATGCTGCCCCTGGATCAGGTAAGACGAGAGGGAGCATTGGCCGAGGAGTGCAGCTTCGCAGAGGCCGTTGGTAGCTGATGCAAGCCGTCTGTGTAGAGTGATGGGGATGGTTAAGAGGAATTTGGGGAAAAATTGTGGCCCTCAAGTGCATATTACTCTTGAGGGATTTTGCTGCAAATGAGAGCAGTAACTGGTAGAGACAGAGGGGAGACAACAAGGAAGAGGTGTTTGCTTGTTTGTTTAAGATTGGAGAAATAACAGCTTTTGGGTACACTAATAGGAGTAATTTAGTAGTAGATGGGGGAAAGCTGATGCAGAATTGGGTAGAAAGTAGGGTAATGTTCTTGAGTAGGGGAGAAGGAATAGATTAAGTGACTTTGGACTAGAGCACAGCTAGACGAAGGGTCGGCACACTTTTCTGAAAAGGACCGATGGCAAATATGTTTTTTGTCACCACTATTCTGCTGAGGCTCTGAAACCACCATAGATAATACCTGAATGAAGGGGCAATGCAACTTCATTTAGGCTCACTAAAATTTTTATTTTATATAATTTTCGCAGTGGGATAGATTTGGACCATGGCCCTAATTTGTCGACCCCCCAATTTAGGTAATAGACAAGAAGTTAACATCAATGGGTACAACTAAATTGAATATAAGTAATGAGAGGACTCTGGGACGTCTCCTGAGTACTGAGAGTGTGAGAGAAGGCATAGAAGATTTTAGGAGAGAAGCAAAGGCATAAAATACAAAGCATGCATTGACTAGGTATATATATATATATATATATATATATATATATATATATATAGAGAGAGAGAGAGAGAGAGAGAGAGAGAGAGAGAGAGAGAGAGAGAGAATGATTTTTCATGTAGCATTAAGACCCTTTTGGAGGTTTTCGGTCATGAACATGAAGCGAGCTCTGTTCAGTGGGTTGTGTTTTTCTCCAGCACAATCAGCTGCACAGATGGGGATGCAGAATTGTCAGAACATTGGACTTTTTAAAAATATGTTTTTGTTGATTTCAGGGAGGAGAGAGAGATGGAAACATTAATGATGAGAGAGAATCATTGATTGATGCTTCCTGCATGCCCCCTATATGGGGATTGAGCCCACAACCCAGGCACGTGCTCTGACCGGGAATCGAACTGTGACCTCCTGGTTCATGGGTTGACGCGCAACCACTGAACTGGGCAAAAAGTTGGGCTTTAACATGCTGTGGTTTTGTCAGGAAGCTGCAAGGAGGAGACCGAAGGAGTTGAGAGTTTATATTAGAGTGGTTAAAGATACCAAGAACCTATATGCATATATGCATAACACATGGACATGGACAGTAGTGCCTTAAAGGCCTGGGAGGGGAGTAGTGGGGCGGGAGGGGTCAATGGCCGGGGGGTGGGAATGGAGACATCGATAATACTTTTAACAATAAAGATAAATTTTAAAAATATAGGAGGCCTAGTTAAATCTGAACTTAACATAAACAACGTCTGATTTTTTAAGAATAAGAATATTCCATGATTAGGAGGAAGAGAAAACATAACACAGTCAAGGGAGCTTTTCAAATTGGGAGCACCAATAGATCAGAGGTTTTGCGGGGGAAAGCGTGTTGGAGAGGGCTACCAGAAAGGGTGAGATAGAACTGAATCCTTGACATCGAGATAGATTATGAACAGTTGCAGCCACCAGTCATGACAAGGTTGAGGGTTCAATCACTGAGATAAATCAGTGGCACTGGGTGGAAGACAGTGGTCTTTCCATAAGGAATTGACTGTTCAAGGGTATCATACACATCAGCAGCATGTTTACATGCCATGAGATGACTGAAGTAATTGCATGCTTGCCCTGTGTCCATGGGCCCCCAGCACTGTGTAGGGACAGAAAATAAAGGTGAATCAGAGTGTTCCATTGTAGAGTGATATGGAAAGTTCATCTAGAACTAGACCAGAGAGGCTTTTGAATGTCGCATTAAGATATTTAGAAACACTAGTTTAATATCCCTCTCTTCCCCTGTGAAGTAAAGTAGCAAAATCAATGAAATCAGTAAACCTAGTCCTATTTGACATACCTGAATATGAACGCATTTTAAGTACTTGAAACACATTATGTTATGTTATCACATAAACTAGGGTTGGGTAAATTGCAGGGTCGTTGTTGTTGTTGTTTGAAGCTTTCCTAATCTTCTAGTTACTTTTTAAATGAAAGTAATTTAGAAAATGCTTTCAGGTTGCCTGGAACAAATGAGTAAAACCAAACTGAATAAAGAGGAAGGTTGAGCCCTTAAAATATGCACGGGATGGCTGTAGCTGGCACTGAGGTTGGAGGCTGGCCCTAGGAGGGGTTAGGGAGGGGCCAGCAAGAGCTGGGTGAGGTGGAGGTGAAGTTCAGACCCTTGAGAGGAAGGGGAGGGGGGCATACATTGTTTGCTAATGAATGTCTCTGCTCTGAATGCTCACATTACTGCCTTCCTCATCATATATACACAGGTTGTAACTGGGATTTGGGAACAAACTAGAAGGCGAAGGAGACAGAAAGAGTTGTTTGGTTTTCAAATTATTGCCCACCCTGCAAGATGCTGGCTACCCTATGTGGCCACTTGAGAAAGAGTAAGCTCTGCCTCATTATCCAATCAGAACTGGAAAATGACCAGGTGATTTGCATAACTATGATGTAACAAGTTCAGGAAAACCTGCAGAGTCTACAGAGCAGCAACAAGCCAGCATCCACAGAGATCCTTATGGGGGCCTGGAGAGCAAAGATGTAGTGAAAGGGGCAGGTGATGGTTACGAACCTTCTAACACAACCTCAGGGACTAAGTTCACAGAGGGCAGAGTGGGGGGTTGTGCACAGCTCTGTGGTCAATTCCTAGCAGAGCTCCTGGCACAGGATGGAGCAATCAATCAATATTGAATGAATGAGTGAGTATGGAACTGTGGTAGGAAACACTTGGAATCCCCTAGGCCCGTGGTCGGCAAACCGCGGTTCGCGAGCCCCATGCGGCTCTTTGGCCCCTTGAGTGTGGCTCTTCCACAAAATACCACGTGGGGGCGCGCACGTACAGTGCGATTGAAACTTCGTGGCCCATGCGCAGAAGTCGGTATTTTGTGGAAGAGCCTAGGGCAGTGATGGCAAACGACACACGGACTCATTTTTTTGGTTGATTTTTCTTTATTAAATGGCGCTTAAATATATAAAATAAATATCAAAAAATATAAATCTTTGTTTTACTATGTTTGCAAATATCAAAAAATTTCTATATGTGACACGGCACCAGAGTTAAGTTAGGGTTTTTCAAAATGCTGGCACACTGAGCTCAAAAGTTTCACCATCACTGGCCTAGGGCCTAGGCTACCTTTGGCCATTTAACCCTTTGAGTGCCAAGCAATATCCTAGGAACTATGCTAAAATTGCCAAGGCATTTTTGCTGATTTTACAGCAGTTTAGGAAAAAAATTATGAATCGCAAGTAAATGAAGTTACATATTCAATATCTTCCACAAAATCGTCATCTTCACAGCAAAAATTGACATATTTAGCAATATCATCATCACTAATAAAAGCAGACTTAGAACTGGACACTGCAGGAGGAGCTTTGGCGAAAGACAGAGGAGCGCTGTGCTCCCCGGCACTCAAGGGGTTAATTTGGTATGTGCCCTGGGGCAAGTTAATTAGCATCTCTGAGCCTCAGGTTCCTCTTGGAATAATAAGACTAATTTTGGCCAACACCACCCCTTCTGCAGAGATGACCAGATAGTATTTAACATGGAAGAGTTTTATACTGACAGGAAAAGAGATAGGGGGAAATCACTGAGTGTTAGGAACAGATTTTTAGAAACAGAACTCAAATCTCAGCAATAGTTATTTCTAGATTTGTGGCGATAGTTAGACTTCTCAAGACAGTCCAATTCATTGTCTATAGTGCAGATTATTCATAAGTTCTTTCCAAAAGGTTGAAATTGTTCTCTATCAATCTTTGGCACTGGCTTAAATCCAGGCCTGAAGGACATGGAGCATGTCCTTACGATGATCATGGCATTACTGCTCCCCACAGCTGTCCGCACAGTGGACACTCAGAAAAAATGCTTGTGGCATTGAGCCTAGCCTTGCCTTGTCTTTCAATGATTGCCAACAGATGAAATAGCTCTCATTGCAATCCCTCCAAGATCACCACTGCTGTTGTATTCCGTGAGACACTGGCTCCAAGCCCTGACCTGAACAACCTCGTGGGAAGATAGATTTAGGTTCTCATTCATTCATTCTGTCAAGAAGCATTTATTGAGTGACCACTGTAGGCCGGACAGTGTTGTAAATGCTAGGAACACACCGCGGACCAAAATAGGCACCTCCCTTGTGTAGCTTATGGTCTCATGTGAGAAAATAGAGAATACATGGTGAGTATATGATCTTTTATTTTTATTTTTTTTAAATATATTTTTATTGATTTCAGAGAGAAAGGAAGAGGGGGAGAGAGATAGAATCATGGACTGGCTGCCATGCCCTACTCTACTGGGGCTTGAGCCTGAAACCCAGCCATGTGCTCTTGACCAGAATCGAACCTGGGACCCTTCTGTCCGCAGGCTGATGCTCTATCCACTGAGCCAAACCAACCAGGGCAATGATCATCTAGAAGGTCATAAACTTGAAGCAGGTAAAAGGAATTGGGAGTGTCAGGATGGGAAGTGTGCTGGTTTCAATTTAAATAGGATGGCCATGTATCGGGATGATAACCTCAGGGTGGGGCGAGGGCAGAGGGAACAGGCTGTGCAAAGATCACAGTGGCCTGGACCTGTGAGCAAGGCAGAGGGAACAGGAGGCCAATCAGAGAGATGTGGGTTCGAACTGCACAGTCCACCTCTAGCCACACTTAGCTGTTGAGCTATTGACATGTGACTAGCCCACATGGAATGTGCTGTATGACTGACATACATTTTGAAGATTTGGAATGAAAACAAGAATGTAAAATTTCTCAATTCTCAAGACTTCTCCATTGAAATGATAGTATTTTAGCGATACTGTGTTAAATAAAGTAAACACCCAAAATTTATTTTCCTTTATGGCTACCAGGAAATTTAAAATGTCAGAAATGGCTCCTGTTATATTTCTTTTGGACAGAGAGGTTTAGAGTCATGCATACCTTCCTAAGGACTTTGGCTTTTTTTTTCCTAATTGAAATGGGGCCCTCAAGAGAGTTTAGAGCTGGAATCACATGAGCTGGCTTTTTGAAAAGGGATTA
Organism: Myotis myotis; assembly: GCF_014108235.1. NCBI lineage: Eukaryota > Metazoa > Chordata > Mammalia > Chiroptera > Vespertilionidae > Myotis > Myotis myotis. The sequence goes on from NW_023416379.1 coordinate 77,419,399, forward strand.
CTCTGGCCTGGCTGGTGTTGCTCAGTGGTTGAGCATCAACCTATGAACCAGAAAGTCATGGTTCAATTCCTGGTCCAAGGTACATGCCCGAGTAGCCAGCTTCATCCCCACTAGAGGGTGGGCAGGAGGCAGCCAATCAATGATTCTCTCTCATCCTTGATGTTTCCATCTCTTTCCTTCTCCCTTCCTATCTTAAATCAATAAAATAAAATAATAAAATAAAATGGATTACTCTAGTTGCTGTGTTGAGATTAAATTATGGGAGCTCACGCTGGAAGCAGGGAGACCTTCCAGGGAGAGATGATGGTGGCTTAACCCAGGGTGGTAGTATGCAGATGGTGAGATGTGGTTGGACTCCAGATATACTTTGAATGTAGAGTCCACAAGATGTCCTGCAGAATTAGACATGGGATGTGAGAGACAGGAAGGGATCAAATATGCCTGCAATGATTTTTGCCTAAGAAACTGGAGGAGTGTAATTGCCATTAGGAAGACGGACAGAAGAGTGGAATATCAGGATATCATATGGGGTGTCCACTCAGTGGTGATGGCAGATGGTGAGTACAGCACTGAGGGGACAAGTCTGAGCTAGAGGTATGTGCTTGAGGATTGTAATATCTAAATGGTATAAAGTCATGAGACTGGAGGAGCTCACCAAGGGAGGGAGATTATGTTTAGGAAAAGAATTGAAGGACTGAGTTTAGGAATAAAAGATTGGGGAGAAAAGGTAGAATCAGCAAAGAACTAAGGGAGAAGGTGAAGCCAGGTGGTGGTTACCTGGGAGCTCATGTATTTCCAAGAGCAGCAATAAATCAACTAGTGTCTAGTGCAGGGGTGGGCAAACTTTTTGACTCGAGGGCCACAATGGGTTCTTAAACTGGACCGGAGGGCCGGAACAAAAGCATGGATGGAGTGTTTGTGTGAATTAATATAAATTCAAAGTAAACATCATTACGTAAAAGGGTACGGTCTTTTTTTTTTTTTTTTTTAGTTTTATTCATTTCAAATGGGCCGGATCCGGCCAGCGGGCCGTAGTTTGCCCACGGCTGGTCTAGTGCTTTCTATAGATAAAGTTAAGATGAGGACAAAGAATTGACCCTTGGATGTAGGTGATGGTGGAGGCCAGGAGGAGTTTCGTGGCCTGAGCAAAAGCCTGATAGCAGTGGGTTTAACCAAGAATCACAGGAAAGGCTGGAGACAGCAAGTATCAGCCAGAAAAGGAAGGAGAGAGATGAGGCCATGGATGATGGGTAATTGGGGCCAAAGAGGGATTATAAATAAGGATGGGATAGATAATAGCAAGTTTATGTGTTAATTAGAATAACAGAGTAGAGAGAGGAAAAGGAGTGATGTGGGAGGAAAAGGTGGAAGATTGCTGGAGCCCTGTTCCCATGGCGATGAGCAGGGACTCACTGAGGGCACTGGCTGGGTTGCCCTTCGGAGCCAGGGAACTTCATTTCCAATGACAATCATCAGTGCCAACTCAACTGTAAGGGTGTGGATGTTGGTGCGGGCTTAAGGCCGTTCTCTTCAGCTGCTTCCGTTTCTCAGCGAAGTGGGAGGCAAGCCCATGAGCACAGTGAGGGGTTGGAGCTCTGCAGAGTGAGCTAAACGTGTGAAAAGGTTATCGAGGAGGGGGAGTGGGAGTGAATGCCCTGGGAAAATACAGGATGAATAAGGGCCCAGGCGTGATACTTATGCACACGGGTTTACAGTGACAGCAGTCAGCATGGTGTTTGCTCTGGCCCTTTTGCTGCAAGGGGCCAGGAGTAGGGTAAGCTGAGAGGGGAATGACCCAGGCCTGTGGGACCTGCAAAGGTGCTGGTGTTTTTCAAGGGAGTGATCTTCATGATTGGCCATAGAGTTGACTTGTTCAAACAAATATCTGCTGACCGCTCGCTGTAATCACAGCAGCAATGTCGTAAAAATGCTTTTTGTGGCTCCGAGTTGTCAAGCCTCTGCGGTGGCCCTGCTTGCTCTACACAGCACACCCCTCCTCCCCCAGGGCTCCAGCAGGAAGCAGGCACCAGATAAGACAAGCCTGCCACCTTCTGGCCAGTGGCTGCTACTGCAAACATGCGAGGCCCATACCTGCAGCCAGTTTCTCACTGTCCCTCTGAGCTAGTGGTAAAAACAATGACCCGATCAAAGGCTGATCCTCTGGGGCCACCACCTCTGCCTTTCCCCACCCCTTAATTTTCCATTCTCACTTTTAGTAGGAAGCAAAGTAAGAAACACTCCTTCCACGGAAAGGTTTCCTTCTTAGTAGACAACTTCAATGAACAAAAAGCTCTCAAGAGCTAAGGAAATGAAAGTCACTGAATTTCAAGCATCTGTGAAAAACCAATGCAGGAAATATTTTAGACACGAGGGTCTGTCCTGTGTCCCCCACTTCGTGCCCCACCCCCATACTTCCACATAGATGGGGCACTATCCTCTGAGCAATCCTGAGCATGGGTTTTTGTGCTTTTTCTCACAATTCATGTTAGATGTGTACTGAGACCCCATAATGCCCTAGGCCTCACATAATGAACTCATCACCCACTGGTTGGTTTGAGAAACCTTGAATGTTCCCCATACTGCACACATATTCCCTGTCTTCATTAAAATTTTTACAAGCAGTCCTTTTAGCACAGGGGTGGGGAATGTCCCTCCCATGGGCTGTATCCTCAGAATCATTTGGTCTGGCCCTGCCAAGGCAACCGCAGTTGGGACTCAGAATTCAATAAATCTAGGAGCTTTCTTCATAGCAACACAAATTTACATTAAGTGAATTATATTAGGTGAATGATGTTATAAATATCCAAATGACCTTGGTAGAGAAAAGGGTCTCAACCCCTGTTCTAGTATAATGGTATTGAAACTCTTTTAAAATTGCTGATAGGATTAGACAGTATATCTTAGGCTTTATTTTATTAATATTTCAGGTTAGTTATCTAGCAGCTGGGCCCAGAACAGATAGAGCTGCAAGTGGGCAAATATTTTTCAGTTAATTTTAATATTTATCAAAGTAATAACTGAATGTAAAGTCAAATAATAAAAAAGGCTAACAGCAAAACTGCAAATAGCTTATCTGCCTTTTCTATCTCCTACCCCTATACCCAAAGGAAATTACCCTGGTCTTTTTTTTTTTTTTTAATACATTTCTTATTGATTTCAGAGAGAGGAAGGGAGAGGGAGAGAATCATTGATCAGCTGCCTCCTGCATGCTCCCCCACTGGGGACTGAGCGTGCAACCAGGGCATGTACCCTGACCTCCTGATTCATGGGGTGACACTCAACCACTAAGCAACACCAGCTGGGTTACCCTGGTCCTTTTGGAAGTTTCTTTCAACATTTATCTTTGTTCCTAAATGATGTTTATATTGTACTTTTCATTTATCAGTTTTAGGTATTGCTAATTCATTTCCCTCTCCCCAGATAATTATATAAATATTTTGGCTAGTTATTGGTAGGCATTTGCATTACTTTGACAAATATTGTTCATTGCTCAGGTACAATCCTTTGTTTTTCCTGGATTTCATAATTGCCTCATGTTTTTCATTTGCCTGATTTTCTATGTGCCCATAATTAGTGTATTTTACTGAATCTGCCACACACTGATCAATAGTACTTTCCATACTTGCCAAAGCATTGCTTCTCCTTTTTCCTGTAGACCTCTGTATTTGTTAGCGTTCTCCAGAGAAACAGAACTAATAAGATGTGTATATATACACACAAAGAGAAGGTTTTGTTTTAAGGAATTGGATCACATGACTGTGGAAACTGGCAAATCCAAAATTTGCAGGGTAGGCTGGCAGAGTGGCAACCCAGGAGCTGGCTATTGCAGCTGAGGCAGTCTGGGTACAGAACTCCCTGTTCCTCAGGGTGCATCAGTAGATTTTCTCTGAAGGCCTTCACCTGATTGGATGAGGCCCACCTATGTTATGGAGGATATTCCACTTTCCTCAAATCTATTGATTTAAATGTCAATCTCACCTAAAAAAATAATAGCACAGCAATATCTAGACTGGAGTTTGCCCAAATATCTAGGGATCTTGGCCTACCCAAGTTGATATACATACACACACAAAAATTAACCATCATGATCTTTCTCCCAGAATCCTCTGTTTATGAGTGTGGCCTTCTGCTTTCCTGCCCTGCTGGAACTTCCTTATACCATCATCCCGGACTTTTCTTTATTGCCCTCTGGAGCCCTTTCTTCTCCCACCGTTACCCGTATTTTGGTGAACATATCCTTCTGAGGCTTCCAGTGCACAGGAAGTAAAATTTTAAAGCCCTTGCATGTTTTTAAAATATTTTTGTTCTTCTCTCACATTTGACTAATGTGGTTCACCTAGAATTCTGGGTTGAAGATGCTTTTTTCTTGGAATTTTGGAAGCATTAGTCTATCTTCTGGTTTTCTGAAGTTGGGGCCTTTGAACAATCCAGCAAAATTCTGATTTCCCGTCTTTTGCATATAACCAGCTATTAGTTTGTTTGTTTGTCCTTAAGCTTTCAATAATATGTCAAGGGGAGGTCGTTTTCATTATTATGTTGAGCTTTCAGTAGAACTCTCAGTCTATAGCAGCGGTTCTCAACCTGTGGGTTGCGACACCTTTGGGGGTCGAACGACCCTTTCACAGAGGTCGCCTAAGACTATTGGAAAACACATGTATAATTGCATATTGTTTTTGTGATTAATCACTATGCTTTAATTATGTTCAATTTGTAACAATGAAATTGGGGGTCACCACAACATGAGGAACTGTATTAAAAGGTCGCAGCATCAGGAAGGTTGAAAACCACTGACTAGTCTATCGTCTCATGTCTTTCAATTTTGGGAAAATTTCTTGTATCATTTTGTTATTTTTCTCTTTTCCACTTCAAATATTTCTTCTTCTGGCACCTTTTAATTTTAACTGGGTGAACTTTCTAGTCTGATCCTCTAAGTTTATTTCCTGTGTTTGTTCTCTTTGACTTTTGGTTTAACTCTCTGGTTGGAAGGTTTCCCTGATTTCAATTTCCTACTTTTTATAAATTTTTCATTCTGACTTTTATAATTTCCCAGAGCCCTTTTTTTATTTTTATTTTTTTCTTTAGCATCTTGGTTGTTCTACCCACAGGGATTTTAGTGGCATAGTTAGAGCATCATCCTGCACCCTTCTTCCCCCAAGGCTTGGTTAGTTGGTTGATTTCAAAATCTTCCTTCCTTCCTTCCTTCTTTCCTTCCTTCCTTCCTTCCTTCCTTCCTTCCTTCCTTCCTTCCTTCCTTCCTTCCTTCCTTCACATTTCCAGGTGATTAGAATTTTTTAAAAATATGTCTCTATTAATTTTTAGAAAGAGATAGAAATATCAGTGGGAAAGAAACATCGATTGACTACCTCCTACATGCCCCCTACTGGGGGTTGAGCCCACAACCCTGGCATGTGCCCTGATTTGGAATCAAACCAGCGACTTCTTGGTGCATGGGACAATGCTCAACCGCTGAGCCACACTGGCCAGGCTAAAATCTCTCCCTTTCATCTTGGAGGCTTTTCCCAAATGTGTAGTCATCTTTGACTATTTTTTTTCATATTTAAGTGTGAGATTACTTTTTTTAAAGCTGATTTGAGCCTAGCTGGTATGGCTCAGTTGGTTGAGCATCAGCCCAGGTACCAGGAGGTCACCAGTTGAATGCCTGGTCAGGGCACATGCCTGAGTTGCAGGCTCCATCCCCAGTAGGGGTACGTAGATGTTTCTATCGCTTCCTCTCTCACTCTCCCTCTCCCTTCCTCCCTCTAAAAATCAATAAAAACATTTTTTTTTTAAAGCTGATTTGAAGCTCTATGTGTGTAGATAAAGCTTGTTGACTGGTGGGTTCTATTTAAGGGAATTGATCGTTGAGCTGTCCGTTTTACTATGGAATCCCAAACTATTTGCACTTCGTTTTTCTAAGGCTTTTCATTTCTTCAGAAAAGAAGGGTCACCCATTTCTTACAGTCAGAATGAAGTTAACGAATAGGCCTCACTGCTGATCTGCAGGCAGACTGGGGGAAAGGGCTGAGGTCTCCACAGTTAATTTGTAGAGTTTTGTTTAATCATGTTCATTGCAGCCTGGAGTTCATCGCAACCTTTCCTTGTTCTTTATGTCTCCAGATTCCAAATTTCTCCAAATCTAAAGCTTGGATTATTCCGTTTCCCAAGAGAACAAATGTCAGCTGTCCTGTTGGTTGGGAGGGATTATTGTCTGTTTAGTGCAGTGATCGGCAAACTGTGGCTCGCGAGCCACATCCGGCTCTTTGACACCCTTGAGTGTGGCTCTTCCTAAACCTTAGGAGTGCCCTAATTAAGTTAATAACAATGTACCTACCTATATAGTTTAAGTTTAAAAAATATGGCTCTCAAAAGATATTTCAATCATTGTACTGTTGATATTTGGCTCTGTTGACTAATGAGTTTGCCGACCACTGGTTTAGTGGACGGGGAGAATGACCCAATGATTCAGTCATTCACTAATGCTAGTGCTCACTCAAGTCTGGCTGTTTCTGGTCCCTGGGGTCTCCAGCACTAAGCCTGTGAGCCAGCTGGCTCTTTTTCCTTCAATATCCACCTCCACTTAGGTTGGGACATTCTCCCCTTCATGAGTTGGTTCCTCTGATGTTTGCTTTGTTTTCCAAAAATTTATCGAAATCTATGTCCTCCTTGCTCTGTTTCTCTTTAAAAAAAATAAAAAAAAATAATTATTTTTTATTTTTTTGCCCTGACACCATTTTAAAGACCTCTACAATTATTCTAATGGTTTTGGGGGGGAAAGGGGAAATAAATGTCTATGGGCATTCTGCCTTTTTTAACCAGAAGTTTTAAATGGGCAAGTTTTGATGGGAAACAGGAAAAATAGGCAGAGAATGGGGCATTATCTGAAAAGGGGGCTCATGGTGCAGGGCAGGGCTGGACATACAGTACAGTTTGAGCGCCAAGTGAACTGAGAAAGGAGCAAGCCGAGGGTCCTCAGAGAGGACACCCACACAGGCCGGGGCACTCATGGGCAGTTAATTTGACCATTTCATAGCTTTGCTCTAGGCCAGTGAAGGCGAACCTATGACACGCGTGTCAGAGGTGACACGCGAACTCATTTTTTTGGTTGATTTTTGTTTTTTAAATAGCATTTAAATACATAAAATAAATATCAAAAATATAAGTCTTTGTTTTACTATGGTTGCAAATATCAAAAAATTTCTCTATGTGACATGGCACCAGAGTTAAATAAGGGTTTTTCAAAATGCTGACACGCCAAGCTCAAAAGGTTCACCATCACTGCTCTAGGCCAACCATCATACATTTAATCTTCATACCTACTTCTTCTAAACTAAGCATGAGGATCAAAGAGCAAAGCTCTCTCTACCCAAATGGCACAACTCTACCTTCCCCAATCACTCTTTGCTGATTTTCTTCTCACCATTACAGGATCTCTAATAGAACTTGGGATGATTTCACTATTACCTAAATATATATGTTTATAGGCGTAATCTCATATAGACAGACACGTCTTCTGCCATTAGCTCTATTTTTTCTTTGCCTCTGTAGTTCCTCTAATCTTTAAACAAAGGCTTGAACAGCTTAAATGCAGTGAAAACAACCCAGATGTTCATCAGCAGATTAACGAATAAACGAAACATGGTATAAACATGTGATGGAATATTATTCAGCCTTAAAAAAAAAAAGGGGAAATTCTGGCACTTGCTACAACAAGGATGAACCTTGGGAATAGTATGCTAAATGGAATAAGCCAGGCATTTCTCAAAGGAGAAATACCGTAGGATTCCACTTATATGAGGTAGTGAGAGTAGTCAAATGCATAGACACACAATGTAGAATGGTGGTTGCCAGGCCTGGAAGAAAAGGGGAGTTATTTAATGGGTACAAAGTCTCAGTTTTACAGGATGAAGAGTTTTAGGGGATGTATGATGGTGACAGTTGCACAACAGTGAATGTATTTAATGCCACTGAACTGTGCACTTAAAAATGGTAAATTTTATGTTCTGTATATTTTACCACAATAAAAAAATGGGAAAAATAAAGCAGCTTCAGTGCATCATAAATGAGTAAATCCAGGCACATACCCAGAAATAAAATCAGGTGCTCATGATTCTTTAGGCAGAGGTTCTCAACCTTCCTTATGCCGCGACCCTTTAATACAGTTCCTCATGTTGTGGTGACCCCCAATTTCATTGTTACAAATTGAACATAATTAAAGCATAGTGATTAATCACAAAAACAATATGCAATTATATATGTGTTTTCCGATGGTCGTAGGTAACCCCTGTGAAAGGGTCGTTCGACCCCCAAAGGGGTCGCGACCCACAGGTTGAGAACCGCTGCTTTCGAGTCTTATACACCTGCCGCACAACAGTGGACATCCTATACATTTGTGGGGCTTGTTGAATTGTGTTGGATTTCTGCATATCGACTTTTCAAGTGATTTCAATGAATTGTTCTCAAGGCTGAGTTTCCTGGACAAACTTTGAAGGAGATCTCAGGAAGATGATGGAAATAGCTTTCAATAAATACTAAGTTCCGAATATTATGTTAGAGAAAAAGGGAGAATTATAGGAGCTATATTTTCAAAAGGCAAGTCCACTTCAGCTGAATTCTGTTCTCAGGCTTCGACATGACTGGGATTTCTTGTAAATGACAGTCTTTCCACTAGCAGGGAGCTTGGGCAATCATCTGGTCCAGCCCATACCTTCAGGCAGGTGAGATATCATTCCATTTTTGAGGCATTCCTGGTGCCCACGGAGGTAGAGAAAATGGTCTCAGGTCACACAATCAGTGGAGAAGGGGCTTCCAGGACTCAGGGCTTCTGTCCCCCAAGACCTGTGCTTATTTCTGTATGTCATTCTCTGTTTTAGGGAACTTCTCTGGGTCTCCATTTCCCTACCAAATTCTAGAGTCAAAATACTAACCATGGTAATTACTGTGTAAAAATTCTTTGAGTGACCCAGGCTGTTGCTTATCTGGGAAAAGGTAGGTGGTTCAAAAGCTTTTGCAGAGTTGATGTGGTAGTTATCTGGAATCCAGCCCTGGCTTTGGAGTCTGAAGGCAGGAATCTGCACATGTGATCTTCGATGCATTGGTTAACCTCTCTGAATGTCAGATTCCTCATCTGTTTGAAAACGTGCCCGGTTCACAGCGCTTTTGTGAGCGTCAAGTGAGATTTGTTTGTGACTGTGTCTTGTAGGAGGTAAAGAAAATGGTTTTCAAAGTGTGGTCCAGAGAGTTTTGGGGGGGTCCCCCAGACCTTTTCAGGAGGTTTATCAGATCAAAGCAATTTTCATAATATGAAGATATTATTTGCCTTTCTTCACTGTGAATCTCTCACAGTGTGCAGTGGCGTTCCCAGAGCTTTTATAATAAGCTTGAACATAACAGATCGAATGCAGAAGCATGAATAAGATTTCCAACCGTCTTCTATTAGGTTAGATATTAAAGAGATTTGCAAAAATGGTAAACAATTAGACTTTTCTCATTAATTTCTGTTTTGATAGAGTTATTTTTCAGAAACATATTTAAGTTAAAATGTAATGGTATTATTAATGCTATTATTAATAATACCATTATTTTAGGTTGATGGTTTAAAAAATTTCAGTTCTAATTTTTAATATGGTAAATATTGACAAACCACGTAAACAAAAGCTCTTTGAGATTCTCATTATTTCCTAAGAGTGTAAAAACTCATCCTGAGACTCAACAGCTTGAGAACTGCTGCTATAAAGTATGTACAAACAGCAGATAGTTTTTACTTTATATCATTGACCTTTAAAAAAAAGTATCACATGATAAAAAGGATGCATGCTTCTTATGAAAAATTTAGGAAATTATAGATAACTATAAAGAAGGAAATAAACATTATCAATGATCCCATAATGCAAAGAACAACTGTTACCATTTTTCTCAGTATTACTTACAATTTAATATTTACAATATTTTTAATTTTGTAAAAATATTTTGATTTTGCCCAGCTTCAGAGTTTACACTGGGGAGACTTGAGGCATTTTAGGCTGTTACTGGCTGGCCCTTGGACCCACCTTCAGGATCTCAGCCCAGGCCCAGTTATCAATGGTTGTGTCTTCTGCAGGGATGCCTCGTGTGTGCTCATCCCTGAGTCTTCTCAGTCCCCACAGATGTCACTTCCTCCCCTGCCCTGCAGCTGCTAAGGTCTCCACAGCCTCCTGCAGTGGATGCCTCAGTTGCCCTGGTCACCCATTTCCAAATGGGCTCTGCTAGGTGCCTCCACCTTTGCGGGTGGCCTCCATCTTTCCCGAGTGGCCTCCACCTTTGCTGGGTGGCCTCCACTACCGCTGAGCCAGCTAGGGCAGTCAGGTTGCCAACGTGGTGGGTGCTGGGCCAGCAGGAATCAGTCCTGGGTGCTGAAAAGCCTTGCTGTGGGCAGGGCCTCCTTCCTCAAACGGTTGCTTGTCCTATGGCTCGCTAATGTGCAGTTTTACGGAAAGGACCTCTCTCTTTTCTCCTCATCCTCCTCCCCACCTCCCGCCCCCCGATTCCTGCCATCTTTCTAGTCCTGAGCCATGAGCCCCTGAAGCGGGAAAATGGGCAGCTTCCACGCTGAGAGCCAGATTCACCAGGGCCAGTCTCCCCATGACCACCCAGGGTCAGCGCTTCGGACTTGGTGCTTATAAAAATAATCATAAAAATTTGTGTGTTTTTTATGAAAAAAAAAAAATGTGGTTCCTCGCTCTCTGGAAACGGTGGGGTCATATTCTGCTTTCTTTGACCTGTAGTTCTTAAATTTTAAAAAGTTGGTGTTGATTTACTAATTTCCAACATTAAACAGAAGAGTCTTCCCGATTCTGACTTTACTCACATTGTTATCAACCTGCAGAACATCCGTTTGTTGGCTTTCAGCACAAAAAGAACAGCAACACATTTATAAGAAATGGGGAGCAATCCACCACTCACCGTGAGAGTCTGTCTTATCCTTTGTCAGGAGATTGACACGTGGGTTCATGGTTACGACTTTGATACTGTAGATGCCTATGTTGGTCATAGTTGCCATTGCTAAGACAGATTTCAAGCCTCATGGTGAAATATTTCTAAATCACACCCAGTATTTCTTAACGAGCCTCACCATGTCCCAGGGCTTTCCCACCTGAACCACCAACCATCTAGGGATCTCAGATGGTTGTGGGGGTTTGAGGTTATGGCTGACTTTGTGACTCGGGTGAGTCGTTGGCATTCGGGGCCTGGGAACGCGGTGCTTCGGACAGTCCTACACCAAGAAGACATGTTCTTCCTAAAATGCCTAAAGCAGCACCACTGATGAAAGAAACCAGAACGATTTCAGTAGGCAGGCCCCAGAGTGACTGGGGACGTAAGAGCAGAGATATTGAGAAATCCAAGCCTCCATGGTTGAGGTCAGACACCAAGCAACAGGGCCTCTAGCCACCTGGCTGTGGGCAGGATTCCTGTCGTCAGGGAGGAGGCAGAGACGGGAAAAATGACATGGGGCTCGGAGTTCACAGGACCCGAGAAAAAGGCTCCAGATACGGAACAGCCTGGGGCAGTTCCTGCAGGACCGAGGCCGACAGCCTCCCTTCTGGGTCCTACCCCAGCTCTGCCGCCTCAATGCTGTGCAGTGTCATTTCTCTGAGCCTCGATGTCCGCCTCTGTAAAGGGCATCATTAACCTCATAGGGATGCTGTAGGACCAGTGTTTATCAGGGCACCTGGCACATGATAAGTGTTCTGATGAGGAAGGCTGCTGTGGTTATTGTTGTTATTAACAATTGGAGGGATCTAACTTGAAGAACATGGGCAGGATGTTGGGACCGTAGCCTTAAGAAGGCAGCAGTGCTGTTATCAGTTGGAATATCTGCTCGGTCTCATCACAGCGCAGAGCGTGCAGCCAGAGAGCTCGGTTCCCTCCTGCGGCAGAGGAGGGCTTGTTCTTGGGACCAGGATGGGTCGGATGTTGCAGCTGGGACTCCAGCAGGTCCTTCTGTGAGGAGAAGGGACGTGGAGGATAACAGACATTGCCAGGAGGACCAGCAGCTTAGCTGGGAAGCCAGGCCTAACACTTAGGACCAGTTAAAAAAGCAGTCGCATATACAGTCTAAATACAGTTATGCAAAGTAATACCTCTGCTTGCTGGTATATTAGGGAATAACAAAAATGTGAAAGGACATAACCAAAATGTTAATGTGGAAATCTCTGGGAGATGAGGCCATGACATTTTTTAAAAATATATCATAAATTGCCCTAACCGGTTTGGCTCAGTGGATAGAGCGTTGGCCTGTGGACTGAAGAGTCCTGGGTTCGATTCTGGTCAAGGGCATGTACCTTGGTTACAGGCGCATCCCCAGTAGGAGGTGTGCAGGAAGCAGTTGATCAATGTTTCTCTTCATCGATATTTCTAACTCTCTATCCCTCTCCCTTCCTCTCTGTGAAAAATCAATAAAATATGTATTTAAAAAATCATAAATTTATTTTATAATTAGAAAAAAAGGAGTTAGTTCTAACTGATATAAGGCAGAGTCTGTTTCGGAGTGAAAAGTGCTGTAACCACACAGAAGTGAGAAATCCTGTTATAGAATCGCAAGGGAAGGTCTCAGGAGGAGCTGGCATGGGGGGAGTTCCTGAAGGATGGGTAGGGCCTAGATACATGGAGGGAAGAAGACATTCTAAGGAGAAGTCCCAAACACGTGGGCAATCATGACACGTGTACCAGTGGCTCTCACATCCACTCTTTGTCCTGCTTTGCGATTCTGGAGCTGGACACGGTCGACATTCCTTCTCTGCCAGCTGGCACAGCTTTAGGCCTTGTTCTGCTCTGATATGTTCGGGGGATGGAGAAAGAACATCCCGGTCAAGGGAGGGACTGCAAAGAGCAGACCCAGAGTGGCCAGCGAAAGCCGAGGCAAATCAGGTGGGGTCTTAGACTCCAGTGAAACATACTTCACTGCGTGTTGTACTAACAAGCACATTTCATCTGCACAATGGCTCGTTTTTCCTCAGTAGAACACTTTGAACTCATTTCTACCATAATTGGTAAATCTCCTTTAGCCAATGGTACTTCGAAACTAGAGCAGTATGTCTCATAGGGGAAGAAATGCAGTTTGCACAAACATGTTTGACGATCTATTGTTTACATACTACCCTTTAATCAAAGTAAAGTGAGAATTTTCTTGTGGAGGACAGGAAAGAGTGAGATGGCTCAAGGTAAAGTTCATTTATGGACTGACCGATGGGTGGAAAATCTTCTCGGCATTGCCAAAGGTCACTCCGGTCTGCCCGACAACCTGCGAAGCCTCCCAAGTATTTTGCCTTCTGGCCTGCTCATTCCTTCCTTCGCAGCCTGTCTCTGACGGCTTGCCCCTTCCTGGCAGGCACTGACTTCTCGTGATGCTGTGCACGCCACACTTTTCAGACCTCTCCACCTTTTCCCATGACATTGCCACAACCCGGAGCAGCCTTTTCCATTTCTCGATGCCTCGACAAAGATCTGTTTGTCTTTTAAAGGGCTGATCAGGCATCATTTTTGTAAAACAAGTTTCCCCCGATTCTCTTCTCTCTAGATTAATCATTTCTCCTCCTACACTCCTTCTAGGCTGCCTCTATTCTGTGCATCAAGTTACCTTGGTGCTCATTTCGTGTCTTTTTTCATCTTTTCCCCTAGACTGAACTTTTTTATTAAAAAAAATTTTTTTTTCAATTATAGTTTACATTCAATAGTATATTATTATTTCAGGTATACAGCACAGTGATTAAACAGTCATACTTTACAACGTGTTCCCCTGACACTTCCAGCACCCACCTGATAGACTGAGCTTCTTCCCAGCTGTAATTCTCCCTGTACCTCCAGCGCCTAGCAGACTGCCTGGAACATAGCAGATGAATGCAACTGATTTTGGGCTGTTGCCCAGACTGCTGAGGACGTGTCTAGAAAGGAGAATTATGTTATTTTGGGAGATTGGAACACTCGGAATTATTGGGACATCATTGTTAGTGGTTCGGTTAGCATTTTGGTGTTTCTGGTTTAGGAGCTGTTGGCTATCCAGATCTATTCCAATAAATTCCCTCCGTGCAATGTCTGTTCTCTCTCTCTCTCTCTCTCTCTCTCTCTCTCTCTCTCTCTCTCACACACACACACACACACACACACACACATACACACACACACACACACAGGGTTCAACGGTGGGAGAATTAGAATTTACTGTCAATTCTGCCTGAGCCCAACCTATGACATTACTGGAGGAAAACATCTGTGCTTCCTCTAGGGTTCTCATATCCATTTTCGTTACAGGGCCCTCTTACTATGAAGGAGGGGAAAGTTCAGAGGCACATCATAAAATATTCATCACATTGCTGGCATTCTGCGGAGAATTGAGCTGGTTAAGTGGCTCCCTGCTCGCTCTTACCTACCCTGAGCTGGGAGCATCTAGATTTTGATTGGACTATTGCCAGAGCTCATTAGCATAGTGTACCTTGACCTGGGTTAGGGAACAGCGGCTTCTGCCTAGAAAATGACCAGAGCCTGCTGAGACCTGAACCGGGGATGAGATTTTTATAAGACAGTATTGCCTGCATCTCCATACGAAGTCAAAAGGTAAGGAAGCCAGAAATCCCCCAAGAAAATGCAAACATAAGGGATGCAGTAATGGCCACCCCATTCTTACAGGGTTCCATTTTTTTGGTAGAAATGATGAAAATTGAATACACTTTGGTCCGAGTTGCTTTAAAAAGAGAAAGTCTTGACAAATTTAGACTTTTTAATCCTGGAGAAAAGCTCAGTTTGTTTATGTCTTAAGGGCGGCAAATAGTCTTTTCTTCTTTTCTATGATTTGCTCCTATCCTTCGGTGAGATATTAAATTAATGTTCATTTATTTGGCAAAAATTTATATCAGAAAAAAATTAAAAGACAATCTAGTTATTCTGTAGCAAGATATTTGATTCCCCTCTCCTTAATTTAAAAACAAAAGAAGTGTGTCTATATTAATTAGGTTTAAAACAGTGTTTTTCATTTCGGGAAATGTGAATCTTGTTATTCATTTGTTTTGTTTTTTAGAAAAAAGTTCAATCTATCCCAATTAGCGATAACACATTTTAGAGCACTTGAATCACTGTTGCTAACTTTCAAAGAGGTAAGTACATAAATCTGTCACTATCACATTTTCACTTGGTATTTGTGTCTAATATACTTGTTACTAAAGTCTTCTAAATTAAAGTCAACCTGTGGCATCATTTCTTAATTAACTCAATGTTTATTTTCCAAACATAGAATTTGATTTGAAACTCACGGGAATTTCATTTTGCATGCCAGCGTTTGAAATAGGAAGTGGGGACTTCATGCTCTTTGAGTGTGTGAACACTAAGTGATGGGCGAGTGTGGGTAGACAGGGTCGGAAGGTCTCTTCGATTCCGTTTAGCTTGTTATTTAATGGCCAGACTTCATTTATACGTTCAGGTCAACAGTCTTCTCTATCCATACACTTGGACACTTGTCAGTGATTGACAAGTGTTAGGGTTATATAAAGTCACATAACTAAGGGGCAAAGCTCATGGGGCCACTAATCAGCTTGTGGTTTGAGTTTGCTGTTGAAGAGTTCTACATAACGCCATCATGTCCCTTGTTTTTACAAGAACACCAGCAAATGGTAATGATATAGATCTACGGTTGGGGCTTTGTGCACGCAGAGGGCTGACTTAAGTTATACTCAGATTTCCGACTACGTGCGGTATTGGCACCCCTAACCTCACACTGTTCAAGGGTCAACTGTACATGCAAACGTGTTTCACTTCGTATTCTACTAACGAGCACATTTCACCTGCAAAGTGATTCGTTTTTCCTCAGTAGAACACTTCGAACTAATGTGTTTTCTTAATTTTTAAATCTCCTTTAACGGATTATAATTAGAAACTAGAGCAGTATTCTTCATGGGGAAGAAATGCAGTTTGCACCAAAAAGTTTTGAATATCGATTGCTTACATAAAACAATTTAATCAAAGTAAGGTGAGACAGAATTTTCTTGTGGGCAACAGGAAAGAGTGAGATGGCTGAAGATGAAGTCACAAAGTCCTGAAGACTGCTTCAAGTGACATGATAAGAAACATGATATTAGAGCAGTTCTCATACATTCCCCCCAGGGGACGTTGGGCAATGTCTCTAGACATTTTGTTGTTGTCACAACAAAGAAGGGTGGTTTGCTACTAGCACCTAATGGGCAGAGACTAAGGATGCTGCCAGACAGCCTACAGTGCACAAGATAAGCCCGCACAACAAAGAATGATCAGGTCCAAAATGTCAGCAACACCAAGGTTTTAGAGGAATCTCATATAAGCATGTCATTTGATCATATTTGAAGATATAAAGTGCACACTGGATTTATCGGGGAGACCAACATTAACCTCTGTAGCAACTTAACTTTAAAAAATACTATACAGACACGACTGGCCATGATGTTCCCCCCTAGAATTTCCTCCACATGTGAGCTAATTTATGAAGGCATTTCCGTGGAAACAGCTCCAAGCCAGCTCTCCCCCTCAAACACGGGCATGCATTTGGAGGAAAGACCCTAACCATTGGTTACAGGTGACAGCCATTCCTGCTAGAACCTTCGCAAGCTGGGACTAGCAAGGACCCAGGGGTTAGTGCATCATCACCACACTTCTGATTCCCACTGGCCAAGCTTTCTTAGCAAGATATCTTTTTTTTTTAAATATATTTTATTGATTTTTTACAGAGAGGAAGGGAGAGAGATAGAGAGCTAGAAACATCAATGAGAGAGACATCGATCAGCTGCCTCCTGCACATCTCCTACTGGGGATGTGCCCGCAACCCAGGCACATGCCCTTAACCGGAATTGAACCTGGGACCTTTCATCCCGCAAGCCGACGCTCTATCCACTGAGCCAAACCGGCTTTGGCGCAGCAAGATATCTTAACGGCTTCTAGCTTTTATTTCTAGCTGTACGTTGGTGATTGCAAAAATGTCAATAAAACAGGTTTTTCAGTTAGACAAGCACTGATTTGTATCTCTTTAATGGTCAGTATTATTATCTTTTTTTTTTTTAGCATCAGAAAATAGTCTCTTGGTCTAAGCTGCTTGAGTGGACTGATCCAACTATAATTACGAGCAAAATCCTGAAGCACTGCTAAAGGGAGTGAAATACACAGAAATTGGTGGCTGACCTGACTTTACCATGGAACCTGAGGATTTTGATTCTGAGGACAAAGAGATATTAAGCTGGGATATCAATGATGTCAAACTGCCACAGGTATGTACTGGCTGTAAGAATCTGCCTTCAAAAAAAAAAAAGAAAGAAGAATCTGCCTTCAATACAGGGTTGGGTGGGGCAAAAGTAGGATTACAGTTGCTTGTATGGAAAATTATGCAGTAATTAATACGTAATAATGCAAGAATAAAGTCTGTGTTTCATGTCCTCACAACTGCAAACCTACTTTTGCCACACCCGGCATTTGGCTATGAGGCCGTGACTATTAGGTTGCTAAGACTTGGAAGGAAATCGCTGGAGGTTCCTACTGGGTCAACTCCCATCCTCTGGAGCTTCAGCTGGACACCTGGGTCAGGAATTTTAAAATATATATTATTTATTTATTTATTTATTTTTTACAGAGAGGAAGGGAGAGGGATAGAGAGTTAGAAACATCGATCGGCTGCCTCCTGCACACCCCCTACTGGGGATGTGCCCACAACCAAGGTACATGCCCTCGACCGACCGGAATCGAACCTGGGACCCTTCAGTCCGCAGGGCGACGCTCTATCCACTGAGCCAAACCGGTCAGGGATTTTAAAAGGAGATGCCCAAACCTATGATTTGAGTGGGTCTTTACTTACCAATCCCCCAACCCACTATTTTCTCGCCGCTCTCCCCACCCCCCTCTTATAGACTGAAGCAAAGAAAATGCTACTTCCCTTCTCATTCAATAGTGGCTCAGGTTGCACCCTCCCTGGCTACCTAGAGGCATAAAATCCATGCAAGGTATTTGCCCATAAATAGACTCTTCATAATGTGCACGTCCCCCCACAGCCTCATTTGCTATAGTGATGGTTTGAAACAAAATCTGTAACTGGAATGTCCAAATGGGAGTGCCCGTGTGGGGGGCAGCACGGTCTTCTAGGACTTTTGTAAATAATACACACACGGGGCTGCTTTCCAGCCATAGAATGACTTTGATTGTATGTTTCCTTGGCCTTCATCTTAACTCTTAATTTGGTGGAAAGCATTGATTAAAACGGGCTCCCCCACCTCCCTCTCTGCTAGTTGAAGGGTGCTTCACTGCGAGTCATTTGGAAAGGTGACTAGGAAAGCTAAGACGGAGACCAGCTCTGCCAAGTACTGAAAAGGCTGAGCTGGTCTACCTGATTCTGGGGAACAAGAAACTTGAACTATCCAAGCAGCGGAGAGGGAAGGGAGATTCCACAGTCCTGATTCATAGCCATTCCAGATTTTCACTCTAGTGAAGACTTCCAGATCTTTTCACACTTCACACTTTACACTAATTTTCTTTTGTTTCTCTTTATGTTTAAATATTTTTTTAAAGATTTGTTTCTCTTTAAATTCCTCCCTACATTCTCTCTTGGTAGATCTTGGAAAAGTGGAGGATAGGAAGTGTGCCCTACTTTTCATTCATTTAAGAATGATTAAATAAACCACAGCTAAGTCATAATATCTATTTTAGGGATTTGTCTTTGTAGTAGTCACCATTGGTTTACGATTATTGCAGCCGCAGCTGTGTTAGGGGAAACTTTAAGATACATTTTAGTTACTCCTGGCTCAAGGACCTGTATTTCTGCCTATTCCTAATTTCATGATTGCAACTCCCCAATGTAAGCCAGGCATCCTCGAAATCAAGAGCTGAAGTACGCAGGACCATAGGTGATTCTGCAGTGTCACATCCCAGAGCAGGAGCTTTTGCGGGGTCTGAGAATCCCTGAAATGACAGGCCGCAAGCATACTGACATCCATTGTTTTCTGGAAGAGGATCCAGATCACCCATCAGATCAGACAAAAGAAAGAACTACCTCCCTGGAGGGAGTCTCAGGGCTCATTACAGTACATGTCCCAACACGAATTCTCAGCATGAAAGCATTCTCAGCTACCCAAGACATTGACCTGAAAAATTTACCACAAAAATACACATTCAATTTTGGAAATGTACCATTTACAGTTCATAGAAAAAGTTTTATTCCTCATGGAAATAACTTCAATTTGTTAAACACGCCACAGAAAGAATTAAGAGTATAAAGGTCCCTTAACGTTTTCTAAGCAGAGACAACAGCATCCCCAGCTGGGTGTTTGCTGGCTCTGGAACTGCATCAAGAACCAGTTGAGATGAAAATAAAAGGCCTTGGAAGGATTTCCAAGCATACCGGGTTTTATGTTTTGTGAGCAAATCTGGAGGCTGAATGGTGACTGTGAGAAGCAGGAGACAAAGCCCTGGCATTGAATTCCAGTTCTGCTCTTTTTATTTGTAGAACCTTGGGGCGTTGTTTACCTTTTCCCAGGCTCCCTTTCTTCTGAAAAGGAGGTGGTTGCACTAAATGGTCTCTTATGTAACCTTTTAGTTCTAATAGTCTAGATGGCATGACCTGAGATTTGGGAGGTGGCCTGCATTCTAGACCTGCCGGCCCAGGCCTACCATGATGCCTGGTACATATTAAACAACAAGTGACAAACATGGAATTTATTAATGGATGACTTCATTGTTTTTAATCTGTGTAACTCTAAACAAGTTGATGTCCTGAAGTCTTAGTTACCTCCTGGGTAAAATGAAGACAGCAATTCCTATATACCCTGCTTAAAGCTCTAAGCTGTTCAGAGCAGTGTTTCCCAAAACGTGTTCAGTAGAGTATAAGTTACAAGGGATTTGTTGTTGTTAATCCCCACCCAAGGATATTTTTCCATTGATTTTTAGAGAATGGAAAGGACAGGGGGGTGGGGAGGGGGGGGAGAGAAAGAGAGAGAAAGAAACATCAGTGTGAGAGAGATGCATCAATTAATTGCCTTCCCACACTTCTGACCGAGGCACATGCCCTTGACCGAAATCGAACCTGGGACCCTTCAGTCCACAGGCCAACGTTCTATCCACTGAGCCAAACCAGCCAGGGCAACTTGCAAAGAATTTGAATGGGTGTTGTGAAGAGAGAAAAAGAGAAATACTAGGTTCAGCGAAGTTAAAGATTTCTTTACAGCAGGCTCGGAGCCTTCCTAACTGCCCTGTGCATGGGTGGCTCTCACAGGAGGAAGCCCTGTTAGGCAGTGTTGCCCTCACCTATTTTTTAAAATATATTTTTATTGATTTTAGAGAGGGAGAGAGAGAGAGAGAGAAACATCAATGATGAGAGGAAATCATTGGCTGCCTTTGCACGCCCCCTTCTGGGGATTGGGCCCACAACCTGAGCATGTGCACTTGACCAGAATCAAACCCGGGAGGGACCCTTCAGTCCACAGGCCAATGCTCTATCCACTGAGCTAAATGGCTAGGGCACCTTCACCTATTTTTGACCATGGAGCCCCTTTTTCATGGAGTTTCTCAGGTGGTTACTCTTCCTCAGACCACCTGTTTAGAAGTTTTTTTAAAAAAGTTATTTAAAGGATCAAATGCAATGGTTTGTTATTATTATTAATTTCCCCACTTTCATCCTCTGTACCACCCATACAAAGAATTTCTACTTTATTTTTCATGATTTTATATTCTTACCGGAGTTGTACTTCTACAACCCATGGGCAAATTCCTGCAACTTGTAAAACAAATTCCTTTCCTGTTAATCCACTCACGTGCTTCAAGTTTCACAGTGGTCACCTGAGTGAATCCTGACTGTATCAGGTCCTGGAAACTCCGTATCACTTTACGTATCTCAGATTTAAGGGCTCACTTTTTTTTTTAATTTTTTTTTTTTTTTTTTTTTTTTTTTTTTTACAGAGAGGAAGGGAGAGGGATAGAGAGTTAGAAACATCGATGAGAGAGAAACATTGATCAGCTGCCTCCTGCACACCCCCCACTGGGGATGTGCCCACAACCCAGGTACATGCCCATGACCGGAATCGAACCTGGGACCCTTCAGTCCGCAGGCCAACACTCTATCCACCAAGCCAAACCGGTTAGGGCTATGGGCTCACTTTTGACAACTGTTACCAGGACATCAGACATTTTTTGAGTGACTATAATGAATCAAAGCCATGTCGAAAAATGCTTGCAGTGCTTAAAGGAGAAAGTATGTAATTCAGCAGGACTTGGGCATGGAAAGCAAGGTAGGGCACCTGGCAAAGGGCTTTCCCCAGGGAAGGGCATTGTAAAACTAGGGTGGATTAGGGCAAATGAAGAAAGCAATCAAGACAAGAAAGGCATGAATGCATAGAAGAGACTGACAGATCTCAGAGGGGAAAGGGGTGATAGGGACAGGAAGAGACTAACCAAGTCTTCATTTGAGGGAGCTTATGCATGGTGCGCAGCAAGGAGATTGGGGAGGCTGGGGACTGGAGAGGTGGTTTGGAGCAGGCTATCGAAGAGGACTGGGTTATTTTACAGGCAGTGGGAAGCATCGCCATCAGGCTTGGATTTAGAAAGACTACTTGCCCTCAGTATATCATCCCTCCGCAGTTTGTTTCTTCCTTCTTTCAGCTGCATATGTGTCTTAACAAACCTTCATTTCACTTGTTTCTGGTCACTCCTCTAACTTGTGATTATTTTGATACCATCTCTCTTTAACCTAGTCCGCAAGGAGCCAGCCCAGAAGGGCAGGCACTTAAATTACTCAAAACCATCATTGGTAAAAGTCTGTTTTTCCAGGCTAATCTAATACCAGTTTTGCATTTTGAAGGTTCAGAAAAGAATTTCTGTAGGCTTTCCTTGGTGCAAGCAGCAAATGTCCGGTGCTGGTTTAGTTTTACTTCACTAAAAAATGTTCATCGCACGGTCCCTGAGAGTGTCACACGCTCATTAGTACGGATTGTAATACTTGAGAGCCTTGAATCCCTAAGAAATTCCTCCCCGCCCCCCTTTTTATTTTAGGTTGAAAATTGAGAAGAGAATCAGTTCCCTTTTCTCCTAAATAGTACCCACTTCAGCAGGAAGATGAGAGTAGCTACTCCGTTCTTAGCACCAGCCAGTTTCTCTAAGCAAAAGTACAGGGTGTTCCAGCAATACCACAGCAGACACATACCTGGAGTCATTTTGTTCCTAAGCATGAGCAGTTTTCAGATTAAACCCATGGCCAAAGCCACACTGAGTCATTAACTCACAAAATTCCAAGGCCGAAGTACATGTTTTATAGACAGAAAACAATGAGGACATACATAGGTTAAGTAGAAATGCAGACCAACCTAAAAGCTGGTGAGCCAACTACAAAGAGGCCGCAACTCCGATTAGTTAATTCCTGGATCATGATTTTAGCCAGCAAAGTTTCTTTGGCTTTTGTAGGAGATGAGTGAAAACTTATTAGCCAAGGTGAATGTCGGAGCTCTATCTGTGAATTCATGTGACTAAATGTGATCAGAAGGAGCCAGCTATAGCAATCTTTGTGTCTTGGTGCTGGGGAGGGAGGTAACAGGTCCCAGATTCAGGGTTTCTGGTCAATTATTATCTGGCTGCATGATCAGGTCACATTGACGCAGATACCCATGACTTTGTCCTCTTTGTCCAGTTTTCTTGGTATCCAGAAACTCCCTGGTGCAGTGCAACCTATGTGGGCTTTCATGTTCATTGGCTCCCCTGTGATTGGGGCCAGAATTCTGCTGCCCTGTGTTTCCGGTGTGATGGGCTTGGGCCCATTACTGCACCCGTAGTAGCAGAGCTCTCTCTGAGCACCTGTCAGGGATCCCTTGCTTAGTGGGGTGGAGTGGGGAAGGGAAGGGAGAAGTAGGTGACAGAATTTGAAAGCTGGGCCATGCTGGATCACCTTAGTCGGAGTAAGTTAGGTGCTTTTTGTCTGAGTCTTGACCCCTTAACGAAGGAAGGAAATGGCAGGTTTAGCCTAAGCAGGAATTCCTGACTCAAATGCATTTTGTTGAATAGAATTTATCTTTTTGAGAATGCCTGGAGTTTGTTTTCATTTGGCTCAGAAGAGATAAATTCTTGAAAAGTTGTGTGTAAATCAAAATGCTGGTGGAATTGTTTTTCCATAAGTGACATCTAATTTTCCCTTCTAACTCATTTGCTTTAAGATGTATCTGTTTGCTATTCCTGTTTTACTTGGAAACATTTATTTTTAAGGACTTAATAAGCTGTTATAATGAAAGAAAACCTGGTAGATAATTGCTTTATCTGAGACTAGACTATATTCCAAATGAAAATCAGTTTTAATATAATAACCTAATCAGGTAGATATTTTTGATGCCTCATTTCAGAATGTTGATTTTAATTTGTTGTTTTATATAATAGCATATTCTTAATTCTTAAGGTACTCTGTTAAAACTTCAGTAGTTAAATAAATTAGAATTAGGAGATGATGAAGGGTGATCTATGATTATATAGAGTTTCAAGGATTTTGAGAGTTAGAGGATTAAGTCTTTTAGTAAAAAATTACACAGAGAAATCATAAAAACATTCATGAAGCCCCCAATATATTACCAATGAGATTATAAAATATAAATTAGTTAGATTTACATGTTGGAAACCTTAAGAATATTCTCCTTAAATTATAAACTTCTTAACCAAGAGGAAAAACAAAGAGTTACTCATGAAAAGTTAGAAATTAAAATAAACAAAAGATCTAAAAAAAAGAAGAAAATATTTTGCAGGAATTTGCTAAACACAATTAAGAAATGATTGTTCTTTCTTTTTACATTTTACCTCTCCTGTGCCTTAAATTTAAAAGGCTTTCAAAAGTCGCTATCATTCATTTGACACCTGGGTGGGTTCCTTTGCATTGTTGTGATCTGGCTTTCCCTTAATTTCAATGTCAAAAAAGCTTGAAGATTCCACAAAGTATCCAGGTAAAAAAACTGGGCATAAATAAATAGCCAAGAGAATAGCTTGAGTCCTTTTACTCCTAGTTATTTCCTCAAGTCCATACGTTGTCAAAATTGTTGCATTATTAGTGGTACCAGAAACCTAGGGTGCCAGTGGAGGGGCTGTGAGGAGGGGGGGAGGAGCTGAAAAGACAGTAGAATGTAGATCATATT
Source organism: Myotis myotis (assembly GCF_014108235.1). Classification (NCBI taxonomy): domain Eukaryota; kingdom Metazoa; phylum Chordata; class Mammalia; order Chiroptera; family Vespertilionidae; genus Myotis; species Myotis myotis. The sequence continues at coordinate 77,443,524 of NW_023416379.1, forward strand.
GTGATCCTTAACACAAATCTCAAGAATATTAAAATAATAAAAAACACGGGGTATATTCTCCAATTACAATGGAATCAAACTAGAAAATAGCAAAAGACAACAGGAAAATCTTCCAACACATGGAAGCTAAACTATATATTTCTAAATAACCCATGGGTCAAAGAGGAAGCCTTGGGAGAGATCAAAACATACACTAAACTGAGAGAAAATGGGAAAGAGAGAGACAGACAGGGTGGAGATCATTTTCTTTCCTCTGAGAACAGGGCGTCTTCTTTAACCAGAACCTCTGAGCCGCTCTCATAAATACCTTCCCCTCCTCCTGGTTCATGGGATTTATGCCAGTGACCAGCCTAAAGGGCCACTCAACTTTAAAACATGAAAATCTCAGCTTCTCTAAGTCCTCCTCTCCCGTCTCTGCTACCCTGACACTGTGCTTTGTATTTGCGTAATTGGGATCCACCAGTAGATTTGTACAGTCCAAGCTGTTAGACAAAGGTACACATTTTAACCTGCATTTTGATTATTTCAGAAGGTAGAATGTTATGCTTTCTGTAGCACTTCTGTGACAGGAAACAAGAGAGCCTTATTTGGTGCTTAGGCCAGAAGGGAGAGGAGAGAGGTGGGTGGAGAAAGCAGGAGATGATGAGGCTGCCTGAGCTGTTTCTCTCCCTCTGGGACACTGAATTTCATCCCGTTCAGAAGTACCCTTCACCCTTCTCTTCAGGGGCAGCCTCCCCTTCCCAAAACACAGGAGTTCCTCGAAGGGCCCGCTGTTGTCAGTGCTCTGAGAAGGAAGCGGGTGGAACCAGAGTTGCAACAATTAAGCTTTGTTGTGTAGGCGCTTGGACTTGCATTAGGCTTGGCAAGGTTTAAGGCATGCAGTGGCCCCTCCGTGGGCCCTTTCTCCCTGAAAGCTGGGGGCTCCTACAGTCACATTGGCTGGCCGGTGTGACCCCAGGTCTAGTAGATAACAGCCAACACTGATGTGGAACTTGCTGTGGCCAGTTATAAACATTTTGCGTATGTCAGACGATTCCATCCTCAGAACATCCCTGTGAAGTAGATGCTCTTGTTTCAGAGCAGGAAACAGGCACTGAGAGGGGGAGGAGCTTGTTAAGATTCACACCCAGGTCATCTGCCTCCATTGGCCATGCTCTTAGCCAGGAATTGGCTAACTTCCTGTAAAGGGCCAATTACATAATATACATTTAGGCTTTTCAGGCCATCCAGTCTTTGCCAGAACTGTTTAACTTTGCTGTGGTAGCATGAAAGTATTCATGGGCAACAGTCAAGTGCATGGAACATGGTTGTGTTCCAATAAAACTTTATTTACAAAAGGGGGGAGTGGGTTGGATTTGGCCCATGCGTCGAGTTTGCAGGCCTTATCTCTTAACCACTAAACTCTCAAGTGCATAGAACCTCTCATATTTCCTCAGACCTATCTCAGCTCCCGTGACATTCCACTCAAACAACTCTCATTATATAAAGCTTACAGATCTGCTCGTTACAGTACTGTCTGAAATGTGCTTTTATCAATGTTCCCGTTTCAGAGAAGAGCAAAGTGAGGCTTCGGGGACAAAACCCCTTGCTCAGAGTCTCCTGTTACACAGTTCTTTGTCATGTTCTAAACTTGAAATCTAACTCAATGAACCCCAGTCCCCTGATCACTCCTTCTGGACCTTCTGGAATCTTCTAGTATGATCTTCCAGGCTTTTCTTATACCATGGCGGTTCTCTGGGAGCTGTGGGGATGGACACAGCCCGAGTTTGACTCCTGAGACTGTTTAATAATTCTCACGCTAAGAACCAGGTGGGACTGTCTGATGGGGCTTCTGTGGACTAAAGTGGGGCCTGAGGAATGTACTCCAGGCTGTGCTAAGTATTTTTGTATATTATCATATTTAATTCTCAGAACTGCTTTTGAGGTAGACACGTCTTGTTATCCCTATTACACAGATGAGGAGACAGATACACAGAAAGCCAAATACCTTCTGCTCACGATGGAGTGTCTTTGTTTAGTTAGAGGTTCAGCACAGGGGATCGTGCCAATCCTGAGCAAGAAGATAGAAGCTTCCAGTCAAAGCAATCTCCTCCCTACTCCTCTCCCTGTTTGAGAAACATGAATATAGGAGTGGGGGAAAAGGAGACCTCCATAAGGGCGGAAACGGCTCTCAGACTCCTGCGCCCGGGCTCTCCAGTCCTCCCACTGCCGATGACTTTGCATTAGCCTTACCAGGCTTAATATGGTTAACTGCACGGTGGTATGAGTTATGACCTCACTATCCTGCCACAAGGGTGTTTCCGCATTAATTGTGTCAACACAATAACGTTACTTCACCCTCAAAAATTCTTAGTGAGAAGTGGTCATACTCTTATCACCAAGGGCTGGAGAAGCCGCCATCGGGTAGAGCTCAGAGGGCTGAGTCACAGCTCCTTTCGGTCCAGGGAGCAAAGGTGCAGGAGACACAGCTGCTGCTGCACGGCCTTCTCGGAAATCACCGTCACCGGGGGAGCCAGGTTGGTCTCTGCCAAGGGTCCCTGGCCTCGCGCTTGGGCGCCAGAACCACCTTCCTGTCTATGGGCTCCACGGTGATGGACAGTTGGGCCTTGTAGCTTAAAATATAATGGTATTCTTTGTGTTTCTGTAAGGATGTGAAAAAGATAGACTGGTTCCAAGAATGGCCGGATTCCTACGAGAAGCACATCTACAGCTCGGAAGACAGGAGCGCGCAGAGGCACCTGAGCAGCTGGGCCATGCGCAACACCAACAACCACAACTCGCGCATCCTCAAGAAGTCCTGCCTGGGCGTGGTGGTGTGCAGCCGCGACTGCTCCGCCAAGGAGGGCCGCAAGATCTACCTGAGGCCTGCGATCTGCGACAAAGCCCGGCAGAAGCAGCAGAGTGAGTGGGGCTCGCTGGCGTTGGAGAGGAAGCCGGTGTCCATTCAAACGCTCCCGCTCAGCTGGGCCACTACATCCCAGCACATCACAAGGGCTCACCCTTCACACTGGAGGAGACCAAGGCTGTCCCTATGCAGAACATGTTAAGGAGAACCCACGCACCCCCCCTTTGCCCCCACAGGGTACTGCCCCACGGGTCTGCCTTGACCAGAGCATCCACCATTAAAACTGCTCCCTTGAGTTTAGGCACCTAACTCAAGGCCTCTGTTAAAAGGCAGATGCCAATTATACCTCAATGAAGCTGAAATTTAAAAAAATGTAAAGAAATGTTTTTAAAATGTCTAATATGTACTGATGTTTTATGTAAAAAAAAAAAAAAAAAGGAGATGCCTCACTTATGGGACTAACATTAATTCATCAGTGAGCACATATAAAGTTTAGGAGAACGTTGTCTATTAGATTTGCTTCCTGGCCCTGTGGGAGAAAGATCCCTGTATGATCTCAAGGAGTGCTTTGATCTGGAGTGGGAGCACCGGGGCTAAATTTGCGATTAGACTCAATCCCATGACATTTGGGTTCATGCCATAATCACACGCGGAAATGTGTGCTCCTTTTGTTTTTTATCATGTTCATCGGATTGTGAAATACATTCAGCATTCCCTGTGCCTGGTCCATTTCAGACCTCAAGTAACCTCCTGTTCTTTCCTTGTAACTTGTCTTCAAGACTTGCTCTCAAAGCAGGATCTAATATTGGTCATTTATACTTGAGTGAAAATTTAGCAGCTGCGTTCTGTCTCCCATGTGGCTTTGCTCCTTGACTCTTAGTTGTAATCGTGAAGTAAAAGAATTTTGTCTTCTTTTCTGTAAAGAATTTTAACTTATCAGTAAGTACATAGGGAGGGATATTCTGCTCAGGAGACCTCTCCCCTGACCTGTGAAATACCCCGTTCTATAGGCCGCTTCCACTAGCCACTGTGAGACTGATCTGGGCCGTGTGGTGGCCAGGCTTCCTAGGGCCAGGGGTTGCCCAGTGGATGGAAGTGCATAAAACTGGCCCAGATGTAGTCTCTGCCATCCTGGCTTCCTGGTTAACACCACCAGGGCTGCCCGGGCTCAGGGGTTAGCTGGCATGGCTCGGTGGCACGAGGTCACCTTCTGCTGCACTTTTGCAGGGAAACGCTGTCCCAACTGCGATGGGCCCCTGAAGCTCATTCCCTGCCGAGGCCATGGGGGCTTCCCAGTCACCAACTTCTGGAGGCATGAAGGACGCTTCATATTTTTCCAGGTTGGACTTGGGTTATAGTGATAAGATGCCATTTCTTTTTAATTCAAGACATGGTTACAGAGTATGAGGAGGGGTTTCACACAGGAGATGTGCAGGTGAATGAGAGCCGACACCGACCCCGAAGCACACTCTGGGCGAACAAGTGCCTGTACCCCACCCCTCAGCAGGGGTGCCTGGCTGCCTCTGCCTCGGGCTCCATAGGGTTAGTAACGTGATCGCGCTCAGGCCAGCAGCCCTGCCTTGTACATAGCCTCCAACTCCAGACTGAATACCAGCTCTGACTTCTGAGTTGCTCTGCAAACCTAACACTGCCCTCCCTAAGCCCCAGTGTTCTGTAAAACCTGGGTATTGGGAAGTAAAAGCGGGAGCGGTGGTATACACAGTGGTGAGGAGTGGCCTCTGCCAGTGTCTGCCTGGGTTCGCAGCGGCGTGCTGGTAACCCTGCCCCTCCCACTCCCCCCGAAAGGAGAGTGTTCTGATTTTCAAGGTTGGCCCATTCCTGTGCTGTAAATCTTCCCATCCTGGCTGATTTAAAGCAATCGGCTGTTTTTAACAAGTAGCTCATAGAATTCCTGAATCTTTAACAATTAGCTTCCAGCTCACCCACTTACCAGGGAAGTGACCCAGGCACCGCAATCTCTCCATGCCCCCATTTCCCATTCCGCTAACTGGGAATGATGATAGCATGTGCCTCACAGGGTTGTGCTGGAGGTTAAATGAGATCGTGTGCAATAGGCATTACTTGCTATCCCGATGCATAGGACTTTGCCATGTGGGTGAGAGACACCAGGAAAAGGAGGAGCATCATAAACAAAAACAGGCAGGCAAGAAAGTGCTCGGTGGACTTGGGAGGTACTTAAAGGGTGTAGCCAACACTCAACTGCAGCAACACACGGTCATATGACAGGGCACAGGGTAAAATTTTACACACCATGAAGTACCATCTGGTCATTTATTTTACATCCTTGTCTCCTTTAAGTCAAAGGGAGAACACGATCATCCAAAGCCAGAAACCAAAATGGAAGCCGAGGCAAGAAGAACAGTGAAGAAAGTGCAGGTGGCATCTTCCTCCGTCTCCTTAAAGCTGAACAGGAGCCCAGAGGCAAAGGTAACCTTTCCCCATGTGTGTTCAGAACCAGACGGCAACTCGCCACCCCTATGGTGGGGCAGCAGATTTCTCCAGCCCCTTACCTACAAGTGAAAGCAGGAGTCATATCCCGCCAGGCTCACCTGTAAGCCAGCGTCTGCCACACAAACTGAGCCTGAGGGATGCCTCTTAATTTCTGCCATCTTTATCGCATGCTCTCAACATAAATTCTATGTAATTTTAGAATCGTCTTCCCTACCACAATGAAAAAGAAACTGGAATTAGTACTTAACTTACATTTTGGCACTCTATAATTTGGTTCTCAGAGAACCAGAATTAACTGAAATGATCTCCACAAATATTAGCCTCATGCTTTCTGCCCACATTTTCATTCTTCCCTAAAACAGATTACAGTTAACCCTTCCACGGTGCAAGGGCTAGGGGCACTGACCCCCCCGAGTAGTAATAAATCTGTATATAATTTTTGACTGCCCCCCAAACTTAAGTTGTACCTCAGTATCCACAAAGGATTGGTTCCCGGATACCCTATGGATACCAAAAACCACAGATGCTCAAATCCCCTACAGAGAATGGTGAAGATCAATGCAGACAGACAGCCCTCTGCATCCACAGACTCCCAACTTTGGATCCAAATAGTATAGGTATTTATTGAGAAAGATCCGCGTAAAAGTGGACCAGCGCAGTTCAATGCTCCACATTTCTTTTAAGTGTTATTTGTTTCTTGTTAATCTTCACCAGAGGATGTTTTTTTTCATTGATTTTTAGAGAGAGTAGAGGGGTGGTAGGGAAGGGGAGAGAGAGAGAGAAACATTGATGTGTCATAGATTGGTTGCTTTCCACACATATCCCAACCAGGGCTGGGGATTGAAACCCCCAACCCAGGTACGTGCCCTTGACTGGGAATTGAACCCACTCCCCTTTGGTGTGTGGGCCAATGCTCCAACCACTAAGCAACACTGGCCAGGGATGCTTCAAGTTTTTTTCAGGAGGACTGAAATGGAGTCATTCCATCCCTGGAAGCTCTAAACGTACTTTAACATTTTAAATATATATATATATATATATATATGACTTGTGTCTCTTATCAGGAAGTGTAAGCCCCAAGTCCAAGTAACTGGCCCCTCATCCCTTCTCCCAGCTGTGGGACAAGTTGAAGGGCATTTCTTCCCACTCACTCTTACTTGGTGACAGTCTCTCCACCCCATCCTCTTATTAGTCAATAGTTTTGCATAGACAAGAGGATTATTTAATCCTCAACCAGATTATTTTCCTAGGATTCACTGGAGGAAAATATACTTTCTCTTTACAAAAATAAATTTACCGCCTGGCCGGTTTGGCTCAGTGGTTGAGTGTTGACCTATGAACCAGGAGGTCATGGTTTGATTCCCGCTCAGGGCACTGGCCTGGGTTGTGGGCTTAATCCCCAGCGTGGGGCATGCAGGAGGTAGCCGATCAATGCTTCTCTCTCATCATTGATGTTTCTATCTCTCTCTCCCTTCCTCTCCAAAATCAATAAAAATATATTAAATAACAATAATTTACCATTTCATAGTCTAGAAGTTGTATTTATGATTCAACAAAATAAGTTCAGAGAAAAATCTCTTGAGGAAAAAAATACAACCCTAGTCCCTTGGACGTCACACAACACTGAAAAATAGAAAAGTCAAGGAAGGAAGCAAGAGAGAGGGGACCCCCTGAGAGTTGTACTGAGCATAAGACCAATCTGTGATGCTGTAATTTGACTTTTCTTAAGTAGCCCTTGTGAGTTTCTCACACAGGCATTTAGGATATGAGGTTGGCGTATGAGGGGAAATGTTTACTAGCGGTTCTCAACCTGTGGGTCGCGACCCCTTGGGGGGTTGAACGACCCTTTCACACGGGTCGCCTAAAACCATCGGAAAACACATATATAATTACATACTGTTTTTGTGATTAATCACTATGCTTTAATGATGTTCAATTTGTAACAATGAAATTGGGGGTCACCACAGCATGAGGAACTGTATTAAAGGGTCTCGGGATTAGGAAGGTTGAGAACCACTGGTTTAAACATTCATGTCAGAGTGAAGGGAAATTTGGCGCTTACTGGTTAGTAAGATCTAAAATGGAGATGGAATCAGCGTCTCCTCTTTCAGACCTTGAGAGGCTGTTTTGATGCTGCTCCGTGCGTCTGCGCTCCGAGCATGCCAGGAATGAGGAAACTCGGGCAGAGCACCTATTTGTACAGAGTAACTCATGGGCGCCTGGGGTAGTTGTGTCCATCTGCTTAACTTACTTACACGGGCTTTTCGCTTTCCTTTCCAGTCTGTTCCTGGTGAAGCACCAAGTTGGGGGAATTTACCTTTAAACTGGTCTTTCCAGGAAAGCATCCACCTGCCTGGTGGTGACGGTGGGCTTTTGACGGCTGGCATCCCCCATCAGAAGTCACCGAATGAAGGCTTATTTAAGAGCTATGGTTTGGGGGGAGCCGCTGATCTGGCAGACCCCACTTCTACCGTGGGCCCCTCTGAGCTCTATGAGAAATGCAAAGTGTCCAACACTCGGATCTATGGTGCTGGGGACCTGCTTCAGCCTCCTGTCCCTGGAGTCCTCTCTGATTACAGTGATCTGCAAACATGGAATAAAAGCGCTGCTTTGGGAAGAAATCCTCTTAACGACAACGTGTGTCCCAGTTACCCCTTCCCCCAGGCCGGCTGGCCTTATGACTTCCCCCCTCCCCAGAACGCTTTAGATCCCCTTTCTCAGCAGATCCCAGTGGAACCACCTTCAGCCAAAACTGGCTGTCTCCCGTTATGGCCAAGCCCAGGGGCGGATCTCTATGAAGAGAAGGTGCACGTGGAGTTTAACAGCTACTACCCTCCCACCACGTGCCATTCGCCTCAGGAAGACCCCTTCCTCTTTACCTATACCTCTTATCCTCACCATCAGTATTCGCTGCCAGGCAAGAGCAGCAAGTGGAATTTTGATGAAGAAATGAGGTACGTGGGTCTGGATCACTACAACAACGAAATGCTTCTCAACCTCTGTCCTTTAAGATGAACCCAATCTGAACCCTTGTGCACGGTTCGTACATATGTGATTTGGTGCAGTCACTGTGGAGAAACAGTATGGAGGTTCCTCAAAAAAATTAAAACTACCACAGGGTCCAGCAATCCTCTTCTGGATATGCGTATATCCAAAGGAAACAGAATCACCGTCTTGAAGGAATATCAGTACCCCTTGTTCATTGCACCATTTTTGACAACAGGCAACACGTGGAAACTACTTAATGTCCACTGATGGATGAATGGATAAAGAAGTTGTGGTACAAATATAAATAATGGAACACTATTTAGCCATAAAATAGAAGGAAATCCAGCCATTTGCTACAATATAGATGGACTGTAAGGGCATTCTGCTAAGTGAAATAAGTCAGACAGAGAAAGACGAATACTATATAATTTCACTAGATGTGGAAACTTAAAAAAGAAAAAACCAAATTCTAGAAACAGAGGTCAGATTTGTGGTTTCCAGAGGCAGAAAGAAGGTAAGGGGAAGGGTTAGATAATTGGGTAAATATAAGTTTATCTTCTAGATAAAAGCCTATAATCAGATCATGTTTTGAAAATCTTATTTCCCAGTTATTGTACCCTATTTAATCCATGGCCACAAAGATTTTCTCCTATGTTTTCTTCCAGCAGCTTTATATTTTCAGCTCTTACATTTAGGCGAGCGTTCCACGTCTCATTGATTTTTGTGCATGGTATAAGGTAACCAGGGTTGAATTTCATTTTAGTTTTGCATGTGGAAATGAAATTGTCTCAGCACCATTTGTTGAAGCACAAGTCTTTATCACAGTCTCTGGTTAACTGACTATCCAGAATCGCTGCTTTTATGACTGCTCACCGGTAGGCTATTTGGTATACTATAATCCCATTTTCTTTTTTAGACAACAGTTTGTTTCTCCTGGAGTTGATAATTGTCTCAACCCATTGCTTAATTTCCTTTATAACTAACAATAGTTTATCCTCAAATACTGCCCAACCATAAGAGTCTTTTTGTTTATAGTAATTCATATTTTCCTTAAAGAGAGTCCTTCTGGAACTTTCCATTTCTCCTCAAGTGTGGACAGATTGCGCTCTAATCCTGCTGCTCTGCTGCCATGCTGGTTTCTCTTCACCATCATTATTGGACCTTCTTTCCTCTCCTTTCTCTGGGATTCTATACCTTTTTTCCTTCTTGGTACATTCCCCAGTTTTTTTTTAAAATATGTTTTTATTGATTTTAGAGAGAGAAGAAGGGAGAGGGAGAGAAACATTGATCAGCTGCCTCCTACAGACCCGGGAATCAAACCGGCAACCTGATGATGCTCAACCAACTGAGCCACTCTGGGCAGGGCTATATGCCCGAGTTTGGTGGAGCACATGCCACACTAGTTCCCTAAGGAAAGACGGATGGAAGATGCAATTTGGGGGCCCATGCATATTTGCAAGTGTCTTACTTCTATTCTCATAGTTAAGTGATATTTTAGCTGAGAATAGAAGTCTAAATTGAAAATAATTTTCATTCAAAAATTTGAAGTTACTGCTCCATTGTCTTCTAGCCTCCAGCATTACTAGCGAGAAGCCGGAAGCCATTTTGATTTCTGATCCTATGAACATGGCGTACTCTTTCTTTTTTGGAGATTTTAGGATATTTTTGTTACTTTTGGTTAACTGAAATTTCATGATAATGGTGTTGGTGTGGGTCTTTTTATTTTTTATTTGTTGTACAAGGTCCTTCTTGACACTTTTAACCTGATCATCCAGATCTTTCAGTTCTGAGATATGCTTTTGTATTTTTAAAAAATGATTCCTACTGTGAACATGGCCATGGCCCTGGAGCCTGAGGGGGTGCTGTGGGGTCAATGAGCACTGGCCCCAACCTACGCTCCCTGCATAAGTTCACAGAGAAACATAAATGGGTAACAACAGAAAATGGTATTGGAACAGCGGGATCATCAATTTTGCACAGGAAGCTTTGGGAAATGTTGTAGTCTCCTGAAATTGGGACAAAATTGAACAAAGGTGAGTTTGGTACTTTGGGAAGTGTGAAAGCTGCTAGTGAACTCTAGTCTCCTCTATCAGGAAAAGTAGTTGGACTTAATGAAGCTCATGCAGAAAATCCAGGACTTGTCAATAAATCTTTTTATGAAGATGGTTGGCGATCAAGATGACATTGAGTAACCTTTCAGAACTAGGTGAACCAATGAGTGAAGAAGTATATGGGAAATGCATAATATCTACTGAAGAGTGAAAATGGAAACCCCTAAGTACAGTAGTATGAAACGACTTGATGTAACATAATTGTCTTAAATTAGTGGTGGACAAAAGTTTTAAAATAGCAGCTTTTAGTCATACCACTGAAAAAAGAAACTACTTCCAACAATGCTACAAATGATTGCAGATGAACAATATGCATCTTTTTACAACACCCTCTAATGTTTAGGCCAGGCTACAGTTATTCGGAATTCCTGAAATTATCTGTGGTAACAAGTAGTTATAAAACTTATGTAATTCAAAGATAACATTGTCATAAAACTTTTATAATGTAACTTGCTTACAGCCATCTCTAGATTTGGCTCATAATACTCAATGGTCTTTCCATTGGAAATAACTGGCAGTGAAGACAAGTTTTTATTAGTTGTACAGTGTTGGATAATCAACAGTACTACCTTAATTTTGCAATATGCTGCTTTTGCTGGTGCTATTTTTATACAGTGGAGCAATTGTCTTGCAGGAAAATAAGAAACAGTCTAATAATAAAACATTCAACTTCATTAAAAATAATAATTGCCTTTTCTTTATTTTTCTGGTTCTTTTTGGAAATTCTTTTAGTTTGGTATTATACTCGACCAATTTTCCTTGGCACCTACTAATACACTCACCCTGACCACTGCTCAAGTATCAACTATGCTTACTGAATAGCCACTGATTCTAAGAACCACACTTGGGCACAGAGAAAGTTACAAGACACAATACCTGACTGAGGGGATCCAGATCTATTTAGGTCAAGATAAAATACAAATATAAAAAGCAACTAAAGCCCAGGCAGTGTGGCTCAGTGGTTGAGCACTGACCCATGAACCAGGAGGTCAGGGTTCAACTCCTGGTCAGGGTGCATGCCCAGGTTGCTGGCTCCATCCCCAGTGGGGGAGGCAGCCAGTCGATTCTCATCATTAATGTTTCTATGTCTCCCCCTCCTTTCCTCTCTGAAATCAATAAAAAGGCATAAAAATAAATAAAGGGCAACTAAAATGGGACCATGGTTATTATTAATTACTATAGTATGGAAGTTTATTATTTTTGATACTGTCATGATCCATATGTGGCATCCATCTATATCCTATTTAGCACTTGGCTCAGTGCAAGGCTCCTGGAAATGCTCAGTGTGTGTGATTAACAGAATGGGTCCAATGTAAAGGCATATCAAAGGTTAATCAAAATCAACAATGGCGACGATCATTCTGACTTGGATGAACATGTAGTAAGAATAACAGGTCCAAAGTAGAAACAGAATTAGTTCTACTACCTTTGTTTTGTATAAAAACATTAAAGTCATTTATCATTTAGTTCAAGGTGGCAGACCGTATTGACACTTTTGTCACCTCTTCTGAGAGCTTATTAAGTAATAAAGTATAGGAATATAGTTAACCCATGAGCCAAGAGAACATAAGGGAGATAAGTGCACCAGAAATGTCAGCAAATTTCTGGGCAATGGGTTGTGGGTGGAGCACATATTGACCTGTACTGAGGCTCAGGGGTGAAATGGAGGAGACAGAACTCTGGAGAGGCTGTGAGCTTGATGTCACTGAGCTGCAGGGTAGGAAGGAGGGCAGGAGGCACTGAAAACAGTGCCAACACTGGAAGGCCCTTCCACAGATCAGCTGCTCCCAGCCAGGCCCTCTCCCAGCAGGCATCTACCCAAACACGGACCCTAGGGAATAAAAAAACTAAAAAATAAACATAAAGCCCAAGAGTTATCTCAAAAGACATGGAATTAACTATTCTAGGAGGAATAAGACTTCTACTAGGGTACTTGTTCCCCAGAATAAAGCCCTTCTCATGCTTGCCTTCGGAGAACCAAGCTCTAAAGCAGCAGTTCTCAACCTGTGGGTCGCGACCCCTTTGGGGGTCAAATGACCCTTTCACAGAGGTCGCCTAAGACCATTGGAAAACATATATAATTACATATTGTTTTTGTGATTAATCACTATGCTTTAATTATGTTCAATTTGTAACAATGAAATTGTGGGTCACCACAACATGAGGAACTATATTAAAGGGTTAGGAAGCATTAGGAAGGTTGAGAACCACTGCTCTAAAGCAAAGACTGTTTGGTGTCTGATCTTGATGCTAGAAATGTAAACCCACAGATGAGGAAAAATAAACAATGTAACAGCCATGAAAGTGTAGTAAGAGTCAAAGTTGAACTGCAGCTGGACATCAGGGCGTGGCTGGAAGGCGGACAGTAGTGCTGTGTGTATGTGTGTCCCAATACCTTTTTTTTTTTCAATGTTAGTGACAATTTTTGCTTGAAGTGGAAATCGAAGAGGCATTCAGTGCAAGTACTTGTGCTCAGGATAAGTTTGTGAATCACAGAAGTTCATCTTTGATTTCTACCACATCCTATTTCAGGGTCCCCTTCTTTTTAGGAAGTTCACCCTTAACTCATGATAAAAGAAATGCAAGGTAAAACTACACAAAGGCACATTTGCAGCTACCAGATTAGCAACAATCCAAAATTCTGACCACATAAGCCAGGCACTCTGACACCGCGATGGTGGGAACATTCATTGGTATACTCGTGGGGAGGGAAATGAATCTACCTTTTTTCTAACAATTCCACTTACGAAGCTTATTCTACAAATGTACTGGTAGATGTGTGAGATGATGAGTATAAAGTGTATTCGTGGCAGCACTCTGAATAGTAAAAGATGAAAAACAACCCAAATATCCATAGTGGCCGGCTAACTGAATTATGACATATCCATTTGAGGAAATAGTACGCAGCTGGGGAAAGAATGAGTGTTCTCTTATAGAAAGATCTTCGAAGCATATTATTAAGGAAAATAAGCAAGGTGAAAAGTAGTACATACTATATGTAATGTTATGTGTACAAAATGGCCAAGAATTTACATTACATTCTCATTTGCTTGACTATGCATGAATGCATAAAGAGACTAGATGGATATGTATGGAACTAGGAAACTAGGTGGGGTGTGTGTGTGTGTGTGTGTGTGTGTGTGTGTGTGTGTGAAAGAAATGGAGACTTTTAGGGAGAATTGGGCAGATGGGGTACCTTTATACCTCTTGTTTCTGTTTTTTTGTTTGTTTGTTTTAAACCATGTGAATTTATTTCCCCTCAAAATTCTTTTCAAAGTCCCTTTCCGTGAGAACCAAACTTCCATCCCATCCCTTGGATCCAAACTGGGCATCTTCTCTCTAATATTCAGGAACCTTCTCCCAAGGTGTCGACTTAGGCAGGAACTACCCTCCTGCCCAGTTTTCTGCTCCAGGATCTGAATAAGTTACCCTCACAGGATTGAATGTCTGCACTCCAGCAGGGACCCCTATGAGACAATAATTTGGCCCTGGAGTGACTTGAATGGTTGTAAATCTACTTTGGCAGGGTGGTGGGGAAATATTCTAGGACTGGTGTGTGCTTTATGGGTACTCCTCAAATTGTATTACGTCAGGTGGTCCTGCTTGTTTTGTAGCTAGTAGTTCATGTTTATTGAGCACCTACTATGTGCTACGTTCCTCTTTAAGGGCCATTTGTTCATTTACCCATTGAAGACTCACAACAACACAGTGAGGTCGATACTATTATCATCTCTCTCATTTTACAAATGACAAAACTGTGGTTGGAGAAAGGCAGCTGTCCCAGGGGCATTTAGCTTATTACTTGGCAGAGCCAGGGTTTGAACTCAGGTGGTCCTCTCCTGAGCCTGTGCTCTCAGCCACAACAGCGTTCCCCGTGGTGTCTCACAGCTCGACGAGGCCCCAAACCTTGGCAAGCAGGGGAGACCGCTAACTAACGGGACAAAGGAAAGAGGTCACTCCCAACAATTGCCACAAAAAGGGCTGGAGGTGAAGGCTGAAAAGGAGTGGGGAGAGGGGATCACACTCATCAGTTAAAAAAAAAATCACAAAAGAAAAAGTCAAAACATACAACAATCCCTATATAACTCATTTGAAATAGAAAACAAGCCAACATAATTCTAACCCCGAAAATGTTTTACATATTTAAATGTAAATTAGAAAAGAATATGTCATATGATTCCTATAGTAATGAGCTAAAATTCTCTACAATAAATACAATTTAAATGCAATTTTTCTGAGAAAAGAGAGGCCTGTGCATAATATTCCTAAGCTTCCAAATATTTCTGAATTGGAAAGGTCAGTCTCGGGGGGCCAAGGGGCTTGGCTCAAGGCCCCTGAGGGTGTCAGTCATGAGACTCAGAATAAAGCAACGTCAGCATTCCCACTTAATCTGAATCCCTCATGTAACCTCAACACATGCCCTTCTCTGGCCTATGAGTATAAATGTTACCATGTTCATAGAAGCATGAACTGTTAAACCTCAGAGGGAAGGCAGGAGAGGGTGGGTGGGAAGAGATCAACCAATGAACTTGTATGCATATATGCATAACCCGTGGTGCAGACAATGGGGTGGTGAGGGTTTGGGGGTGGGGGAGAACGGGAGTGGGCTAGAAGAGGTTAATGGGGGGAAGGGAGGACCTATGTAATACTTTCAACAATAAAGATTTAAAAAATTTTTAAAAAATAATAACTTGCCAATTAAAAAAATAAATGTTTACCATGTTTATATGACAGTTACCTCAATTCTACAAAAAAGTGTGTGTTTACCGTTTTGTTATATTTCTGAAATAAGATTGCATCTCCTTATTTCTATTTCTATTTAATGTAGTAATATCTCTCCTTTTCTCCTTTTTAAATCCCCTTAAAAACTGTCATTAAATCGATTTCACAAGGATACCACCTAGGTATTAAGAATCCTAGTGCTCTCAATTGTCAACAGCCCAAACGGGTTCCCCACAGGAAGTGCGATCCTGGGGGGCATTCCTTTCCCCACGCATTGCATTTCGAGTCCCCGGGCACCCCCGATGCCTCAGGCACACCTGTGAGGGTGTCACTTTAGCGCTTTGTCCTGAAGTCTGCTCCACCTGTTGTGGCCATGTTCTGATGTATCTGACACCCTAGGTGGGTGGGAGGGGCAGCTCACAGGCCATCAGGGTTCCAGCTCCTGGCACTTCCTCAGCTGCTGCTCTGCTCTCTGCTCTCCGGCGCACTCAGTGACCCGCTTCTCCCCGTCTGTTCCAGGGTCTTTGTCCTCCTCTCTGCCTCCCTCCCCTGGCCTGTGAGTGCCCACAGCAGCACGGGGATGGAGCCTGCCTCCCGCCTCTGACACGGGTAGGGTGTGGCAGGAGCACCCATCGGTCTTGGTGCCCCCACACCACCTGCTCCAGTCCTCAGCTCGCAGACAGGGCCGGCCTCCCTGTCCCCCACCCCAGCCCGCTTCTCACACACACTGTTCCCGGGGGGGGGGGGGGGGGGGGGGGGGTGGGCATCCCATCGCAGAGATGCACTCTGGGCGGCAAGTGCGGGTAGATGGCAGGGGTGGTGGGTGTGCTGCCCTCGACAACAGTGTCTTCCAGGACCCGGGTCTTGGTGCTGAGCTGGCCTTCCACCGCGCCCCTTAGCGGTCACGTGACCTGCCCACGAGGATCCTCACTGTGATCCTAGCGCCTCACTTGCAACAAGCTCCCCACCCTCCTGCGCTC
This sequence comes from Myotis myotis, assembly GCF_014108235.1. NCBI lineage: Eukaryota > Metazoa > Chordata > Mammalia > Chiroptera > Vespertilionidae > Myotis > Myotis myotis. Next base: position 77,459,642 of record NW_023416379.1, read on the forward strand.
TCAGCCATGTCTGACCATGCCTGGATCCTAGCCGTGGAAGTGTTCATGTTTTTCAAGTTCACTTTCATGGGGCTCCCAGCCCACCTCCAGGTCTCCCCGGCTGCAGAAACAGAAGGAAGAGGGACTGACCCATAGCAGACTTCGGGACACACTGCCAAAGTGAGCAACCACATCAGACACCCGAACAGGAGAGCCTACGGCTCACCCGGGCTATTGTACCTGTCACAGTGCTGAGGGACTCGGGGGCTGTGGCCAGATGCTCACGACATTCCGTGACGTATTTCAGGGTTCCACCATTAGGACCTGGCAAAGCCCCCTCTGCAGAATCCCATGGTGCCTCCGAAGTTCCAACACACACACACACACACACACACACGGCACGAGGCGCGCAGTGCTTCTGCGTATCACCTGTCATCCTGTCTCCATCTGCCTGCTTTATCAGAGTGGTTGTGGTTTCTCCTGCTGGATTTTATTGGTTCTGCGATAACAAGGCCGCCAGGGCTCAATCACAGGGTAGAGACATGACATTCTGGGCGGAGGGGAAGAATTCGGGGCCTGGATGTCAGACCTGTTTTGGAAGAGCAGCAGTCACAAGGCTGACTTTAAACGATAACGTCCTTGAGAAATGCTTGGCATTTCTCAGAAACCAACCACGCCTGGCATTGTTTGCATGACTAGGTAATTGTGCTGCAAGCAAAAACCGCTTTGAAGCTCCCGTCTCTCTTTGGGGTCTGGTTTCCTTTGGTTGGGCCACATCATTACAACATAGATGACATGCGCCACGCAGCTTGCTTTGGGCTACCAGAGGCTGATGCGGAGAAACCCCCAAAACGCTGGCCATCAAATCGGGGAGGTCTCCAGCTTGGCCTCACACAGTAAAGCACGTTTTAGGGCAGCAGCGGGGTGGTGACGCAGTCAGATTTGGGTAAAAGGAGCAGATAGGGATTGAGGACTGAGCCACCGACCTGGGAAAGCTCACTCACGCTGACTTGGGAGTGGGGCGTCCCCCAGGGTCAGGTAGGGAGGGCTCTGGACTCAGTGTCAGGAGACTGTGTAGGAGAGGGAGACTTTTCCTCTATGCGCTCAGGTTCTGTGACTGACTCCCTGGAATTCAGCTGCCAAAGCAGATGAACAGGACAAAAAGGTTTATTCCATAGGCCTATGGAGGGTCTCCCAGAAATGAACTGGCACCCGCACAGAGATTGCTGGACCCACAGGCTTATACAAAAGAGAATACATTAAAGGGAAGTGACAAGGTGCAGGGAAAGGGTTCAGAGGTTCTAGGGGGGCTAAATTGTGGGGGAACTTGTGGACAATAGGGTGTTGCAATAAGGTTTGCTGTACAGACTCCTCTCAGTGCCACCTCCGGACTGATGAGTCTAGAGCCGTCTCCAGTAATGAAGAGTCATCCTGCCCTTCCGGTGCAAGAGAGCCTTTATGCCTGGCTTTTAGGCAGGTGGGGGAAGGCAGAGAGCTCTCCCTGCAGCCTGCTGGTCCTCAAGGGCCTTCAGCTGAAAGCAATCCTCACACCAAAACAGCCCCTTTGGGAGTGGCCTATTCTGTTTCCCTTCGATTTCATGTAACTATTGACTGTCTCTTTCTTGCCAGGCTGGAAGCAATTTGAGGGCAAGGATTGTGTCTGTTCCTCTCACCAGTGTATCTCCAGAGCCTAGAACAGTGCCTGGCGCCTTGATCTGACTGCAGATGCATGGCTGCGTGATGTGGAGCTGCTCTGAGCCTCTGTTTTCTTGTCTATAAAATGAAGATAATGATCTTAGCGTCAGTAGATCTCTGACTGGCTCTGCAGCAGAGGTTCCCAGGGTGAGCATGAGAACGAAAGAGTGTTAATTATAATCTCTCGTTTTGGAAAAGAACAAAAGTGTAAAAATATTAACTTAAAATGGTGGCTCTTCCTCATTTGAATGTTCCCAGAGAGCAGATCCTAATTCCTGGCAGCACATTACCTGTGAGAGTTTTCTCACTTTGTCAGCTCCTGTGACAACTCTTTGGCTAGGAGTTTGAAACGTGTGGATGCATGGTGCTCATCCACCCTCTGCGAAAAAGAAACCGCACCGACGGGGAGATGGCTGGAGGAGCAGGTAATGTTAGCCTCCAAAGGCTACGTTTAAGACATATCCGACACCTGGTTTTGCACAGCTTCAAGAGTGGGGTTTATGAAAAATGTGGCCCTGTGCTAACTCACCTGTGTTTTTATCAGAACATTTCAAATGAAAGTGGAAAATCTATGGCTTATCGGGAAAGATGTTTTCAAAGTTAGAGTGATATGTCCTGGATCCCCTAGGGCAGTGGTCGGCAAACCGCGAGCCACATGCGGTTCTTTGGCCCCTTGAGTGTGGCTCTTCCACAAAATACCACCTGCGGGCGCACATACAGTGCGATTGAAACTTCGTGGCCCATGCGCAGAAGTCGGAAAGGAGATAGATGAAACAAGTATACAAGACGAGTGTGGATGGGAGAGTTGGAAGGGGTCAACCTCAGCGAACGTACCTCAATCAGATGAGGACGTTTTTAACAAAGGCCAGCTTAGGAGTACCCTAATTAAGTTAATAACAATGTACCTACCTATATAGTTTAAGTTTAAAAAAGTTGGCTCTCAAAAGAAATTTCAGTCGTTGTACTGTTGATATTTGGCTCTGTTGACTAATGAGTTTGCCGACCACTGCCCTATGGCATCTCCTGCCTGGTCCTTGGGCAAGCCACACTTCTCTGGGCCTCAGTTCCCTCCTTTGCTCTTAATGTCTCCGAGGCCCCTCTGGGATCTCACACTTTAAGATGGTAGTAATATCAGTGCTAATTCACCACATCCTGGAGCCGCTCCCTCAGGGCAGCTCTTCCTGTATCCCAGGCGATACTGGCACCTTGTCACCCTTCAGCAGGGCTAGCACCTGGCTCCGCTTCCCACCGGGGGAGGGGGGGAGGTGCTTTGTTCATTTCGCTTGTAGCAAACACAAGGATTCCATTTAAACCAGTGAGTCAACAGCCAGAGTCTTCTGGGTTCGGGTTTAGCTTGGCTGGGATAAACTCAGCTTAGCCCCATACATCCAAGCTTTGGAGAAGCCTTGATATTCATTTAGCACCTACAAGGCAGACCCTGGGGCTCAGGGTGGTAGGCGGGAGGGAGGCACTGGGTCCTCTGCACACAAGTTGCTTATAATTTAGCATCACAACTTTTCTCTGAAGCCTTCTGATGTGTGCGCATGGCAGGATATGGTAGAAAATACCACAGAGGTGAAATTACAGGTGTGTCTTTTTCCTGTAAAACCTTTGAGCGTGCACTAGAGGCCCAGGGGGAGTAGACTGTATGTAATTATGTAATTATCCATTGGCTGGGGGTAAATCAGGGAAGGTTTCCAGGAGACGAAATAGCTTCTGGGAGCAGGAGGAGCTGGGAGGAAGGCATCCAGAGCCGGGGCACGTGGGAGGGTGCCTCTTGGCCAGCCGAGGCCCGAGCAGGAGGAAGACTGGGCACTGGAGAAAGGTAGGTTACTGTCGAATCATTCCGGGCCTGGCATGCAAAGCTCTGATTCTGACGTAGCCTGTACACCAAAGGTCAAACACTGGCGATTCCATTCATCCTGCACGTGGCTATCGTTTGACCTGTAGAATGTGTGTGTGTGTGTGTGTGTGTTTCTTTATAACTTGAGACAACTTTAAAAAATATGGACATTTTCACATACAACCCAAACATCCAGCTTCTCTTTAAACGGGGGAAGATAGCCCCAGGGCCAGAGGTAAGTGTCCAATTTCCTTTCAGACGAGCCTCACAGGGTCCGGGTAGCCATGCCTGCACGTTTGGCTTCCCTGCAGACCCTGCCACAGAAAGCGAGGCCCCAGGAGGTGGTATCTTGGGACTCACAGCAGGCGTGACTCAGGAAGACTCACCAGGGGTAGCATTTACATGGGTCCGGGGCAGGAATACCGGCATGGCGCCTGATAGACAACTGCTGGGTAGGTTCAAGCAAGAGGTGACCAGGTCCTGATCCAGGCAGTGGCAATGAGTGAAAAGCCTGATCCTGAAGGAAGAGGTGTCGCCTGGGGGTGCCTCTCCCAAGTTCGTTCTCCACAAGCATGAAGCCCACATCCCTTATCTCCTCTGGTCCTCACCACATCCTGTGACTATAGTATTGTCACTGTCACCCGTTCTGTGGATGAGGAAATGGAAGCTCAGAGATGGTTCATTATTTGCCTAATAATGGTTCATTATTGGCCAGTCAAGAGCAGAAGCGGAACAAGCCTTCAGCGTTGGGCTCCCAATCTGAACGCACTCCCCTTGGTGGGGCGCACTCCTCTCTGTGCTCTTGAAAGGGGCCAGCACAGCTTGGGAGGAGAAAGCACATGGTTTCCAAGTTAGTGTGGGAGAGCCAGTGTGGAAATCCCACTGCCATCCACTCACTGGGCAAGTTACTAGGCATCTCTGTGGCTCAGTTTCCTCACCTGCGAGAATGGACGGCAGCACCTGCTCCATAGGTCATTGTGAGGACCCAGTGAGTTAATAGGTGTGTTTGCTCATCGTTGTCCACAGTTTTTATAAGCCAGTCTCTGGCCCTGGGTGTCTTGTAGTGAGTAAAGATGGGGTGGGGTGTGGGAGAGACACAGATGTGCAGGTGGGCTGGCACCACCCTCTCCACGTGGTGCTGGCCAACAGGAGACACCAGCTGGTCCAGAGCCACCTGGGCTGTTCTGGGTGGTGGAGAGAGGTGGTTGCTCTAGATCAGTGGTTCTCAACCTTGGCTGCACATTAGAATTACCTGGGAATCTTTTTAAAATCCTGATTTCTGGGCCTCATCCTCCAGAAATCTGTTTCTTTGTTACTAATGTTGTGGCCTCACAACATTTAAAAAGATTCCCAGGTGATTCTAATGTGCAACCAAGGTTGAGAGCCCTTGCTCTAGAGCAGTGATGGCGAACTTATGACACGCATGTCAGAGGTGACACGTGAACACATTTTTTTGGTTAATTTTTCTTTGTTAAATGGCATTTAAATATATAAAATAAACATCAAAAATATAAGTCTTTGTTTTACTATGTTTGCAAATATCAAAAAATTTCTATATGTGACATGGCACCAGAGTTAAGTTAGGGTTTTTTAAAATGCTGACACGCTGAGCTCAAAAGGTTCGCCATCACTGCTCTAGAGTCTAGAGTAGACCCTCCTCCTAGGACAGTGGTCGGCAAACTCATTAGTCAACAGAGCCAAATATCAACAGTACAACAATTGAAATTTCTTTTGAGAGACAAATTTTTTAAACTTAAACTATATAGGTAGGTACATTGTTATTAACTTAATTAGGATACTCCTAAGGCTTAGGAAGAGCCACACTCAAGGGGCCAAAGAGCCGCATGTGGCTCACTAGCCACAGTTTGCCGACCACTGTCTAGGGCAGTGATGGCGAACCTTTTGAGCTTGGCGTGTCAGCATTTTGAAAAACCCTAACTTAACTCTGGTGCCGTGTCACATATAGAAATTTTTTGATATTTGCAACCATAGTAAAGCAAAGATTCATATTTTTGATATTTATTTTATATATTTAAATGTCATTTAACAAAGAAAAATCAACCAAAAAAATGAGTTCGCATGTCACCTCTGACACGCGTGTCATAGGTTCGCCATCAATGGTCTAGGGCAGGGGTGGGCAAACTTTTTGACTCAAGGGCCACAATGGGTTCTTAAACTGGACCGGAGGGCTGGAACAAAAGCATGGATGGAGTGTTTGTGTGAACTAATATAAATTCAAAGTAAACATCATTACATAAAAGGGTACGGTCTTTTTTTTTTTTTTAGTTTTATTCATTTCAAACGTGCCGGATCCGGCCCGCAGGCCGTAGTTTGCCAACGGCTGGTCTAGGGAGTCAGGCCTGCAGTTTCATATTTCTGGGTCCCAGAGGAAAGGGACTGGGGGCTGGTGGAAGTGGCCAAACTCATCTTCGGGCGAGGAAGGAAGATGGACTAAATGCGTGGCCCTGGGTGGTGTAATCGTTGCTGAGGCTGCTATCCACCTAATGACGCTGCCTTCTGAAAACAGCAAGCTAGCAACCTGCACTCAGACCGGTAGGAGCAGAGACATGGAGTCTGAGCGAGGTTGGTTTAGCCCAGGCAGTGTTCACAGCCGTGATAGGAAGAATGATGGACCTCCACCCCCAAGATGTCCATGTCCTAGTCGCTAGGACTGTGACAAAGTCTTATGTGGCCAAAAGGGCTTTGCAGATGTGATTAAGCCAAGATGAGGAGGCTGCCTGGATTACCCAGGTGGGCCCAATTGAATCCCATTGGTTCCTAAAGGTGAAGAACCTTTCCCAGCTGTGGTCGGAGACCGGGAGGGAGGCGGGACCCGGAAGAGTGGTCAGCGAGGTGCATTGTTGTCAGCTCTGGAAAACAAGGAGGGGAGCCAGGCCCAAGGAGTGAAAAAGGCAAGGGAGGGATTCCCCCCCCAGACCCTCCGGGGGACGCTGCCCTGCCAGCAACTCGCCTTTAGGCCAGCGAGACCCATGTCAAACTGCTGAACTCCAGAACTGTAAGTTAATACATTTGTGTTCCTTTAAGTCCCTAAGTCCGCGGTCAGCAAACTGCGGCTCGCGAGCCACATGCGGCTCTTTGGCCCCTTGAGTGTGGCACTTCCTAAGCCTTAGGAGTACCCTAATTAAGTTAATAACAATGTACCTACCTATATAGTTTAAGTTTAAAAAATTTGGCTCTCAAAAGGAATTTCAATCGTGGTACTGTTGATATTTGGCTCTGTTGACTAATGAGTGTGCCGACCACTGCCTTAAGTTTTCAGTAAGTCGTTGCAGCCGTAAAAGAAAACTAACACAACAGCTGAGAATGAAATTGACCGGGAGACAAAGACCAGCCATCGGTGGGAATGGTGTTGAGTGGAGAAGGTTGAAGCGAGGAGGCCGGGATCGGCTGGAGCTCATCTTTAACATTTCAGTGACACAGTGGAGCAGGTGCCCACGGGCTAGCCCCGGTCTACAGACGCCAGACTACGGGGCAGAAAGCTCTCCTGGAGCCAAGGCAGACGAGAAAGCGTCACACAGAGACTTTGCAGGGTGTTTGGGTCAGATCAAGGGTGAAGGAACTCGTCATTGGAGCCTAAGATAATACACTTAAGTAAACATGGCCACGTTTTAGCTGGGCCTGGAGGGTGAGTGAGTTTGACCTCCAAAGGAAGGCGGTCCCTGAAACAGTCTCTCCCACGACCGGCAAACTTGTTGAAGCCTTCTGGTTAGTTCTCCTTCCCTCAGGGTAACTCCAGAGTTCTCAACAGGCCACAGGTGAGGGTGGTTTGGCTCCTCTGGAGACATTTAGCAATGCGTAAAGAACGTATTGGCATCTAGGGGGTAAAGGCCAAACATCCTGTAGTGGACAGAAAGGCTCGCCCTCCCACCCCCACAAAGAGCCATCCAGCCCAAAGTGCCAGCAGTACTGAGGTTGAGAAACCCAGAGGTAGAGAAACCGGGAGAAGTGGGTTCAAATCCATGTGGCTGGTGAGTGAGGAACAGCCCTGCTTCTCTGTCTCCTCATGGAAAGGCACCCGCCCCTCTGAGTCCCCTGCGTCCTAAAAGTCTTCTGGCTGGTTCCTTTCCTCACACATAGGACCCACCTCAACTCAGGCTTTTGTGAAAGGCAGTACCTGGGGTCACTGAGAAGAGGTGGTTTCAGTCCGAGGAGCCGCTAACTGCAAAGGGGTAGTCTTTCTGGAAAGCACTGCCGCGTCTCCTGGTCCGTATATCTACTGTCTTCAAGGCGCCTGGGACGCTCTGACGTTGCGTCCCCCTGACCACATCTTCCCAGGACTGACTGCGCAGAGAATCCCAGGAAATAGCTCAGTGATCAGGAATCAGAGCTCGTTTTAGCTGATTCCGCCTCAGACTTCTCCCTCTGTATTCCCCCGTCACACTAACTCAGGTGGTCAGTATATGCCTACTGTTTTCTCAAGGTGCCTGCAACATCCCGACAATTCATCCCCTGGACTACATCTTCCCATGCTGAAGGTTTAATGGCACCGTCTTTATGGGCTGCAATACACAGGCCTGAATAGAATCGTTTCATCTCTACTTTGCAGGGAACTTTACACGATGTGTCTGGGGCAAACAGAGGTCTCCCCGCTGTACCGATGAGGAAACTAGGCTTTGAAAGACAGTGTTTCTCAAACCGTGAAAAAAAGTGGCTATAGTTGGTGAAAGACCTCGCTACCTGCCAGGACACATTACAGAAGTCTAATCTTGGCCAAATCATTCCCCAGTCCAACAATTAGTGTTACCACGTCGACAATCATAATGCATTAAAGTTACACCTTGCTCACAAACGTCCACTTTCCATCACCCCATTTCTCACCCTTGTGGCCACTCACTCTGACCTCCCCAGCCCAAGCCCTGCCAGTACTGCTCCTGGTGAAAAACTGGCAAGGAAACACTAAGAATGCCTCTCTGAACTTTCCAAAATGGGTATATTAATTCTATAATCAGGAAAAAATAAGTGTTGAAATGTATATTTTCTGAAAAAAAAAATAATAATAATACAAGAAAGAATGGCGTATTAAACCTGTATCTTTTCAAATTGAGCCAGGCTCCGTAAACTTTACTCTTCAGTAATTTTTTTTTTTTTAAGTTTGGAAAATTCACAGATGCTTCCCATTCTGCTGTGTTGATGGAAAATGTAGGAAGATAAGGAAAAGGAATATTCCTGTCCCAGAAGGATTAGGGAGAGCGCTGTCCCATACTCCCTCCAGGATGGTTGTCCCTGAAGGGTACAAGCAACAAGGCAGCCACATGGGTGACTCTCCACATACTCAGAGAAACCTGCTTCCTGACAATCTTGGTAGGAGAAGAAGAAAAGCCTGTTCCAAAACTTGTTTCTACTTAAGACAAAATTGGTTGACCTTTGTATTTCCCCCGACTCTTCGGGCTCTTTAAATCATTTTTCCAAACTCAGGTCTGCTTTGAGACTATTATTTCTGCTTCAGATACTTCTCTTTCTTGTTGAGTTGGAGGAGGTGGGAGAAGAGGGCTAGGAACAGGGATGTTCTATTTATAGTCTCCATGACCCTTAGAAAGGTCATCTTTCTTACTCTTTCGTTAAGAGCCAGGCTGCACTTTATCTTACTCAATTCTTCTCAAGATTAGAGAAGAATCTAATTCAGCAATTAGTGAAAGGCCATTTGGGGTTATGGGAGGCACATAGAATTTAGGGACGTTCAAAGCTTTCTTGCTCTTGGCCATTTTGGCTTAAGGGTTATAAATTGTGCATCTTAAAGGACAAGGTTGGACGTTTACTGTAACTTTACCTTGCATCCTTTCATGCTGCCCCTCTCCTCCTGCTCGTTAACTTGGCTCTGTGGGCTTCTTAATATTCCCACTTTTCTCTGGACTCTTCTAGGTAATTTCTCAGGCCCTCTGGGAAGAAGTAGGAAGGCCATTCCTGTATAGAATTAGGAAATCTTGAAATTTGCCTAACATGCTGTCGAGGACTTCCCAGAACTCCCACACCTTTCTCTATGTATCGGCATTCTGTTTATTTCCTGGAAGCTACCCAAAGCCTGATGCTGCTCTAGACTTCTGGAGTCTTGTCTGTATCCGTTGGTCTTTTCTGTATCCATTGGTCGGTTGGAGCAGAGAGAGGGTAATTATGTGCCCCCAATTCTGTGCCCAGAGCAGGCATCAGAAATCAATGTCATGGCATGCTTCCCGACTGAGTTCAGACTCGCAGCAGAGTCTTTCTTTCTCAATGTCCACCAATCGATCACACCCAGTCTTCAATTTGACCTGGTAGAAGGGGATTTCTTGTATAAACTACCCAGTTGAGATAGGTTACACATATAGTTTTAGTAGTTTTTTTTTTTTTTCTCTCTCTCTCTCAAGGTTTACAATTGTAAAATCTTCCTTCTGGAGGCTCCCAGTCACAGAACTGTCTTCCCCACTCACCTGAGTGTTACTGTTCTCTTAGGTAATCCTACCTAATAATAGTTTCCATAGAGAGAAGACCTACTATGTGCCGTGGCTTACCATGCGCAGCGTTTTGTTGTCACAGCAACCCTGCAAGGTAGTTATCATTCTCCCTAGTTTATAAATAAGGTTTCAGGGATTAGTGCTTTGGCTAAGATAATGAGTGCTGGTAGGGTGGAAGTTCAAACTCAGGGCTCTCCAACTCCCAACTGTTTTGTGCTACTTCCTCACTCCTCCAAGTTCTGATGGTCTGATGGGACGTTGACTTGCATTTACTGAGCATCTACTACATATCAGGCTCTGAGCCAGGCCCTCTGAGCTCATGTCCTTCGATCCAATTTGTGGTTTTTGCACCACACAACGCAGCTAGTTCCTTACATCTCAGTGCTCCCAATAAACCCACTCTCCTAGGTGATCACGTAGGGAGTACCTCGCAGATGGGAATGGAGGAGGGATGAGGCAGGAGCGGAAACTTTGCATCTAGCCACCCACCTCAAGGAAATGGGGATTATAATGCAAGGGGAAGGTAACTCTTAGCAACTGTCCTGGTTTTATAGGTCCAGGCCTGGAAACGTTCTGCCAGGCATGACAGAAATCAGACCGAAGTCAAGAACAGATATGAGGAAAGCAGAAAACCAACACGGATGCAGTGCTTTTTCATGCGGTAGGTTCCTGGCACCAAAGTCTCTGTCAGCCGATGCAGAAGTTGGATATTCGGAGGGAAATCAGCCATGTCCAAGGGCAGTCATCTTCATGCCCTGGGAAACACCTCTTCTGGCAGGAGGCAGAAAAATAGCCAGAGCAGAACAAACAATGCTCATTCCAAGTTAAATCTGATGAATGGCTGGTGTAGGGCCCTGGAAATGTCTTGTATATAGAGTGACCGTGCATCCCAGTTTGCCCAGGACAGCCAGGGTGAAGCTCGTTGTCAGTGTAATTACAAAACACACTCCTCCTCCTACTAGGAGAGCGTCCTGATTTTGACAGTAAATTGGCTACATGGTCACCTTGCTTATCACCCGGTTTCAACTTAACCGCACACAATAAATATTCCAGTGTTTTAGGAAAAGTTAGTCGGTGCAGAAATCCATTTTGTCAAAAAGAAGCCTGTGCTGCTGCTGAAATTTTCACACTGCCCCTGAGATTCAATGCACACACACACACACACACACACATCGCTGGCATTCTTAGAACAAGTTTGCACGCTTTGGGGAGTTTGCATTCCATGGCAAAATGTCCAACAGAGTCACAAGAAGAAAGTGCAGCTATGCAAGCTTTGGGTGGATTTAATAATGCTGTACCCAATCTCTGCCATAGGCAGAAAGACTATGGGAAGCAGGGCCTGGGGACCTTTCTGAAAGGTCACAAATCAGACCATTTGCTTGTCAAATGGGAACAGTTGGCCTCTCTTCTGCCCCTTCCCATCTTCCCTAGCCCCCTGCCAACCCCTAGATGATTTATCCCTCGATCCCATTCCTTTTCATGAAAATAAGATACTGTATTCAATTTCCTCCCTCAGCCAAGGTTAACTAGAGAAAATCTGGCCAAGAAAACTGGGCTCCTTGGTTAGTTATTGAGCTCAGCATGGCAGGGGGCCGAGCTCTGTCACCAACATGGCATTTCATTTTGGATACACTCCGTAACTCCTAGGTCCTATCATTTTTATCTTTGAAGGCCACGCATAAGGATTTGGGTGCTCCTGTTTTCTTGTCAATGTGAAAGCCATCTTCCCCCAGCCCCGACAAGAATAGAAGCAAAAACGAAGGCGTGGGACAAGAGTGCCACCTAGCGGCAAAAGCATGCTTTCACTTATTTATTTCAATAAAGCTGGTATCCGGGCAGACTCCTGGAATGGGTCCAGTGCTCCTGAGGGATTTTTTGACTTAATGTTCACAACACACAGGTGCTTTGAAATCAGGAATTTAAAAAGAATGCTCTCTGTCCTCAAAGAACCCAGAGTTGGTGGAGGGACACTGACATGTAAAAGATTTCGAGTGGGATGGAGTAACTGCTGGGATAGAGGGAAGGTGGGCATTTTGGAAACAAAGGACACTTTCCGGTGGAGTCAGGGAATGGGTTAAGAGGTGCCGAGACTGCGATTAAGTGGAATTAACTGATTCCATGCTTGGCTTACCCTGTGGCCAACTGCACACGTTGAGAAACTGCAAGGGCTGAGTTTGGCACAAATCATCTTGCTCACACTTTCTTGTGATGTGCCTGTTCCTGATGGCGGCCACTGGCCACATATATCAGGTACTTAAAATATAGCCAACCCAGCCCTAACCGTTTTGACTCAGTGGATAGAGGATTGGCCTGCAGACTGAAGGGGCCCAGGTTCGATTCCGGTCAAGGGCATGTACCTTGGTTGCGGGCACATCCCCAGTAGGGGGTGTGCAGGAGGCAGCTGATAGATGTTTCTAACTATCTCTCTCCCTTCCTTTCTGTAAAAATCAATAAAATATATTTTAAAATATATATATATAGCCAACCCAAACTGAGATGTACTGCAAATGTAAGTTACACTCCAGATTTCAAAGATTTAGAATCTAAAGAGTGTAAAATATTTTATTAACAATTTTTATGTTGAAATGGTATTATTTTGGATACATTTGGATCAAAGTATATTATTAAAATTAATTTCACCCATTTCATTTTATTTTTTGGTAAGATGGCTCTAGAAATCTTAAAATTATATACGCAGTTCAAATTATGTTTGAACTGGGCAGTGCTGGTCTAAGCCATTGGTTCAGCTCCAGTGGGAATCATGGTTGAGTTTTTATGAGATTCCTTTAGAACTGGACTCCTGGCCCTGGCTACAAGCAAGGGTTCTAGAGTCAGCCTTGCTCTACCACTCAGTATCAGGGGTGAGCTTGAGCAAGTTTTTTTAAACTTTCTTAATGTCAATTTTCTTATTTATAAAAAGGGACAGTAATATCTATGTGTTGTGAGTAAAATGCAGTAACAACTATAAACTTAGAGCCTTTTGCTCTACACTTGACACATATAAACTCTTAAAAATTTCAAACAGCTTTATTAACACATTGTTTGCAGGTAGTTTTTATCATGCGCTAACAGGTGGCGCGGGCCATTTTTGCTAATTTTTTGCGCAAATGGCAACGTTCAGTAAAATTACGATAACTTTAGTTTATGTATTTATACGTTACCCGCATTCTACTGCTAGTCTATAAAAAACGTATTAATACGTGTCCCGCACTCTACTACCAGTCAACGTAAAACATATAAATACGTTTCCTGCATACAATGTGTTAAAGTGTTATTTACAAGCTAGAGGCCCACTGCATGAATTCGTGCAAGGGTGAGGTTCGGCCGGCCTGGCCCCAGTTGGGCGGATCGGGACAGGGCCTGGTGGGAGGAGGGGATGGTGGGAGGAGGAGATGGCGGGAGGTTGGCCAGCCAGCCAACTCTGATTGGGGCCGATCAGGGCTGGGCCAGCTGGGGGGAGGGGCCGTGGGAAATTGGCCGGCAGGCCCTGCCCCCAATTGGTGTGTGTGTGGCCAATTGGGAGTGGAGCTGGCTGGGGGGAGGGGTCGTGGGCCAATCAGGGTGGTGGGGGCTGATCAGGGGTGGGGCCTGCTGGGGGAAGGGACTGCAGGCAGTTGGCTGGCCAGCCCTGCCCCTGATTGGGGTGGGGGGCCGATCTGGGAGCGGTGGCAGGAGGTTGGCCGGCTGGGCCAGCCCCCTATTGGGATGAGGGGTGCGATCAGAGGCAGGGCCAGCTGGGGGAGAGGCTGCGGGCCGATAGGAGTGGGGTGGGATGATTAGGGGTGGGCCCAGCTGGGGGGAAGGGCCATGGGGGCGTTGGCTGTCCGGCCATCCCGCCCTCTATCAGGGTGGGAGAGTCTGATCAGGGGTGGGGCCGGCTGGGGGGAGGGGCCACAGGAGGTTGGCCTGCCAGCCAGCCCCACCCCTGATCGGGCTGGTTCACTGGTCACAGAGGGCGTCATAGTGACTGGTCAGTCCAGTCACTGGCTTTTTATATACACAGATAAACTCTTCATGAACATTAAGATGAAAATTCAGTGAATGCTGTCTACTGCTAGGCATTTTGTAGGAGCCTTCTTAATTTGTCAGGGTCAGTTTGAGCACCTGGGGAAAACCATCACACCTTTTCCATTCCCATTTCCTCACCTCTACATTGGGATGGGTGGTCAATAGATGATTTCTACACTAACTTCCAGCTTTGACATTGTTTGGTCAGAAAATTTTTTAAAATTTACTATTATATTTGTAACTAGAGGCCTGGTGCACAAAAATGTGTGCCCTCGAGGGGTCCCTCAGCCCAGCCTGTGCCCTTCTCGCAGTCTGGGACCCCTCAGGGGATGACCACCTGCTGGTTTAGGCCTGCTCCCCGGGGGGATTGGGCCTAAGCTGGCAGTCAGACATCCCTCTGGCAGCCCAGGAGCCTTCAGGGAATGTCCACTTGCCAGCGGGGAGCAGGCTAAGCTGCAGTCAGACATCCTTAGCACTGCTGAGGAGGCAGGAGAGGCTCCCACCACCACCGCTGTACTGGCAGCCATCAGCCTGGCTTGTGGCTGAGCAGAGCTCCCCTATGGGAGCACACTGACCACCAGGGGGCAGCTCCTGCATTGAGAATCTGCCCCCTGGTGGTCATTGTGTGTCATAGTGACCAGTCATTCCCAGTCGTTCTGCTGTTAGGGTCAATTTGCATATTACCCTTTTACTATATAGGATAGAGGCCTGGTGCATGGGTGGGGGCCTGCTGGTTTGCCCTGAAGGGTGTCCTGGATCAGTGTGGGGGTCCCTCTGGGGTGCCTGGCCAGCCTGGCTGAGGGGCTGATGGTTGTTTTCAGGCTGGCCACGGCCCCCAGCCATCCAAGCTCCCAGTGGAGGTTGGCTGGAAGCAGGTATCTGGGATTTATTTATCTTCTATAATTGAAACTTTGTTGCCTTTAGCGGAGGCCGCAGCCAGCCAGGGCTGACAAGAAGCTTGGCTTCCTCCATCGCTGGGCAACCAAGCCTCCTGCTTGCTCCTGCTCCATGGCTGCCGGCTGCCATCTTGGTTGGGTTAATTTGCATATAGTCGCTCTGATTGGCTGGTGGGCATGGCTTGGGGCATAGCAGAGGTGCAGTCAATTTGCATGTTTCTCTTTTATTAGATTAGACTAGGGGCCCAGTGCACGAATTTCGTGCACTGGGGGGTGGGGTTCCCTCAGCCCAGCCTGCCCCTCTCACAGTCCGGGAGCCTTCAGTGGATGTCCTACTGATGGCCACAGTCTGGCAGCAGAGGCTTGGAGCAGGCTTCCTGTGTGTGTGTGTGTGTGTGTGTGTGTCTGCTAGGGCCTGCCCCCAGCTACGCCACGTAGGCTCGAAGCAGTTGTGGGGTGTGTGTGTGTGTGTGTGTGTGTGTGTGTGTGTGTGTGTATGTGTATGTGTATGTGTGTGTGTCCCCACTGGGGGTCTGCCCCCAGCCACATTGGAGGCTCAGAGCAGGCACTGTGTGTGTGTGTGTGTGTGTATGTGTGTGTGTGTGTGTGTGTGTCTGTCTGCTGGGGGCCTGCCCCCAGCCACACCATGGAGGCTTGGTGAAGGAGCCCCTCTGTGTTGATCTCTCAGGCTCCTGGCCTCCACTGCATGTTGTACTCTCCCTTAAGCTATGGCCAGGATGGGGGTGCTGCTTGCAAGCTGGGCTTTCCTGCTCCTGATCGCCATGGTGACTGGGGAGCCGACCCAGCTTGGAGCTGCCCACAGGCCGGGCTTGCTCTCCTGCTCCCAGATCCTCATGGCAACGGGGGAGAAGGCGCAGCTGGGGGCTGTCCGCAGGCCGGGCTTACTTTCTTGCTCCCGGATCAGGCCCAGTTGGGGGCTGCCCTCAGGCCGGCTTGCTTTCCTGCTCCTGGATCAGGTGCAGCTGGGGGCTGCCTACAGGCCGCACTTTTCTACTTACCGATGGCTGATCACCACAGCGACCCAGGGCCCAGCGGCACTTTCCTGCTCTCCAATAGTCATAGGGTCCCGGCTGGGGGCGGGGCTTAGCAGTGCAGGGCTTAGGCGGCACGGGGGTCCTGGCTGGGGGCTCAGGTGGCACACAGGGGTCCTGGCTGAGGGCGGGGCTTATGCCCCACTGCCCAGGGCTGCACATGGGGCCCGGATGGCAGCTCGCGCTGTCCCGCCCTGCCTGTAGTATAGGATAGAGGTGGGGGCCGGCTGGTTTTCCCTGAAAGTGTCCCGGATCAGGGTGGGGGTCCCTCTTGGGTGCCTGGCCAGCCTGGATGACAGGCTGAAGGCTGTTTTCAGCTGGTCACACCCCCTTCAGGGTGGGGATCCCCACTGGGGTGCCTGGCCAGTCTGGGTGAGGGCCTGAGAGCCGTTTTCAGGCTGAAGGGCAACTTAAGCTCCCAGCCTCTCCTTTTTTTCTTTTTTCTTTTATTCTAGGACTTATTTACCTTCTATAGCTGTCACTGGAGCTGAGAGCCGGCTCCAGCTCTGAGGGCTGAAAGCAGGTTTCTAGGTTTGTTTGGCTTCTATAATTGAAACTCTGTTGCCATCACTGCAGCTCTAAGCTCTGAGGTCGAAGCTGGCTGAAAGCAGGTCTCTGGAGCTTGTTTAGCTTCTATAATTGCAACATAGTTGCTTAGAGCGCAGCTCAGAGGCTGGCAGCGGCAGGCTGGGAACATTGGCTTCCTCTGTCACTGGAGCAAGCAAGCCTCCTGTTCACTTCAGCTGCATGGCTGCCGGCTGCCATCTTGGTTGGCAGTTAATTTGCATATCCTGCTGATTAGCCAATAGGAAGGGTGTCGGGGTTATGGTCAATTTGCATGTTTCTCTTTTATTAGATAGGACTAGAGGCCCGGTGCACAAAAATTTGTGCACTCAGGGGGGAGGGAGGGTCCCTCAGCCCGGCCTGTGCCCTCTTGCAGTCTGGGACCACTCGGGGATGACCATCTGCTGGCTTAGGCCCGCTCCCTGGGGGATTGGGCCTAAGATGGCAATCAGACATCCCTATGGCAGCCCGGCAGCCCTCGGGGGATGTCCACTTGCCAGCGGGGAGCAGACCTAAACTGCAGTTGGACATCCTTAGCGCTGCTGAGGAGGCGGGAGAGGCTCCCACCACCACCGCTGTACTGGCAGCCATCAGCCTGGCTTGTGGCTGAGCAGAGCTCCTCCCATCTGAGAGCACACTGACCACCAGAGGGCAGCTCCTGCATTGAGCATCTGCCCCCTGGTGGTCAGTGTGTGTCATAGTGACCAGTCATTCCCCGTCTTTCTGCTGTTAGGGTCAGTTTGCATATTACCCTTTTACTATATAGGATAGGGGCCTGGTGCACGGGTGGGGGCTGGCTGGTTTGCTCTGAAGGGTGTCCTGGATCAGGGTGGGGGTCCCGCTTGGGTGTCTGGCCAGCCTGGATGAGGGGATGATGGCTGTTTGCAGCTGGTCACACCCCCTTCAGGGTGGGGGTCTCCACTGGGGTGCCTGGCCAGCCTGGATGAGGGGATGATGGCTGTTTGCAGCTGGTCACACACCCTTTAGGGTGGGGGTCCCCACTGGGGTGCCTGGCCAGTCTGGATGAGGGGCTGAGGGCCGTTTTCAGGCTGGCGGGTGACTGAAGCTCCCAACCTCTCCTTTTTTTCTTTTTTATTCTGGGGTTTATTTACCTTCTATGGCTGTCACTGGAACTGAGAGCCGGCTTTAGCTCTGAGGCTCGGCTCCAGCTTGAGGCCTAGGCTGCTGAAAGCAGTATCTGGTTTGTTTGGCTTCTATAATTGAAACACTGTTGCAACTCTAGCTCGGCCGGCTGGCTGAAAGCATGGAGTTTGTTTAACTTCTATAATTGCAACATTGTTTCTTAGAGTTGCATCTCAGAGGCCGGCAACGGCAGGTGGGTAACCTTGGCTTCCTCCTTCACTGGAGCAAGCAAGCCTCCTGTTCACTTCAGCTGCCTGGCTGCCGGCCGCCATCTTGGTTGGCAGTTAATTTGCATATCACCCTGATTAGCCAATGGGAAGTGTGTCAGAGGTATGGTTAATTACCGTGTTTGTCTATTATTAGATAGGATATGCAAAAGACCTGTCTGCCAATGGATTTTCTTTTATAGCCTCATTGTTGTTTCATGGATGTATTTCTCATCTCTCTGAAGATATGTAATTTTGGTTTGTTTTACCATTTTTTTCTACTGCCTGTACTTTCCTGTTTCCTTTGTGTTCCTTTTCTATTTTGTAAGTTTGATTCTCTTTGTGTTAGGGGCTTTCTCTTCATGTGCCTGGTGTTCCTTGCTTGGCCACTGATATTTAAGAATGAGGCCCTAAAAAAAAAAAAAAAAAAAAAGAGGGGGAGGCCCTAAAAATGAGGCCCTAAAAAAAAAAAAAATGAGGCCCTAAATGCTGACTGGAGGGGGTGGGGGGAGTGGGAGTGGCTTGTTGACTGAGAAGTGAAGGATGGAACCTGTCCTGTGGAGGCGCTTGCGTCAGTATCTGTAGGTTTTTGAGCAGAGAAGCTGTTTTCTTTCCATTGTCCTGCCTCCTGGATACATGCCTGGCATTCCTGAGTCCCAGGGCTGATGACGGATCCTTCTTGCTGCATCTTAACGGTATCAGTGTGCTGCTTTACTGCCAGTTGGAGGTCAGCTGAGTTGATTTGCTCTTTTGGGTGTTAGGACTATTTTTTTTAATATGTTTTTTTTTTTTAATATTTTCACAGAGGGGGAGAGGGATAGAGAGTTAGAAATATCGATGAGAGAGAAACATCGATCAGCTGCCTCCTGCTCACCCCCTACTGGGGATGTGCCCACAAACAAGGTTCATGCCCTTGACCAGAATCGAACCTGGGACCCTTCAGTCTGCAGGCTGACGCTCTATCCACTGAGCCAAACCGGTTATGGCTATTTTATTTTTTTAATCATTGCATATTCTAATATTCTCACAATAAAAATATATTGCTTTTGTATTAAAAATTTAAATATACCAAAAAAAATGTCAGCTAAAAAAATTTATTTTCAGCTCTCCAAGCGAAATAAGTGAAAGTTGCTTTAGTGGTCACAAAGGAACCTTTAGACTCTGTACCCACTGGCTGTTAGGCACAGGTCATTAATCTAGGACAGGCGGCAAATCAACAGGATCTTCAAATTCCACTTTCCTTAGGAATACTTTTCTCGCTATATTTGACTATGTCCTTTCTAATCAGATGTTTTATTAACTTGTGTATCAAAACTAATAGTTATGTCATGAAGAGCTGCCTTATCTTAGGCATGTCTCGTCTTCCTCCCTCTTTTCTAATTCGAGGAACATGTCACATTGGATTGCTGCAAAGAGCCAACCTCAGTGGAACTCTCTCCTTTCTGTACCCACCCAAACTAAACATGCTTAATTTTCATCTTTAACATAACATGTATTGGCTATGTATTTATTTAAAATGTTCTTGTTGATTGGTGAAAAAGGGAGAGGGAGGAAGGGATAGAAACATCAGTGATGAAAACCATTGATCAGCTGCCTCCTGCATGCCCCCTACTGGGGATTGAGCCCAAAACCCAGGCACATGCCCTGATCGGGAATAGAACTGTGACTGCAACCACTGAGCCACACTGGTTGGGCATGTATTGGCTTTTTAAAAGGCCTATCCCTGTGGTCGGCAAACTGCGGCTCGCGAGCCACATGCGGCTCTTTGGCCCCTTGAGTGTGGCTCTTCCTAAGCCTTAGGAGTACCCTAATTAAGTTAATAACAAGGTACCTACCTATATAGTTTAAGTTTAAAAAATTTGGCTCTCAAAAGAAATTTCAATCGTTGTACTGTTGATATTTGGCTCTGTTGACTAATGAGTTTGCTGACCACTGGCCTATCCCATACTGCATTGTAAGGATGTATGAAGTGCCTTTTAACATCGATATGAAAGCAACTGTGGCTGCAGATACTGATTTCTGAAAATACTGAGTACTGACTCTAGCTATATTTGAATCACAAAAAGAAATCTGAATCTGGTAGGACTGCCAGACACAAACTCTGAAATTCTACTAGTATTGTTACTAGGGAGGTAACGTAGCTTACTTGATGGCTAGCTCTCTCCCAATCTTAGTTCTGGAAAAAGTTAGCTTGGGTTTACATGATCCTCTACTGTTCTTTTAAGAATGAAGATGGCTGTTTGATCTTGTTGAAGTCTTCCAGTGCTGAGAGATTCATTCTTTCTCACTTAATGGATGAGGTTGAAGTGCAGACAGCTCTAGCCTGTGACTGCATATAAAAACCAATGATGAAATGAGGCAGTGATTCCTAAGCCTTTGCTGGCTACCCGGGGACAGTTTATTATTCTGATGTTTAAAAGAGGCCATCCAAATCCAGTTTCTTGAAAGAAACATTTATTTATAACCTCTATGGGTCAAACTGCTTCAAACAAATCCAGAACAGGTTTTCACATTTTGAGCCTTTAGTGTAGACAGTATGCCATGCGTAAAAGAAACACTTATCCAGTACAGCTTTCCCCTGACCACTTGAATAGTAGTGGAACAACCAGGTAGCAGACTGATGTGACAGAAATCTTCTTGAAAAAGGGCATGATTTAAAGCTCATATTAAGGTTTTTCACAACATAAATGTGTTTAAACAACATCTAATATCAACTTCTTAATTTTAAAACAAAACACCCAAGAATGAACTATCCCTTTAAATTAAAAATAATAATAATCAATTTATACTCTTCTTAAAAGAACTCCAACAATGTAAAATAAGTTCCAATTCCAGATATATATATATATGTATGTACATTTATAACTTAGGTGCTCTTTTGCGCTATATGCTTTCATTCATGCAACACTGACAGAGGACTGGGCGCGAGGCTCTACAGGGGCCTCTCTGAGAAAGCAGTGTAGCTCCTCACTCGGCCAAAGAACAAGGGGGTATACATCTTGTCAATCTCAAAAGCAGTGACTGCAGTCTCACCAGTTGACCTAGAAAGAATGCACAAAATTACAAGTTACCAGGAAATTTCAATTCATTTAAAATCCTTGCATATTTCTAGAGGGGAGTTATTTTATATTTTAGCCTTAAGATTTTTTAAATATAGCTCAATAAATTTTAAATATAGGCTCATTGTTGAAAATTTTTAAAATTTAGAAAAGTACCAAAAAGAAGTCCCTCATAATTCTATCACTCAGATACAGCAATACAAAACACTTTTTTCCAGTGTTTCTTCTACACACATCAACCTATCAAGTTTTCCTATTGAGATCACACTCTATTAGTGATCATGCTTTTTTCATTTAACATCATGACATGCATTTCCCAACATCATTAAATACTCTTCAGAAGTCATTTTTAGTGGCTGCATAATATTTCTCTGTCTGCTTGTACCACAATTTACTTAATAATTCCCCTTTTGTTAGAGATATAGGTTGTTTTCAGTACTGGGCAATTAAAAATGTGTTATTTTTTATTATGTCCTTTGGACATGTTCTAAAGAGTAGAATTTCTAAGTCAAAAGCAATAGACATTTTAAGGCTATTGTTAAAATGTAATTTAGAATGAATTATAATCCTAGAATAGAAATTTTTTTTTAATATATTTTATTGAATTTTTACAGAGAGGAAGGGAGAAGGATAGAGAGTTAGAAACATCGATGAAAGAGAAACATCGATCAGCTGCCTCCTGCACGCCTCCTACTGGGGATGTGCCCGCAACCAAGGTACATGCCCTTGACCGGAATCGAACCTGGGACCTTTCAGTCCACAGGCTGATGCTCTACCCACTGAGCCAAACCGGTGAGGGCTCAGTTGCCTTTCAAAAAGTTCTAGAATAGAATTTAATATTTGTATGAGCAACAACATAATTACAGATGGGAGGGAAGGAAAGCAAATGACAAGTTACACTACTACTAGTCTTTTATATTTTTCTCCTCAAAAGGAGAAATAAGCAAAAGCAGAAAGTTCAAGTGCCTTTTTAAATATTACTAGAGGCCCGATGCACGAAATCCATGCAAGAGTAGGACCTCCTTCCTCCAACTGCTGGCACCGGCTTCCCTCTGGCCGCCGGCAGGCACCCAGGACCCAGGCTTCCCTCCCAGCCCCGGCTTTGTCAGGAAGGACATCTGGTCTAATTAGCATCTTACTCTTTTATTAGTATAGATAAGGAAGTCAACGTGAACCTTAGCAGCTACAAACAATGCCTCTTATAATATCTTTCTTTCTCCTTCCTAAAACATGATGCTTTTCATTTCTTTGATTCTACTTCTGGGTTTGGTTTCTTTCTTTGGAAAGAAAAAAATTCCACAGATTACTGAGAGAAACAAAAAAGAGATAAGTGAGAAAAAAGAAAACTTCTGGGACCTTCAAAAATGAGAAATGTGCCCAAAAAGTTTTCAATAAGATGGTCAAGGTTGTGAAGTAGGTTAATTGAAGGTGATCTCAAAACGTGTTCTCTCAGAACTTTGGATTCAACTGGAATGGAAAGCCTTCAGTCACACACCAATATTCTTTCAATTCCAACAGCATCTAACTTCAATAGCCACATGAACTGATATTTTATTAATTCCTTTTTAAAATGTCTGTACTGTTCCTTTCTCATACATACTCTCTGCTCATTAATGATTTCTTACAGGTAAATCCTAACTCAAGGGTCCAAGATGGCAGTATAGGAGGATGCTTGACCTTGCCTCCTCCCAAGAACATATCAACTGAATACTTTTAATTAACAATTCTCCTGAAAGACAACTGAGGGGCAACTGAACAGCTTCTGCACAACAAACAAGAGAGAGAGACGGCAGAGAGAAAGTTGGGGAACCAACTCTGGGAACTGAGGAAACCATCAGGCCTGGAACAAGGGGTGACTGCCATAGTGTGGGTATAGGGGGCCTCTTTGCAGGCCAGAAGGGAGTGGCATGACATATTCAAGGTATGAAAATCAAGGACCTACAACCAAGATTACTCTACCCACTAAGGCTGTCATTTAGAATCAAAGGAGATATAAATAGCTTCCTAGACAAGAAAAAGCTAAAGGAGTTCATCACCACCAAACCAGCATAACAAATGTTAAAAGGACTTCTTTAAGAAAAACAAATATGAATAATAAAATGGCAATAACTACATAACTATAACTATCAATAATTACTTTAAATGTAAATGGATTAAACATTCCACTCAAAAGACATAGGGTGACTGAATGGATAAGAAAACAATGCTGTCTATAAGAGACCTACACAGACTGAAAGTACAGGACAGAAAAATATTTCACACAAATGGAAACAATAACAAAAAGCTGAAGTAGCAATAGTTATATCAGACAAAACAGACTTTAAAACAAAGGCTGTAACAAGAGACAAAGACTCAGCAATTCTACTTTTGAGTGTTTTACCTGAAGAGAAACATTAATTCAAAGAGAAATATCTACCCCTATGTTCACTACAGCATTATTTACAACTGCCAAGATTTGGAAGCAACCTAAGTGTCCATAGATAGACAAATGTATAAAGATATGGCATATATATATGCATATACACACACACACATACATATATATATATGTGTGTGTGTGTGTGTGTATATATATATATATAATGGAATATTACTCAGCCATAAAAAAGATATCTTACCTGCGTTGGGCAGCTGCCCCCTAGTGGTCAGTGCACTCCCACAGGCAACCTCCCGCGGTCCCTCCCCAAAACCAGCCAGCCCCAATTGGGACTGGGCAAGATGGCCCCAATGGGCACTGACTGGCCACTAGGCCAAGGGACCCCACCCGTGCATGAATTAGTGTACCGGCTTCTAGTATAAAATAAAATGTAAAAAATAAAAATCCTAACTCAGTGGTTGGCAAACTGCGGCTCACGAGCCACATGCAGCTCTTTGGTCCCTTGAGTGTGGCTCTTCCACAAAATACCACCTGCGGGCGCACGTACAGTGTGATTGAAACTTCATGGCCCATGCGCAGAAGTCGGTTTTCGGCCTGGACGAGTCTATTTTGAAGAAGTGGGGGTACGTTCGCTGAGGACCCCTCAGATTGAGGATGTTTTTAGCAAAGGCCAGCTCAGGAGTACCCTAATTAGGTTAATAACAATGTACCTACCTATATAGTTTAAGTTTAAAAAATTTGGCTCTCAAAAGAAATTTCAGTCGTTGTACTGTTGATATTTGGCTCTGTTGATTAATGAGTTTGCCGACCACTGTCCTAACTCATAGAACAAAGAACTTTATATATAAGAACTAATAGATTTGGCTTTGGAATACAAGAGATCTTTTTAGCAGACTTATTTAAATTAGTGTATAATCCCTGAGGATAAACCAAATGGAAATAAAGTAAAAAATGGTAAGACAAACATGGGAGAAGAAAAAAATCTGATGTTGTAAAACTGCCCTGAATAAGTCGACACATGAAGAGCTTAAAATGACTATCGTTTTACTCATGGAATGCCACTCTCATTTCCAAAGCAGTGGTGCCCAGCCACGTTCCACTGGCACTGTGAGCTACGGGCTCCACTGCCTGGCCCACTTTCAGTTCCAGTTTTTTTCTTTTTGGCCACTTTCTGGGTTTGCAGAATAATATTATCCTCTGCTTCCACAATATTAACTCAGGTTAACATCATGTGTGAGTTTCCTAAGCCTGACATGAAGTACACATTTATTCCGTAACCTTGGTATTTTTATTACATTCACCTACTTGTATGTAACGTGACAAGAATGATGTATCCAGATGAGTTTGTTGAACCTCTGGTGGCCAGTGGAACACAGCTGTAGTCCTACATGAAAACTCTGATCTGCTTCTTGGACAGGGACACGGCGAAAATATCTGTATTTATAGTCAAGTGGTTTCTGTAAAAGAAAAGATGCATGAACTGTAATGAAACCTCACTTCACTGAGATTTCATTATTGGAATATACTGGGTGGGGCAAAAGTAGGCTTACAGTTGTGAGTATGTGAAACACAGAGTTTATTCTTGCATTATTATTTATTCTTGTATTTATATTTCTCCATATGAACTGTAAACCTACTTTTGCCCACCCCTGTATTATGCAAGAATAACATAACATTTGCACATAGTAGAGTTGTTTTGGATATCACATACAAATGTGTGAGTGTCTTGAATAACAAGTTTTTCCCCCCTAATCATCATAATAACCTCATGTACTAAATATGATTGCATTATTGCTATTTAATAGCTAAAAGAATGAAGACCCAGGCAGCTTAAACGAGTTAACACAGCAGTTTCAGATTGGAATTAAGACTTCTACCTCCTATCTCAAAGGCTAGTATTTCCTTCTACTTAAAAACACTTGGGAATTTTTAAAGAGAGAAAATAAGTTGGTGAAGTCTGCAGAAAAAGCATCCTTTTTTTGCAATAATGGTAAAATCGTCAATGGATAAATAAATGTGACAAGCTTCATTAGAATCACACTTCTGCAAATACTGTTGCTAAAAACACAAAAGTATCAACACTACATATGGTTTCATTGTTATCATATTCTGAAGAGAAAACGGGCATTCTACATGGGAGTTCCTAAATTCTTACTAGATAAAACCTAAACAACTAGGATCTCACAAATTCCCCATTTCTGACCTCAGGAAACTCATGGCCAAGGTCACTCACAGCAACTCTGTCCCACAGAAGCTGCCCGATTTCAGGAGCCTACCAGAGCCGGTGGGGAGGAGCCAGCAACAGTTGGCCACAGGGTGATAGGACTAGAACTCACAGAGAACCCTACCCTGTCTCGACACATAATGCTAGAGAAGAAAGGGGGATTCAATACAAGGGAAACTTCTTTCAAATCCTACACCAACTTATAAAAGCAATAGGCTAGTAATTATTATAACTTCCTCACAACTGACTTCATTATGGTTTTTAACCAGGATAAAAAAAATTGCACATGAAGAAAGGTTGTAAAAAATGAAAATGAGGTCCTTGATCTGTTAAGAGTCTAAAGCCCTCTAGAATGTAATAATCCAGCAATCATATTTGCTTGGCATTTTCATTCTTTTGCAAGAATGGGACGAAGGAATTATCTTACATTAGCTTATTTCCCAATAGAAACTGAAATTCTCTATATGAATACCCTTGTGAAAGAATTACTCATTTGCGCTAACTTAGGAAGAAAATCCCCTATGATTCAAAATGAGAAAAGCTAAAAAAATCATATTCTGGTATCATTTTACTAGTTACTTTACAGGACATTTTGGCTTTCCATTTTCACATGTGAAAAACCTAGACCAGCTGGAACCGGTTTGGCTCAGTGGATAGAGCGTCGGCCTGCAGACTGAAGGGTCCCAGGTTCGATTCCGGTCAAGAGCATGTACCTGGGTTGCAGGCACATCCCCGGTGGGAGGTGTGCAGGAGGCAGCTGATCGATGTTTCTCTCTCATTGATGTTTCTAACTCTCTATCTCTCTCCCTTCCTCTCTGTAAAAAATCAATAAAATATATTAAAAAAAAAAAAAAAAAAGAAAAACCTAGACCAGAAAAAAACCATTTGAAGAAAAACAAACAAGCTGATCGAATTAAAAATAACCACATTTTAGAAAACATTCCAGCTCTCTTTAGAGCAGCGGTTCTCAATCTGTGGGTCGTGACCCCTTTGGGGGTCGAACGACCCTCTCACAGGGGTCGCCTAAGACCATCGGAAAACACACATATAATTACATAGTTTTTGTGATTAATCACTATGCTTTAATTATGTTCAATTTTTAACAATGAAATTGGGGGTCACCACAACATGAGGAACTGTATTAAAGGGTTGTGGCATTAGAAAGGTTGAAAACCACTGCTTTAGAGAAATGCTCTAAGTCAACATACATTTTGTATAATAGTATAAATAATGAAACAGTATATTTGACCCTTTCTAATCAAGAATCCTTGAATGAAAAGGTACTCAAAAGTAGCCCTAGCCGGTTTGGCTCAGCGGACAGAGCATCAACCTGCGTACTGAGAGGCCCCAGGTTTGATTCTGGCCAAGGGCACGTACCTCGGTTACAGGCTCCTCCCTGGCCCGGACCCCTTCCTAGCCCTGGCACTGGTTGGGGTGTGTGCAGGAGGCAACCAATCGATGTGTTTCTCTCACATCAATACTTCTCTCTGTCTTTCCCTCTCTCTCCCACTCTCTCTAAAAATCAATGGAAAAATATCCTCAGGTGAGGATTAAAAAAAAAAAAAAAAAGTAAACTGCTACTTCAACCTTGTATACTCACTTCTTCTTTTTTCTTAGTTATCACAGCATATACTTTGGTCTGATTGTCTGTATCCTGTGACAAGCGATAATGGCCCAGTAGAACTGCATCAGTTCTAAAAATAAAAAAATACTTTAAATCTAAGTCTATTAATCAGTTATTACATGTATTTAAGTAATCTAGGAAGTAATGGATTATAAGGTGTTTAAGCAACTTGCTTGAGAAGAATCAGCTAGGATGTGAGCGAACGTAGTTTTCAAGGCCCCAGACACCCACTGAAGTACACTCTCCAGGGGAAAGGTACAGAATTGATCTTTTCCACAAATGCCCACCCAATGACTGTTTGTTAAATCATCCAGTAGTAAGTTAAGGAAACACAGGATTACATTCACCTATACATTCATATAAAATGTGACTTGGATAGAAAACAAGTGTTACAGGAAAACACTACCTGGTATTCCGAGTTCTTAAACGAGGAACAATGGACTGAGGCTCCTCGGGGGTTGTCAACATCATCACATGGCCATCAGGAAAGAATCTTATGTACCTGTGTAACAGAAACAGAACACCAAAAAACACCACACACAAAGTATAAAACTCGTCCTTCTCTACTGGTACCTCAACCTAGCCATAGCTGTGAAACCGAGACGGAACTACCACGGGCCAAAGGACTGGCAAAACATCATTAAAACATGACTGACAACCTGTGAGGCCAGCGACAAAGAACAAAAGGCATTTTATTATCTTCCTTCTAGGGAACTGTTGAACTTTTAGTTTCCCTCACTGAATACAAAAATTAGATTAAATAATACTCTATTAAAGATCTGTATGTTTTTTCCTAAAACACTAAGGTCTAACAGAAATGGAATCTCACAATACACAGTAGTTCACATATCTACTTATTTCTCACAGTATTAGCTGATGAACAAAAAGGCTGAATAAGAGCACAAGCTATTGGAAACGGCAAATGAGTACACCAAGGTCAAGAGATAAGAACTCTAACATGTAAAATGATTCTTAGATTTAGAGGCTAGGAGGTTTTAAATTTGTAGTACCCCATTGGTTCTTTTGAGTACAATTCTTAATAAAATAGTTGATAAAAATACTGAGGGCTGTCTTGTGGATAAATGCAAAAGCTACCGAGAAGAGATGTCCAATAACTAATGAATGAATACTCGGAGAGAGAGAATTTTTCACTCACTCAGTTTACTACAGTTGTACCTGTAATATTCCACTTGGTGCCAGGCTCTATAGAAACCATCAAGAGACTGTTCCCCTTGACGAATATATGTGGTTTTACTGATATATACGCCTATAAAAAAGAAACATTATTTTAAAGAACTAGGAACATAATAAATTTAAACATTTTAAAAATAAAATCATATAGCACATTTCCAGCTTCATTTTTATTGTCGTTTCCTTTAAATATGCTCATAATACTTAGGTCTGTTAGAGAAAACTAAGACTGGGTATTTATCAAAGTCAACGTGACAAATCTCTATTTCTCTTGAGTTCCAAAGGGTTCAACTTACCATCAAACCGAACACGGGGCCTTTCTAGAAACATCTCTCTCCAGGATGTGTATGGAACAAGTTTAATACAGCTTCTGCCCCAAACTTTCAAGCAGGCCAAACGCCATATTTCAGGGTCTCTAAGTAATAAAAGTACAACATCAATATATGTAAAAGGCTAAGTCCCTATATGCAGAAATGGTCCTGCTACCAGCCATTTTCTATTCAGCAAGTATTTGCTGAGTGCCTGCTAGGCATAGTCCTGGGTCTGGATATAGATTGGTGGAAAAAGGCCCTGCTCTTTTACTGTTGGGAAAGCAAGAAAACAAAGTTTCAAGTAATGTGCTCAGTGCAAAAACAAAGCAAGCAGGGTGAATAGACAAAGAAGTCATGGTGGGAAAATAAAGACTATTTTAGATACAGTGGCTGAGAGAGGCCTCTCTGGGAGGTGATGAAGAATACCCTGGGCAGAAACTGTAGCAAGTGTAAGACCCTCAGGTAAGTGTGTAGCTGGTATGCTCTAACAAGGAGCAAAAAAGGCTACATGGTTGCAGCAAAGTGAGCACCGTGAAGTATAGACTACATAATTTCAGGGGTAGTCAGGGGCAGGTGAGGTCCTAGTTTACAGGTGGGAGTGTCTATTAAGTAAGATAGAGGTTATCTACCCACTTTCACCACTCCTGTTCGACACAGTTCTGGAAGTGCTAGCCATTGCAATTAGATAAGAAGAAATAAAAGGCATCCAAATTGGAAAAGAAAACGTAAAACTGTCCTTATTCACAGATGACATGATACTATACATAGAAAACCCTAAAGACACCATCAAAAAATTATTAGACTTAATAAATGAATTTGGCAATGTAGCAGGACACAAAATTAACGCCAAGAAATATATGGCATTTTTATACACCAAATAAGAGCCCAGCGCACAATTCGAAATTGCGCGGCGCTGCCCACCCTCCGGTCCGGCCCTGCCTCCCTCTCTGGCCCTTGAAGCAGCTGCGGCAGCTACTGATCAGGCCCTCCCCCAGCACAGGCGCGCGGAGGCCCCTGCCAACCTGCCCCCAACGCTGCCGCACAACCTCCTATCCAGTCGACCCATTAAGGCGTCCTGGTTAATTAGCATATTTCTCTATTTTTTTAAATATATATTTAGATAGATAGATAGATAGATAGATAGATAGATAGATAGACAGATATAGATATAGAGAACTTACAGAAAGATTTTTAAAAATCCCATTTACCATGGCACCAAAAAAATTAAGATACCTAGGAATAAACTTAACTAAGGAGGTAAAAGTCCTGTACTCGGAAAATTACAGGACACTGAAAAAAGAGATAGAGGAAGACAAACAGATGGAAGAACATTCCGTGTTCATGGAATGTTAGAATCAACATCATTAAAATGTCCATACTACCTAAAGCAATCTAGATTCAATGCACTCCCCATTAAGATACCAACAGCATATTTCACAGACCTAAAACGAACTCTCCAAAAATTTATCTGGAATAAAAAAAGACCCTGAATAGCTGCAGCTATCCTGAGAAAGAAGAACAAAGTAGGAGGGATCTCAATACCAGATATTAAGCTGTATTACAAAGCCACTGTTCTCAAAACTGCCTGGTACTGGCACAAGAACAGACCAATGGAACAGAAGAGAGAACCCAGAAATCGCTCAATTAGTAAACCATAAAAATCTTAGGGGGATCCACAGGCAGCAAAATCTCAGACATATGCCGAAGCAATATCTTCATTGATACAGCTCCTAGGGCAATGGAAAACAAAGAGAAAATAAACAACCGGGACTACATCAAAATAAAAAGCTTCTGCACAGCAAAAGAAACCATAAGCAAAACAACAAGAAAGCCCACGACATGGGAGAACGTATTTGCCAATGTTATCACCAATAAGGGTTTAATCTCCAACATTTACAGGGAACTCATACAACTTAACAAAAGGAAGATAAACAACCCAATCAAAAAATGGGCAACAGATATAAGTAGATACTTTTTGAAAGAGGACATAAGGAAGGCCAAGAGACATATGAAAACATGCTCAAAGTCACTAATCATCCAAGAGATGCAAATCAAAACAACAATGAGGTACCATCTCACACCTGTCAGAATGGCTATCATCAACAAATCAACAAACAACAAGTGCTGATCAGGATGTGGAGAAAAAGGAACCCTCGTGCACTGCTGGTGGGAATGCAGACTGTTGCAGCCACTGTGGAGAACAGTATGGAGTTTCCTCAAAAAACTAAAAATGGAACTCCCATTTGATCCAGTGATCCCACTTCTAGAAATATATCCTAAGAAACTAGAAACACCAACCAGAAAGGATATATGCACCCCTATGTTCATAGCAGCACAATTTACCATAGCTAAGATTTGGAAACAACCTAAGTGCCTATCAGCAGATGAGTGGATTAGAAAACAGTGGTACATCTACACAATGGAATACTACACTTCGATAAAAAAGAAGGCATTCTTACCATTTGCAACAGCATGGATGAAACTGGAGAACATTATGCTAAGGGAAATAAGCCAGTCAGAGAAAGATAAATATCACATGATCTCACTCATTTGTGTAATATAATGAACAACATAAACTGATGAACAAAAACAGACCCAGAGACAGAGAAGCATCAATCAGACTGCCAAATCTCAGAGGGAAGGTAGGGGAGGGTGGGGGTAAGGAGGAGAGATCAACCGAAGGACTTGTATGCATGCATATAAGCCTAACCAATGGACACAGACACCAGGGTGGTGAGGGCAAGAGTGGGGGGTGGAGGGTGAGGGGGCAATGGGGGGATAAGGACACATATGTAATACCTAATCAATAAAGAAAAAAAAATGATAAAGGTCATTGCAGGGTTTTGAGCATGACTTCTGCTTTTAAAAGATGACTCTGGGAGAGGTCCAAAATGGTGGTGGCATTAGAGAATGCTGAACCCACCCCCTCTGATAAGCAAACTCAAATAAACACATATATAGTGAGCAATTACTCCTGCATGACAACTGAGGGCTGAGTGAACAGCTTCTGAACATGAGCAAAGAAAGGCGAACAAAGAAGACTGGGAAACCACAGGAGCCCTCTGGGAGCTGAGGGAACGCCTCTGAGCTGGAGGAGCTGGTGGGCGCCATTGCTTACGTCCCCCTCCACTTCAACAGGGGCTTTACTTGGGTGCTTGGGCTCACCTGCAAGATCACCACAGTGAGTTCCCAGCTACATTGCCCAGGGCCTTTTGCCTCCAAATAAAAGAAGCCAACAGGGATATCAGCATCACATGCACCTTCTGGCCTCTCTGCAGGGAGCCCTCCAAACTCTCAAGCCAACACTGCCAGTGCTGCATGCACCTGACCCACTCCAACCAGCTTCTTAAAACTACCTGGCAATAAAGCCTCACCGGTATCATTCTACACCAAACAACATGAGAGACTGTACAGAGAAGGCTGGGGGGCCACAGGACCTCCCTGGGTGGGAGGTGCCAGTAAGCGACATTGTTTATGTCCCCCTTCCATAGGGAGGGCGGGGGGCTCTCTCCAGGTGCTCTGGCCTATCTGCAAGGTCACTGCAGCACGTTCCCAGACACCTCACCCAAGCCCATTTTGCCCCTGAATGAGGGAGCAAGCAGGATCAACAGGGCATTACTACCTGCATTTGACCTCCCCACCCAGAGCATCTCCAACTTGGTAGACCAGTGCCGTGAAAACCTTAGCACCTACTCAGCACCCTAGTAGCCTGCCAAAACCACCCGGCACACAGATCCTATACAGAGGCCATTTCTACATAAAGCCACTTTTCCGAGACTGGAAGAAATAGCTATTATGTCTAATTCACATAAGCAAACATCGAAAGTCAAAATGACAAACGGAATCTCTCTCAAATAAAGGAAAAAGAAAATTCTCCAGAAAAAAAAGCTCTAAGGAAATGAAGACAAGTAATTTGCCTTATAAAGAATTTTTTTTAAATAGTCATAAGGATGCTCACCAAACTTGAGTGTGGAATAAAGGAACTCAGGGGGAACTTTGTTTTTTGTTTTTTTTTGTAATATATTTTATTGATTTTTTACAGAAAGGAAGGGGGAGGGATAGAGAGTTAGAAACATCGATGAGAGAGAAACATCATCGATCAGCTACCTCCTGCACACGCCCTATTGGGTATGTGCCTGCAGCCAAGGTACATGCCCTTGACCAGAGTCGAACCTGGACACTCTATCCACTGAGCCAAACCGGTTAGGGCTCAGGGGGAACTTTTATAAAGAGAAGGTATAATAAACAGGCAGACCTGAAGAATACAAATGGCATAAAAAAAACCATGAAGGAATCAACAGCAGATTACATGATACAGAAGAAAAGATCAATGACCTGGAAGACAGAATAGTGTAAATCTATAAATCAGAACAGCAAGAATAAAAAATTATAAAACACAAGGATAGTAAGGCACCTCTGGGATAATTTCAAGTGCTCAAACACTCCTATTATAAGGATCCTAGAAGAAGAAAAAGAGGGAAGGATCAGAAATCTTATTTATAGAAATAATGGCTGAAAACTCTCCTAACCTGGGAAAGAAAACAGACATCCAGGTCAAGGAAGCACATAGTGTTCCAAACAAGATGACCCAAATAGACTCACATCAAGTCATATTGTTATTAAATGGTAAAAGTTAAAGATAATGAGACAATCTTAAAGGAAGCAGGAGAAAAATGAGTTACATACAAAGGAAACCCCATAGGGCTATCAGCTGATTTTTCAGCAGCAACTTTACAGGTTGGAAGGGAGTGGAAGGACATCTTTAAAATGCTGCAAGAAAGGAACTGATAGTCTAGATCAAGTTACCCAGCAAAGCTATCATTCAGATTTAAAGGAGAGGTAAAGGTTTCCCAGACAAACAAAAACTAAAGGAATTCATCATCATTAAACCAGTTTTACAATAAATTTTGAAGGGTCTTCTTTAAGCAGAAAAGGCCATAAGCAGAAATAAAAAAGTATGAGAAAAAAAATCTACCAGGTAAAGCCAAATATTTAATAAATATAGCCAATCTAACATTTAGAAAGCTACTATGAAGGTCAAAAGAAAAAAGTAATGGTGGCTGAACCAGAATGTACTTCGGAGAAATAGTAAAATGGTCAGACTGGAGATGTATTTTACAAGAAGTGCCAATGAGTTTTTGTTATGGGATTAGTGCAAAAAGTGATGTTAAAAGATGTATTGAATAGTCAGTCACATGATTCTTACACAACTCAAAAAATATTTAACTTCATTTATAACTTAAAATATTCAGTATTAAAGGTGTAAAACTAATTATACTGGAACCAGATTAAAAAAAGAGACCACCTCCAAATTTATGTTGCAATGCATATTTTTAAAAAATGATTACTTTTCTTTTATAGCATATGAGGTTTAATCCCTGAAAATTTGTTTTCTTAATAAACTCCCTCTCTATGTTTTCTCATGTATAATCAAAAGAAAAGTTTATGTAGGAACAGTGCTAGAGACCCAAATTTCAAAAGGTTGGTGGTAATCCACTAGATATTTAATAGGTACTTCTTAAATAGAATAGTACACAGAATCACCAAAAACCAAAGACTTCAAGCAATTCAAATATTTTACCGAAAATACAAGACTCCAAATGAAATTGGGTTATTTAAAAATAATGCATCTAAAATTTAAGAACTAAAGTTACAAAATAGTTCTAAATGCTAAGGACTAAGTATGTATTTTTACATAAGATGCCCATGAAAGACTGCCAG
The DNA here is from genome assembly GCF_014108235.1 of Myotis myotis. Classification (NCBI taxonomy): domain Eukaryota; kingdom Metazoa; phylum Chordata; class Mammalia; order Chiroptera; family Vespertilionidae; genus Myotis; species Myotis myotis. The sequence continues at coordinate 77,493,984 of NW_023416379.1, forward strand.
TCCCAAATGATGTTATACTATGATTACTCTTCACACAGCATGATTTCAAAAGGATAGGGTAATTTTTAATGGGCTAAAAGAAAATTCTAGGGCAATCAAAATTTAAATCATTACCACTTAATGGGTTTAGAGTTACTGTGAAAATGGCTTGAGTATTTTTTTTTTTTTGCATGATTTCTTTGCTATATCAACTAAGCTAGCATGCAAACTACTCTATGTGTGACTGTATCTGTTCCACATATTATTCTACACCATGGAAACCCCGTGCATTCCAGTCTTTAAATGCTAAGTAGTTTGAGAAAATCACATACGTATAGCTTAGCAAAATTGTTGTAGAATAGCTTTTATCCAGAACATCAATCAAGTTCTTTTATTAAAATTGGCAAGTGACCATAATCCCTTCTTTTACCACTGCCTGAGCTGTTTAAAAAAAGTAAGTACCTGGCACAGATATAGAATCCTCTGCACACCTGTGACAACTGCTCTAAGGATCTGAGATCCAAATCACTAGACACCACCCATCGGAAGATGTACATGAGGACCTCCATCGGCAGCACTGCAAAAGAAAAGCACCCTTTCAGTGACTCTCCTGACCGCCTACTGTCTCATTCTCAGGGCAGAAACCTTTATGTATTCCTACAAATTTATGAATCACACCTTCAGTATTGCTCCGACATAAAGCATGAGTGTATTTAACTACCCCAAAGTAATAATGGTTACTAACATGAAGACACAAATATCTTTGTGTGTGTGTGTGTTTTTCGGTACAGAGCAGATCTGAAGCTACTTTTATAAAGCACCCCTATCCCTTGGAAGATCTTTTGCCACCAAGATATATTAAAATAAGTGTGCTAGGAAAATAATATACTATATATATATATGTGTGTGTAATTGCATTCAACAGTAAAAGTTATTTTTGAAAATTTCTAATTGTCCCCCATGACAAATGAAACACTTAACATATGAAAAGAAAAAAAAAAGCCATTCATTTTTAAACATTCAGCTTATCTCAGGACTACTGTCCAACTTGGCTGAAACATCTGATGATACTAGTACTCCTCCAATTTTCTTAGGACAGCCCCCAACAACTCAGACACTCACGCTCTTAGATCTTCAGTGAAGAAAGTATGGCATCCTTGAACAACAGCACTACAAGTTCTGATCTACTTTGGACTCTGAAAAGCTTATTATTATACACAAACCGTAATTATAATGAGATCTCCAATCTTACTTTGAACTAGACCAGCTATCTGAACTTGGAAGTTTGGAAATCTAAAATCTAAGGTTAAAGTATTTCTCATGGACTGATAACAAGCGTAAATTCTCACCTGATATATGAGTCTGACTGCTCTCCAGTTCGGGCTGACACAGTTTGAGCACAGACTCCTGAAACGTGAGCTGCTGCTGGAAGTAGGACAACAGATCTGCCATCTTGCTATCATCATCGTTATCTTCAATGCTGCAAAAGGAGGGAGGTGAGTACACTAAGGGCCTCCGTCTACAAACATAAAGCTTAGTAACTGATTTTTCATAGTATTTTCAAATCTTCTTGATAAAAAGTCATCTAAAAGCCAACTTCTTACTGCTTTTTTCTTTGATGTGATAAAAGTGTGCCCTGCCTTGCAGAGTACCATAACAAAGCTTCAGCAAATTTAATTCCCACCCAGAAAGAATTAGAATTTTGGAAAACAAATGTTGAGATTTAATTTATTAGTTTCATTGTAGAGATTTTATGTGTTAATGAAAAAGATAATTTCACATGATTTTTAAAATCTCATGTAAACATATTCTTTTAAAAGTGACTGTAGCCGAGGCCGGTTTGGCTCAGTGGATAGATCTTCGGCCTGCGGACTGAAGGGTTCCGGGTTCGATTCCGGTTAAGGGCATGTACCTGGGTTGTGGGCACTTCCCCAGAGGGGGATGTGCAGGAGGCAGCTGATCGATGTTTCTCTCTCATCGATGTTTCTAACTCTCTATCTCTCTCCCTTCCTCTCTGTAAAAAATCAATAAAATATATTTTAAAAAAATAAAAATAAAAATAAAAGTGACTGTAATCCATCTAATTGGATAAAAGTCAAACAGATGTCATTTGAGGTACTTACCAAGGGTTTTCTAACAGATGTGCCTTATCACCCTACATTTAGAGGAAAATGTGAAACTTAAAAAATCTTAGCAGGGCCCCCAAATCATCTATCCATATAAACAAACATGTAGAATTCCATTTTTGCTGAAAGAACCTTAAAAATGATCAGATGTACCAAATGGCTTAGATGAGGATGAAATTACGACACCAGGAAGACCTTATTATAATACAACAAAGGATGAGTGTGGTTGAGTCTAAATGGATTCAAGAGCTACTCTATCAACATTTTGCAAAAGGCAAAAAAAAAAAAAAAAAGACTTTTATGGCTTATTATATATGATTAAAAAAACCACAAATGCATCTTTAAAGAACTTTCATAGCATCTAGGTTTGTAAAAAGGAACTGCACAGAAAAAGAATGATTCTTTAACCCTTTGAGTGCCAACCAATATCCTAGGAACTATGCTAAAATTGCCAAGGCATTTTTGCTGATTTTACAGCAGTTAAAGAAAAAAATTATGATTGCGCTCCCAGCACTTTTGGTGAAAGACAGGAGGAGCTCCCGGCACTCTAGGGGTTAACACAAACTTCCTGAACAACACTTGGAGCAGTGGTTCTCAACCTTCTGGCCCTTTAAATACAGTCCCTCATGTTGTGACCCAACCATAAAATTATTTTCGTTGCTACTTCATAACTGTCATGTTGCTACTGTTATGAATCGTAACGTACATATCTGATATGCAGGATGGTCTTAGGCGACCCCTGGGAAAGGGTCGTTCAACTGCCAAAGGGGTCGCGACCCACATGTTGAGAACCGCTGACTGGAGTCTATTTCTAAAACTGGCTAAGAACTGGGTGCAAATGATTCTACCCAAATTTTAAAGAGACTTAGCAAAAGCCCAAATGATTCCTTTTAAGTAGGAACTACCTTACACTATTAAATCTAATCTGCCAAACAATATTATTGGCCCAAATGTTCAAATAGGCAATTAATAATGACTTCATTGGGATGTTTTTAATGTGGCTTATCCAAAGTTTAAGTGCTAATACTATAAGCAGTTAACAAACACTGGTAATAAATACAAGTTATTGATAAAGGAAACTTATTATTTCATGGCAGAAGTAATATAATAGATAATATAATGTCTTATTACCCAAACTCTATTTTTCTAGGTGTTCATCTTTTTTAAAAAATATATTGTTATTGATTTCACAGAGGAAGGGAGGGATAGAAACATCAATGATGAATCATTGAGTGGCTGCCTCCTGCACGCCCCCTACTGGGGATCGAACTCACAACAGCAACCTCCTGATTGAAAGGTCAGTGCTCAACCGCTGAGCCACATCAGCCAGGCAGCGTTGTTCATTTTAAACCTGACATTCTCTCATGGATTCAGACTCCCTTCCCTTCTATTATCAGCAAATTGGGCTTCTGGGGATAAAGGGGTTGAGCCAAAATAATTTTACTAGTATAATTGTTCTGCAAATAGCTTCAAAAGTACTGACTTCAAAATATATTCTCTTGATCTGTATCAAATAAAACCATCATGACTGACTCAAGAGCTGGGTCTATCCAATGAAATATGGTTTATTTGGGGAGTGCTTATATCCTGCACCTGTGCTTTTAAACCAACGTTATACAGTTAATGATATTCCACCTACATACCTTAAGAAATAATAAACTAAGTCTTTTACAATTCAGCATTTTCCTAATAAAATGAAAAGCCCCCTTGTAAGTAAAAATGTATAATTTCAAACATAAACAAAAGGAGAAAGACTAGTGTAATGAAACCGTATTTCAACCATTATTAACACTTTTCAATTCTGGCCTAATTACATTTTAATAGTTTTGACTTTAAATAAGTTTCAAAAAGTTGAAATATGCCCTGTAATTTACTCCTTTCAATAATCACTGCTTTTATAAAACAATTCTTTCATCACCTTATTTCTGTTGTGTTTATTTAAAATGTGCATTTTGATATTTTAAAATTAAATTTCCCTAATTAAAAACTTCTGTAATTTTATCAACAAGTCTTTATACTAAACACTATATGACTTAAGAGAAAAGTACCATCTTCTTATCATGTTAAGAGTCAACAGGCCAAAGACGCTTAATTTTAACAAACTCTATGTATTACTGTCTATCAAATTATATACGCACTAGCTGCTTCCAACGCCATCACCATCTGGAGACCGGGTATAAGTAATCTTGAACTCTATATCAGGTACAAGTTGCATAGCCCTACGATAAAACTTGATGGCTAAAAGAAGAAATAAAGCTAAATTAGCTATGACCACACATTTTTGTCATTTCCTTTGATTACCCTTAACTGTGGTTTAGTTTGGCAACTTTCTTTACAAACAGTCAAATTCCCTTTATCTACATGCCACAGTAGTTCAGTGAACAAACTCATTTCTGGACCTTACTACTCAGAAACAAGCTTTCTAAATCTAACATGTTACAGAAACTTAAGGTGTTGCATTTTACTGGTCTTTTTAGCCCTTCCCATCTTTTCCCTCGGCCTCTTATGTATTGTCAGAAGGGAACTTATGCAGATGTCTTTCTTCAAACTTTGAAAATGCAATTGCTACAGCCCCAACAACAAAAATTTTAAGCAAATTTTTCTAAAACACAGAGCTAAGGAAAATCAAATGCTCCCTAGTGGGTGGAATAAAAAGATACGAGGTTTTTTTGGAATTTATTCTTCAAATCCAACTTTAGTCTAGCTAGCTGCTTCTTATTTAGCTAAATCACTTTTAAAACCTGTTTTTGTTTTTGTTTCAAATAAATCCCCTGGCCTGGGGTTTAGAGTTATAATATTTGATAATATCTTACATAGCGATATACCAATAGAACGTGGTGCTGTAGAGGCCAACTAGGTGAAGTCTGCTTAATTCAATACATTCTGCCATGTGTTTTTTACTCTGGGTGAATCACTGTACACTAAGTGGAGGTGGGAATTTTTCAAACTAATTAAGACTATGGAGAGACATTAATTGGATCCTTTTAATATCTTAATAATGCAATAATTCTGAAAATGTCATTTTAGGGGCATATTCAAGGGCTCCAAGCAAAATAATATTTCCTATGCCCCAATTATTAGCTTTACTATGACAAAATAAAAGCCCAAATACAAAAATAATATGGTAAATAGTCCCATCACTGTGTTTACTTATGTATTTCTATTAGCCATTAATAGAAACAAAGTTAAAGGGTATTCCTTCACAGATAACATAAATTAGAACTTAGAAAATATGTTCCTCAATGGATCCTTAATATTCCCCTCCCCTGAAGTAATTTCACTAAAAAAGAAGCATAATCTATTTTTAAATAAGTAGTAATATTTTAAAGACTTTAATAATGAAGATTAAAACCTAAATATTTTTAAAAAAGTCATTTTACTCATCCTATCAATATTATATTTCCCAGCAATATTTTTTTTGAAAAGAGTAAGGTTATATAGAAATAAAATTCTTATTTTTGATAGTTTAAGAACGAATTTCAAATATAGGGAGACTGATGTTCTATACCAAATATATTCTAGTAAAAAAATTTCTCAGTAACTAAGAGTCATTATTCAGAAATGTCATGACAGTATGACCCTACGTTTTTACCTTCATAGAGAGCTCCATTTTGTTCTTCTTCTACTGCTTTTAGGAAGAGTTCTCGAGCCTATAAAAATAAACGGTGGAAAATATTTTGAAAATCAGTATTAAAAATGAGTATGAATAGCAGAGAATAGTCCTCTCAACAAATGGTGCTAGAACAACTGGACATCCATAAGCAAAACAACAAACCTTGACCTAAACCTCACATCTTACATAAAAATTAAGTTGAACATGATCATGGGGTTAAATTAAAATTTTTTAACCTTTCAGGAAAAAAATGATAAAGAAAATCTTGGAGATCTAGCAGTAACCAAAATTCTTATACTTCACACCAAAAGCACAAGCCATAAAAGTTGATAAATTGGACCTCATCAAAGTTAAAAATGTGTTCTGCAAAATATTCTGTTAAAGATGGAAAGACAAATTATAAACTGAGAGAAAGCATTTAGAAAACAAAATGAACTCTCAAAACTCAACACTGAAAACATAAGCAATCTAATTAGAAAAGATAAACCAACATTTCACAGAGAGGATATACAAGCTGGAAATAGCACATGAAAACAGCACCATTAGACATTAGGGAAATACAAATTAAAATGACAATGATGTGACCCAGCCAGTGTGGCTCAGTGCTTGAGCATGGCCTCATGAACTAGGAGGTCATGGTTTGATTCTACTCCAGGCAGATGTCTGGACTCGATCCCCTGCAGAGGCATGCAAGAGCCAGCCACTCAGTGATTCTCTCTCATCATTACTGTTTCTGTCTCTCCCTCTCCCGTCCTCTCTGAAATAAAAGCATTTTAAAAAGTACAATGAAGTATTACTATACACCTATCAGAATGGCTAAAGTTAAAAAGTAATGACACACCAAATACTGACTAGGATGCAGCGACACTGGATCACTTGTACATGGCTGAGGGAACATAAAATGGTACAAACACTCTGTAAAACAGTTTGGCAGTTTATTTTTTTCTTTATATATATATATAATTTTAATTGATTTTAGAAAGAGAGGAAGGGAAAAGAAGAGAAACATCCATGGGAGAGAAACATCAATCAGCTGCCTCCCACATGCCCCCTACTGGGATCAAGTCCTGACCAGGAATCAAATCAGTGACCTCTAGGTTCACAGGATGAGGCTCAGCCACACCTATGGGACTATGGCAGTTTCTTTTAACCAAAGATGCACTTATCTAGAAATTGCACTCTTAGGCCAAAGAAATGAAAACTTATATTCATGCAAAACCTGCACATGGATAGTCACAGCAGCTCTGTACATAATAGCCAAACACTGGAAACAACCCAAATGTCCTTAAACTGGATAGTTAAAGAAATTGGGTATCCATAACATGCAATACTACTGAGCAAAAAAAAGGAACAAACTTTTTATACACACAACTTCAATGGATCTTAAAGGAATTATGCCAAGCTCAAAAGTGTATGGTTCCATTTATATAGTATTTTTTAATATTAAAATCATATGCTTCAAGTCAAGATGATGGTGTAAACATGGTACTTGCCATCTTCCACAACCACATAAAAATTACAACTAAAACAATCAGCATTCAGAATCACCTGAAATCTAGCTGAAAGGAAGTCCTACAACTAGGGAATTGAAGAAACAGTACATCAAGACTGGTAGGAGTGGAGATGTGGGGTGAATTGTGAACTGGTTGGTCCCACTCCCACATATGGTGGTTTAAAAACAGGAGGAATATCTTGGCTGTGGAGGTTTCCCTGAGGCGAGAGGGGTCCCAGCCCCACACCAGGCCCCCTCCCAGCCCAGGGTTCCAGTGCTGGAAAGAGAAGCCCCTGTAACTTCGAACTGTAAAAACCAGAAGGGATTGTGGCTGAATGACATGGAGGCTGCTGCCTCAGGCAGCTCCTCTTAAAGAACCCATGCTCAGACTCACTCCCTCTGAGCTCCAGCACTTGAGAAGCAGCTTGAAAGGAACCTGGGACATTCAGGAAGGAACTAACTTGTGTGGAATCAGGGCAAGAGCTGGAGAGGCAGCTTTCTCCCAGACAGAAGTGCTGGCAGAGGCCATTCCTCCTTTGCTGAGATCTCTCCACCACAGAGCGACAGGCCAGTGCCATATCTGAATCTCCATCAACCTGGCTCACACTTTTTGCCCTGCCCTAGTGATTCCTTGAAACCCCACCCCTCCATACTTGCAGGCTCAACCAAGCCATTTGCAGTGCCTTTTCCATACAACTGGCTTCATGCTTCAGACTTTCCTAAAATCTCTCAAACAAGCAGCAGCTGGCCTCAGCATGCCCCATACCTCTCAGTAAGTGGCCCCAGGCCTGGCACTAGTGGCAGTCCACCTTGGTTCATAGCTGGGCCTCTCTGGCACACCTTCAAGCCCAATACAAGTAGAAGCCATCTTTAGATTGCTTTGTAGTTCATGCTGGGTAGCCCCAGGCAGGGCACAGGGAGTGACTGACTTTTCATCTCCTAGGAGGTTCCAGAACCAGTTTTGACTACTCTGGATTACAACTCTACCACCTCCACAAGTGACACACTCAAGAGGCAGACTCGGTGAGCACCAAAGCCCCACTGAAACAAGTCCAGGGCTCCACAGGGTTAGCTCCTGCCTAGCAGCTCTTCTGCTGTAGTCACAGTCGATCCTCAAAACTGATTGGCTTGGGGATCAATCCCTCCCAGTGACACCTACATCAATCAATGTTCAACTACAATAGGACAGTGCACAGCTCACACAAGGGCATACCTGGAGCATCCAGCTCAGGTGACTGGGGAGGCTGAGCCACTGGGCCCTACAGGACATCTACATACACAAGGTCACTCTACCAAGTCCTGGAGACACAGCTAATCTACCTAATACATAGAAACAGACACAGGAAAGCAGCCAAAATGTGGAGACAAAGAAACATGCCACAAATGAAAGAACAGAGGAAATCTCCAGAAAAATAACTAAATAAAATAGAAGCAAGGAAACTACCAGATACAGAGTTCAAAACAATGGTTATAAAGATGCTCAAGAAACTTTAGTGAGAACTTCAAGGACCTTAGTGAGAACATCAACAACATAAAAAAGGGACCAGTCAGAAATGAAGGATACATTACTGAAATAAAGAATAATTTACAGGGATTCAACAGCAGAGTAGAGGATGCTGAGAATCAAATCAAGAATTTGGAATATAAGAAAGCAAAAAACACCCAATCAGAAGATCAGAAAGAAAAAAAGAATCCAAAAATATAGATAGTGTAAGGAGCCCCTTGGACAACTTCAAGTGTACCAATATTTGTATCATGGGGGTGCTGGAAGAAGAAAGGGAGCAAGAAATTGAAAACCTACTTGAAAAAATGACAAAAAAACTTCACTTACCTGGTGAAAGAAAGACATACAAGTCCAGGAAGCACAGAGAGACCCAAACAAGATGAACCCAAAGAGGCCCACACCAAGGCACATCATAATTAAAATGCCAAAGATTAAAGACAAAGAGAGAATCTTAAAAGCAGCAAGAGAAAAGCAGTTAGTTACCTACAAGGAGGCACCCATATGACTGTCAGTTGATTTCTCAATAGAAACTTCGCAGGCCAGAAGGGAGTAGCAAGAAATATTCAAAGTGATGAAAAGCAAGGACCTATAACCAAGATTACTCTACCCAGCAAAGCTATCATTGAGAATTAAAGGTCAGATAAAGAGCTTCACAGACAATAAAAAGCTATAGGAAACCAGTATTACATCACCACCAAACCAGTATTACATGAAATGTTAAGGGTCTTCTTTAAGAAGAAGAAAACGATAAAAAAATGAACAATGCAATGGCAATAAATACATATCTATCAACAATTCAATCTAAAAAATCAAAATAAATGAGCAAGCAGAACAGAAACAGACTCATAGATACCGACAACATTGTGACAGTTAGCAGATGGGAGGAAAGTTAGCGGGGTGGATGAAAAAGGATAAGGGATTTAGAAGTACAAATTGGTCATAGTCCATGGACACAGACAATAGACAGGTGAAGGCCCAGGATGGGGTGGGAGATGGATGGAGGGGGGCAAAGAGGGAAAATGGGGACATCGGTAATACTCTCAACAAAAAAATTTTTTAAAAAATATTAAAATTTCAGAAATGGAGAATAGGTCAGTTTTTGTCAGTAGTTAGGAATGGCTCGGGAGGAGGGAGAGACGAGAGTGTAACTGCAAAGGTATAGCAAGAGGGAGCCTTGTGGTGACAAGATGATTCTGTACCTTGATTGTGGTGGTAGTTACATGAAGCTTCACATTAATAAAATTGCACAGAACTATTTATTTACATACACACACAAAAGTGCTTCTAAATCTAGGAAATCTGAATAAGCCCCATGCATTGTACCAATGTATATTTCCTAGTATTATAGCTAGGTAAGACATCACCATCAAGGGAGAATGGGAAAGGAGTCCAGAAGACTTCCCTGTACCTGTGAATCTGTAATTATTTTAAAATTAAAACAAGGGTCCTAATATATGGTGACAGGAAAATATTTGACTCTGGGTGGTGGGCACATGGTGCAATATACAGATCTTGTAACATGGTAACCCACTCCTGAAACCTATATGGTCATGTTGACCAATATCACCGCAATCAATTTAATAAAAACATAAAAATTAAAACAAAATGAACATGGAAGTTTTTAGTTATCATGGTAATGTCAATTACTTAATGGCAAATTACTTGTAAATAAAAACTTGGATCTGATGGTATAAAGATGACAGCTTCTGTGGTACAGGAGAATAATGAAAAGTTAGATGGGGTGCTGTGCCCACTTCATGTGAATAAGTAATAGGAAAGAAGTAAACAATCAGACAGCATCCAAAATTTTTCCAGTGGGAGCACTTTGGAAATTTTCCAGAATAAGGAAGTGATTAATGCATCATTATAAATTTGTCCAATTCAAAATATAACAAAATATTGCATTAAGACCTTTGAAAAGGTGTTAACATTTGAATAATTTTTTGCCCTTCTGTAATAAATTCAGAGGCATCAACCTCTAAGAGATCAAGTGAATATCAGGGATCAATAAGTTATCAAAGACAGGTCCATGAAGATAGTGTACCTGCAGGAAAGAAGCCCATAAGGTGTGGCGATAACACCCAAAGTACCTTCTTAAAGGGATGGATAAATTGGTATACTTGTCAAAGTATTTTTCAAGTACGATGTCCATAATACTTAACTTTTCTTCTTTTGCCAGTTCTTGCTTTACTTTGGTGTCTGCTGCTTTCAGAAAAGAGCCTCTTGCTGTTCTGCAAGATCGAGTTTCTAAATTGCCAGAGCCTACGCCTGGGGCAAGTTCAAACATCCACTGAGCTCTGAACATCTGGAGTTGTGCCTAGAAGAAAAAAGTCTTTTAGGACTCCTCTAGAAAGAGTAGCTCAACTTGGGAACAATTTGTCAATAGGTCATATATATCTATATATATAAAACCCTAACATGAAAATAGACCGAACAGCGGAACAACCGAACCAGTCGCTATGACGTGCGCTGACCACCAGGGAGTGCACACGGAACATGGCAGGTGTCGGCCGTAGCGGGATGGTGGAGCAGGTGAGCAGGGGCTCCAGACCAAGGTGGGGCGCCAATTGCTGTCATCGGGGCAAGCCTCTGGTGGTTACTGAAAATTCTTTGCTCTATGCGCTGTGGTGCTGCCCAGCACTCACCCCTGCAGCCGGCGCTGGAGCTGCTGCTCGCATCCACTGATGGCTCCAGCCCTGCCCGCAGCCAGCGCCGGAGCTGCCACTGGCACCTGCAGCCAGTGCTTGGTGCCGTCAGTTGGTGTGAGCAGCAGCTGCCAGCCCCAATCTCCCTGAGGGCTTCTCCACCTCCACCTCCCCCTGCTCCTGAGGGGTGATGGGGCAGCAGCTGCCACTTGCACCCACTGCTGGTGCGGCCCCAGTAGCTCTGCGCTGTCAGCAGGTGCAAGAGGGGCTGGCACCGTCAGCATGTGGGAACAGTGGGAGCGGGGCTGCCAGTAGACAAGGGGCCAGGTGGGGGCATGGAGGATGGGCTGAGACCTGCCCCTGTTCCCACCTCAGCCTCACAGCCCACAGTTCCTTTCAAGGTGTACAATTCGTGCACTGGGCCCCTAGTATATATGTATTTTTTTTCCCCTAAAACCAGAAATAACACTTTTAAATTACTAAGTTAATGCCATTAAACGCCTATTCTAAAATAATTTTCTGCTTAAAACTTGAAAGAAACAATGAAAATTTGCCTAAAATAAGATTGTCTACACAGGAAAAAATCTAATGGTATGGGAAAAACAAGTTTTAATTAGAATAAAAAATATACACCATCACTTAGGCACTTAACTTAGATGCTTTCAAACATTTGTTTCCTTGGAATACACCATCTAGCAGATGTTGAGTGCTGCTAACATTTCTGTTATCTGTTAACAACCCTTCTTTTTCTTAATAAGAAAATATTTTTTCTAATACATATCATTAATCTTTTTTAAAATACAGGATAAGTGAAGTCCCCTGTGTGGTGGGCTGTGCTGTGCTGTCGCTGGGATTCCCTCAGCTGTTGGCCCTTTTGGGGTATTGCCTCAGCAAGATCACACTCCCTTCCCAGGTGATTCCTACCCAATGATACATGGATGAAAGTAATCAGTGACTGAAAAAGCCTGCCTCTCAAAGGTTCTTCCATCCTCAGGACTTCCACAGGAATAACGAAGGTGATCCATTAAGACTGCACAGCAGCTCAACTCCCCCCAACTCTGGCTTCCCTTCCTCCCTTCAAGGTGACCAAACAGTGTTGATCCCAAGAGTACTGCTTTAAATGCCTCCTACGTGGTACTCTCCATCTCCAAGTTTGCTTTCTAGGGAACCCAACCCAAGACGCTCTTTCTCCCAGAGAAGGCCATTGCCAGTAGGACTGTGTATTAGTCCTGGCTTTTAAAAAATTATATATATAAATGTTTCTAAAAATTTTTTTCTCTCCATTCTGTACACTGCTCTTTTTTGTTTTTTGACATGAAAATGTATTTATTTCTTTTTTCTTTTCTTATTGTTTAACGTATTACAAGTAGTAGTACATATGTCCTCTTTTTTTCCCCCCATTGACCTTCGGATCCCACCTTCCTACATCTAACACGTATACCTCTAACCTCAAGAATCTTTAGCAGCACTCTTAATATCTACTAGATGATGCATTCCAAATGAATATTATAAAGCTGAATAATTCAATAAGATGCACTTAACAAATTACAATGAATATTTTTCTATTTCAATGCACAAAGATTTACCCCATTCTTTTAAATGGCTGCTGTGTATTTCACTGTATGGATGCATCATTACTTAACACAAGTGATAGACACTTAGGCTGTATTCCATTTTTCCACATAAACAATGCTACAATAAACATTTCTGTACATGTATATTAACTCGCTTTCTCCCTGATTTTTTTTTTTTTTTTAATATATTTTATTGATTTTTTACAGAGAGGAAGGGAGAGGGATAGAGAGTTAGAAACATCGATTCAGCTGCCTCCTGCACACTCCCCACTGGGGATGTGCCTGCAACCAAGGTACACGCCCTTGACCGGAATTGAACCTGACACCCTTCAGTCCCCAGGCTGACGCTCTATCCACTGAGCCAAACCGGTTAGGGCTCTCCATGATTCTTTAGGATTAATTTCCTGGAAGCAGAATTGCTGGTTCAAAGGGAACGTATGTTTCTCATTTTGACCCATATTGTTACTCTGCCTTCCAAAAAGTTGTAACAATTACACTTTCATGTACATGGCATCAGTGTTCTCATAGCCTGGAGGGCAATGGGCATTATTCACCACCAATTTGATCATTTAAAAAAAAACTAAGTGTAGGTTTAATTTGTATTTTTTAAATTATTAATGAGGCTAGTTATCTTTTCAAATGTTTAATAGCCATTTATATTATTTTTTCCATTAGTTGTCCATTCATATATTTCTACCTTGTGTTCCTCTTGCTGATTTATAAGATACCCTATATACTGAGGCTATCAATCCTCTGCCCATATGTGGTAGTTTTTACAGTTGATTATTTTTCTCTTTTGACAGATTTAAGATGTCTTTTGCTATATTTAGGTTTAAAAATGTTAGGTGGTCAAATCTGTCAATCTTCTTCTTTGAGGTGATGGGTTTTGAGTCATGCCTTAAGGCCAGGTTTGCATACTTTAAACCCAGATACTGAACTACACAGCAGCAATTACTGATACATCTTTTTACAGAAAAAAAAAAAATCTATAACATAGTTATAATTTAAGCATTCTATAAACCAGTATGAAAATACAGTTAAATCCAATGAAAAGCAACCTATAGATCTTCACAATTCTGACCAATTGCTGTTTATGTTTGGAAAGCAATGGAATAAGAATTAAATATATACTGAAGAAACATGCCTGCAGATCTGTTTCCGCAGGGCTTTCGTTTTCATCATCATCTGTTCTGATCATATCAGAATGACAATCTTCCTCAGCTTCTGCCTGAAGAGGGGAAAGAGGGAAACAAATAATCAACATCAGTTTCTCTTTGAAATCTACTTGCCCAATGAAATATAAAGTTGCTTTCCTCTAAGATACTTTCCTCACAGGCTCTAGTTTTAAATGTTTTGGTAGGTGGTTAAAAAGAACAACTATGCTTTGGAAAATAACATTCAGTTGTGGTACAGAGTTCAGGACATAGTTTTGTTTCACAGATCACTTAAAAGATGATGTACGTAATCCATATATACATGTTCCTTCTTTTACACACTGGCATCTTATTAATGTGTGAATATGACTTTTTCTGCTTAATGTTTTAAATGCACTAGGAAAGCTCCTAAACCAAAGACATGTAATCGTGAAATGTCTTTTTGTAAAGAAGCCCCTTCTAGTTTGTAAATCCAGATTTTTATATATCGGATTAATTTAAAATGGAATAAATCAGGACTGTGCATGGTTTGGAGCTTAACAGAAGTCTCAGATCAATTGCTTTCATTTTATCCTTTTGTTCTCAATAAATGTTTGCTAAATTAAACTGAACCATACCTTCCAGTGAAGATGAAATGTTGCCTAGGTTCAGTCTGTTAAGTAATAGACTTATTAGCAAATGGGACTTGCTTAACACTTATTGTGGTCAGTCCTACAGAGAAATGTGACAATCAGGGAAATGACCTTGAAGGTTAGTTAGAAAAAATAATAAAACCGATTTAATTTTACTCATTCCAAAGATGTTAAGTTTCACAATTGCCCATTTTAGTTGTAATTTACTTACAGGGGGAAAAAATGTTTGTATTAGCACATATCTTGGAGTACGGTAACTAGTTACGTACTTGAACAACTTTGTAGTGCAATATAAATAAGCCTAGCTTCCTATCTTATCTCTGCGAACCAGACTTCAAGCAGAGGTGCCTTTAAGACTTGAACCAGTTAGTATATGATAAAGTGCTTGGCACACCGTAAAAGCTAAATCAGCAAAGAAATAAATAAAAGAGGCCAAAACTCAGACGAATTTCCAGAAACTGGAAAATTTGAGCAATACACTTCTTCTTCTGAGTCTTAAGCTGGGAGCTTTCCTTACTAAGAGCATCACTAATAGGAAAATACACAAGAAAGAACTTTGAATTTATAGATCCCATTGAGAAATGTATTTCTTCTCAAATAAGAGTCTGCTTTATTGTAAACTCTAAGTACAGCTAATTACAAGGAAATTGGGGTGCCCTAGGGTACCCAGGGAACAGCTTTCTCGAACTCGAGCCTAGTGGTCATACTAAACTGACTTCAACACTTCCCCCGCTCTCTCCAGATCCCTGCTCCTGGGTATGCTGCTTGAATGATGGCTGGAATGACTGTGCTTCCTTCCTCACTTGGCTACTCATCCTTCAAGATTCAGCTCAGGAATCATCCCGGTGGAGGGCATCTGCTGATCCTTTTAATTGCCTCTTTTCATTACACTTGTGCTTCTATCCCGACACATAAGACTTGCCCCTTGTGGTGACATTCTATGATTAAAAGTTTACCACAAATCACCTTACAGTTTTGGTTATATTGAAGGTTTGGTATTGTACCAGGGTCTAGCACTATGCCAGGCTGATAACAGGTGCTCAAAAAAAAAAATCGGTTGAATTAACAAATAAAATGCCATGTGGAGAGATAATGCATTTCTCAAGAATGAGGAAAACAGGAAACCTATAATACAGATGGCACCTTTCTTCTTCCCTGAGCTCCTGTGTTATCATAGAGTTTTAATCCATTATTACTTTGATTTTGACAGTGTGGCAAAAATGAGAAACTATCAATTTGGGTTTTTCGACATTTTTCAATTTAAATACCACTTGAAATACGCAGGTCCTCAGCTGTCACCCAGAGATTTTCACTTAGTTTTTCCTAATTGAGTGTGACCTAAATTTCACCTTTCACTTGAGTAGCCGGTGTCTTCATCATTTAACTCCTGTTTCGCACGTGTGATTAATGAAATATAAAAAGTTAAGTGCTTAATCCTGGTCAGAGAACCAATTCTGAAAGTTTAGGAGCATAGTTCGTTACTGCTTTCCCTATCCAGATTAATAAAATCAATTCACTCGGCCACTCATTTATTCACAATAAATATCTGAGTGTCTACTGTAAGCTAATTCGTTTGGCATCATTTCACTCTTGAGTCCTGCAGCCCTAGAGATCAGTTTCTCGGACGGACAATGATTTCAAGCCAAAGCCAGGCAGCCGAGGGCAGAGGCTACCTAGTCCGGCCTGAAATAGTCCTACGGAATGTGCGTTGTCCATTTCTGGAGCTTAGCTCAGCCTCTCCACGTGCACCGCATTGCTGCCGCTTCTCAGGCCCTCGCTGCTGAGAGGCGAGACAAAATCCTTCCAAGCCCACGCCGCCTGGCCCGCCTGCCAGCATCCTACCCAGGGCACTGCCGCGTCACGGGGCGCCCGGAGCCCAGGCCTCCCCGTGGGCACGGCTTTGCAGAGGGGGAGCAATCAACAAGTGCCCCCGTTGGCCAGGGCGCCCTCCGGATCCAGATGCGGCGACGGCTCAGCTCAATCTGCTCAGTGCTCCGGCTAAAATCCCTCGAGAGGAGCGAGGCTGCTTCAGGGTCCTCAGCGAGCCGAGAGGAGGCATTTTTCTCCGCCGTCCTGCAAACCCACTCTCCTCACATGGACCCCGGCTGAGGGTTCAGCAGGAAGAAAGCCCGGGGGGGGGGGGGGGTCAGGGCTGGCACCCCTCCACTCCTCGGGTCAGAGGTCCTATCATGGGTAGCGGCCGTGCAGCTCCCACCCCTCCCAGCCCCTTTCTGCTCCCTCAGGGTTCCTCCCCGCAGGCCTGGCCCCTCGGCACACCGCACCCCCTCCGGCACACCGCACCCCCGCCTCGCAGGACCCTCCCGACCCCCTCCTCAGGTTACCATGCTGGCGGGCCGGCCGGCCGCGGTTGAGGGGCTCTCGGCGCCCCCTCGGCACCGTCCCCCGAAGAGGTGTGCTGGGTGTCCGGGTGTCTACTCCTGCCTGTCTAGTGCAGGGGGCTTAGCAGAGTTCTCGGTCGGAGTAGCGCACCAGGCAGCGGCGGTAACTGCGGGCCCGGCGTACGGCAGCCATCTTCGCGGGATCGGGGGCCAGATCGGGGCGCGCTGGGGCGGCGGCCGGGGACGCGAGGAGCGGAGAGACACCCGTCGCTAGCGGAGGCCGGAGACTGTGCGAGAACCAGAGCGTCCGCCCTGCTGAAGACCCCACACGCCGCCGCAGAGCTCACCCCTCCGCTGCAGAAAGCTGCTCCGCCGCGCCGAGCATGCGCAGTGCCCCGCCGCCGCCGCCGCCGCCGCCTGCGTGGGCGGCTCGGCCGGACCGCCGGCGCGTGCCGCCTAGTGGAGGACCAGGGGGCGTGGGCCTACTGTGTGCGCGAGGCCAAAACTAGGCGAGAGGCCGAACCCACTTTTTGGGCTCAGTGAACATTTATGCAAACTTGAAAAACCATTATCTCAAAAATGTAACTCAAAGGGTGGGTGGGTAGAGATCAACCAAAGAACTTGTATGCATGATGCATATAACCCATGGATACTGACAATAGGGTGGTGAGGGCCTGGGGCGGGGGTGCGGGAGAGGGCTAGAGGGGGTCAATGGGGTGGGGGGGGAAAGGGGGCATATGTAATACTTTAAACAATAAAAATTTAAATCTTTAAAAAAAAAAGTAACTCCTTAAGGGTTGAGACCCTATGGCAAGTAGCCCTAATGAGCATCGAAGTAGTGCTCGGGGCTGTCCCGCGGCGACTCTGGCTGAAGTGCCACACCAGGAATGCAGGGGAACTGTGAAACCCGCTACATCACAGGCTACTGTATCCACTTAACTTTTTAAAAGCACGGGTCTGGAGGTTGAGGAAAAGATGGGTTTAGGAGAGCGGCAGGGGGATGTAACCTCAGCCACAGCCAAGGAAGGTCTCACTACAGATCCCATCATGCAACGGGGGAAGGACTAGCAAGTCCTGCCCAGACGGCGCCCGGGAGACTCTGGGATTTGTAGTCGCGGTTCCGCGCTGAGCTCTGGAACTTGCAAAGGATACTCGCCCCACCTCTTAAAGACCAAACACTCCATTTCACTCCCACAGGCATTCTTATCAGGCGATATACAGTTTTATTTTCACACACTTGACATTGTTTTAAATACGGAATTTTGCATGCTCAATGAAAACCTACAGTCGTAGAGCCTCTTACCTTCTTCACTCAGCAAAAATTTAAGAAGTTTCTAGCTTCTATTAGGTAACAGGTACGAAGACCCTACTTTCAACAAGTTCACAGAGTTTAAATCTCTTATCCTTTATCTTATTCTGGAGATCTTAGAATCTGGGGCAGAAACATAGAGGGCAAAAAAGGGGGATGGGGAGGAGAGAATGGTGAGCTACATACAATATGGAAGCCCAACTGCTGTCTTAATATGGGATCCTCCCTTCGGATGGGTGTTTTTAGTTGCACCCTAAATCAGCTACCAATAAAAAGTGCCTTCATGTTTCATGGAGAACCAAAGTTTAAATGGTTTTTAGCTTTTAAAAGAGACTTTAGGCTTAGGTCTTTTAAGGATGATTTTCCTGCCCTAGCTGGTTTGGCTCAATGGATAGAGCGACAGCCTGTGGACTGAAGGGTCACAGGTCTGAGTCCCGTCCAGGGCAATTGATGTGTCTCTCTCACAGATGTTTTTTCTCTCTGTCTCTCCCCTTTCCTTCCACTCTCTCTAAATATCAATGGAAAAATATCCTTCGGTGCGGATTAAAAAGGATGATTTTCTTCCCAATGATCTCTTTAAAAGGATTTTGAAATTTAAATCTGAGGGAAAGATTAGATGTAAGAATTTATAACAGAAGAAAACTGTATGTGACTCATGAATACAAAAAATCAGTTTTGCAAATGAAGAATAAGGTATAGAAATATTTTAAGAACTCTATTTCATTAAGCTGTTGAGTGCTAATTTGAGGTATCTGGGTCAATTAGCACAGATAATTTCTATTTTTCTAGCAAATAAACAATGAAAATTAATAAAGTAATAATTAGCATTTGTAATGATAAATTGAGCACATGTTTTATTAAAATGTTTTTAGGTTTCATAGCTACTAACTTTCTATCCATCAGTATCCATTAGACCTCTTTACAGGGTTCTACTGTCACCAGACGGGGCAGAGTAGGTCTACCTCAGTGCAAACTGTAGTGTGTGGATTCTCGACTTTGTACAGGAAAGATTTCACAATACAAGTCCAGTGATTTTGAGAGTTCATTTATTAAAGCTGGGGACAGTGAAACAAAGGAAGGACTGGGGTAAGAGAAGCAACAGCAGAGAGCCTAGGTGGGGCTGCTTTGACTCCCTAGAAACGTCATAGGAAAGAAATGAGCCAAGGCAGGGCTGCTTTTGGCTCACTGGAAAGTCAGAGAAAAAGGCGGCCTTGGAGGCAGGTTCAGGGGGTAAGCCCGGACAAGCTGCCACTGCCCTCTGGTTATAAGTCTCATGGAGACCCTTAGAGTTTAGGAGAAAGAAAGTAAAAAGTTCTAGAGAGATCCTGCATTGGGTCTTTGTCTTGAGGGTTTTTACCTTTTTTCTGCAGTTGAGAAACTTAGGGGAGGGTCTCAGGAGAATATGCATCAGCTTTCCAGGTGCATTTTTAATATGCTAATATATCAAAATGAGCATGTAGAGGAATTTGGGATTATTCTTTGGTCAGCTTTACTTTTTTCTTAGGTCTGTCTGGCTCTAATCAGGTGTTTGTTATATGTTCCCCTGATTTTATCCGTCCTTGGGTTTGGTTGGCACATATGGCATTAGTTGGGTTTCTGTTCTCTATTTCCCCCCACCAGGGTGATTTAAACTATGTATTCTCTGGTTAAGGAGGGGAGGTATAAACCATTTGCTCTCAAGTGTCCTTGGTTGGTTAGGGAAGATAAAGTCTTACAATTCACTAGCTGTAAATTGTTCAAATTGTTTGGCCTTGTTCTTGTCTCAGTTTCCCATTCCATTTGCCCAGGAATTTTCTTAGCTTCTTACTGTCCTGCCTCATACTATATCTACCGGGTTGTAATTTTCCCAGAGACTAGAACTACTGACTAAGCCATTTACTAGCCCAGTGGACACTTGTTAAGGTACACCAAGATAGTCCCTCTATTTGCTAGGTACACTTTCTTGGACAACTGAATTTGACTAAAATTGATCATTTTAGATACTTTAAAAATCATTTTTTCATGAGAGTAGCATAAAATTTGCGAGGCTCCCTCTTATTTCCTTGTCATGTCATTGATAACGATTTTTCATTTGCCACGTGGTTTGTGTGTTGCATAGGTAAATACAAACGTAGACAAATGTTATTATACATTTTTCCAGATAGCCTGATGACGCTTTCCCACTTAGGACAGGAGGTCTAAGAAAGCTTGACTGTCTTGTAGGTTTCTCCAACAGGAGCAAGAGGAGAGAGGGAATCAGTACTCTTGTACAGCTTCTTTAGGAAAAACAAAACAAACCAACGATCTGTCTTCAGTTCTTCGAATTCAAAAATAAAATAGTGAGAGAAAACTGATATAGTGATGAGCTGGGGGATTTACACTCAGAACCAGCGTGTAAGGGGTTACTGCTTTATGAATTACAGTAGTGCTGCTTGGGGCAATGTGGTTCCATTGACCAGCACCAGAATTCTGAGCATAGGGCCCAGCAAACTTGTTTTAACAAACTGATGCCTCCAACTACAGTTTGAGAACCATTGGCTTGGGCAATTATGTCAATTTAAATGGAGGACCTTGAAGCAATTTCTTTTTTCAAAGCGCTCCAGAGCTAGACCTTATATGAATGATTTAAGGTAATACCTACAATACAAGTGAATGTGTTTAAAAAGTGTTAAGTGTTAAATTCCGTAGAGTAACTAGTTATAGAAGACAACTGTTTCCTACCCGGATAACAATTCCGTCTTTCAGACTAAAGTTGCTCTTACAGTTCAAATGAATACAGCAGGCCATCAGTTGCGCCTTTATTTTAAACATTTTCATTGTGGTCAAAAATATATAACCTAAGTGCCATCTTAACCATTTTGAGTGTGCAATTCAGGGGCATTGATTTCCTTCACCATGTTTTGCAACCTCAATGACGATTTTTTTAAAAACCAGGAACAATGTTTTCACGATGACCTGTAATGAAATGTTCTCGGCATGTGCATCCACGGCCACCATTCCTACATCTCCATACGTGTGCAGCCGAGCTGCAGGGAGGCGTGCGTTTGGAGCTGAGGTCGCATTCCTGGTCAGCTGGCCGCAGGGAGCCCCGGGCTCTGGCGGGCCCCCAGCGGGGACGGGAGCGCGTCGGCTCTGCGCTCCCGGGCGCCCTGCTCGCGGTGCAGGAACGCGCAGGGCCAGCGAGGGGAGCTGCAGGGTAACTTTTCCCAGGGAAGGCGGCCCGTCGTCCTCGCTAGAAGCCTCCCTGCCTTTTGTTTGTTTTCCTGCTGGAGGCTGGAGAGCGGCCGGGTTCCTGCTGCTCTGCCATGCGCCACGCGGCCCGTGCGACTCGCCGGTCCTCCTGGGCGTCCCTGCACGGACGCCTCGGCCTGTCCTAGCAGGGATCGCCCCCATTCTCAGTTCCCGAGGGGCTGCTGCGCCCCACTAGCCCGAGGAGCTGTGCTCACCGCAGGGGCGGGCCCCCGCCTGTGTTCGCCGCGCCAGTAAGTGGGGTCAGGGATCGAGGGGCTTCTGCCGGGCGACCTGTCACTCGGGGTGATGCACCGGAGCTGCGGAAGGACCCTGCCCCGTGGCCTCTTGAGTGATCGGGGCGGGAGGGAGCGGTGAATGGGCTGTAGTTTCTCTGCGCGGTCATGTGGGTCTCTCCCTTCCCTGTAGGCATGAAAACTCGCATTTCCTCGGAGTCGGGAAGATTTCGATGGGTGTTTACCTTCCAGT
This sequence comes from Myotis myotis, assembly GCF_014108235.1. Lineage (NCBI taxonomy): Eukaryota > Metazoa > Chordata > Mammalia > Chiroptera > Vespertilionidae > Myotis > Myotis myotis. Next base: position 77,516,047 of record NW_023416379.1, read on the forward strand.
GTTTAAGAGGGGGAGAGATTCGTGCCCGATTTGAAGCCCCTGTAGTAGGAGGTGGAGGACTTGCTCTGGAATTTTCCTGACTAGGCCTTTGGCTGTCCCGCAAGGGGTCTGAGCAAGAATCCTCACACATTTGTGTGCAACCATTTTTCACGGGGTTTCTTTCTGCTCTGATTTCTTTCTTACCAATGGGAGTACCTGTTAGGCGAGGGATGTTGAAGGATTTTCCAGGACAGGAGTTTCTTTTGTAACGCACCTTCTAAAGTTTGCCTTTGACACTAGCATTGAGGGCTTTGACTTTTAAATATAAAAGTAGTTTAAGGCATCCTTCCGCAGAAAAGAGTATTCGTTTCCACTTACAACTAAATAAAGATCTGCTTTTGCGAAAGCTTGACTGTGCTGAGAGGATACCACCTTGGGTTTTGCATTCAGGGCTGGATTTTTCAAAGGTATTGGCAGCTGTGGGTTTTTTTTTTTATTATTATTATTTTTATTTTGCCCTGGACCACTTTTTATAGCAATAGAAGTTTGATAGCTACGGTTTTCATTTCTTACCTTTTCCAATGAGCGGACTTCCTGGATGTGCCCCAATAGTGAATTGTACTATTGCTGGATATACAATTAAGATAAGCTTTAAATTTGTGTAGTCAATGTATAAGTAATTAAGAAGAATTTGTGTCTCAACCATATGCTAGCTGTGCTAGGAGTTAATGTATGCATAAAAACGCACATTTGAAATAGTTTCTGAACAAAGCGCTGCGATTCGGTACAGAATCTTGAAGGCCTTCCTGTCTGAGGACCAGTCATTGTAAAACACTAAGAAGTGGGTGTAGAAATGAGAGCTGTGCTGGAATTCTTTATGGAAAAGGATATCCTCTCCCTGAGGTCCAGCCCTCTACAGTGACCTGCCCACTTTTTATTTCCCCTCTCCATTTGGCTTTGTCCCCATCTCCAAAGTCAAAACTGGTGGTTGGGCAGAAGTGGGCAGTCATGTTTCTAAGTGAGACCTGTTTAATTTTAGATGATGGAGGGATTTTTTAAAATTTATCTTTATTGTTGAAAGTTTTACAGATGTCTCTCCCCCCCCCCCCCCCCCCCCGCCCCACTAAACTCCTCCTCTCCCACCCCTTCTCCAAGTCTTCCTGACACTATTGTTTGTCCATGGGTTATGCATATATGCATATACGTTCATTGGTTAATCTCTTCCCCACCCACCTTCCCTCTGAAATATGCCAGTCTGTTGCATTGAAATGTCTCTGAATCTTTTATGTTCATCAGTTTATTTTGTTCATTAGATTCCACATATGAGTGAGATCATGTGATACTTGTCTTTCTCTGACTGGCTTATTTTGCCTAGCATAATACTCTCCAGGTCCCTCCGTGTTGTCTCAAAGGGTAAGAGATCCTTCTTTTTTACTGCTGCATGATATTCCATTGTGTAAGTACCCATTAGTTGACAAATGGATGGAGTGATGTTTTGAAGGGTTGATGGGGCCTATCTGAGTAGGCCGAGGCCTGTCTTTCTTACCCAGGGAACTCAGCATTTGGTCACAAAGAAATGGTTTTTCTCAGTGAACTTTCCTACTACTGATTATATATGTAAATGAGCTACCAGGATAAAGAAAAGGCCTTTTGGGAGTGGTTATTTGTTGACTGTTCAACATCATCAAAGCCCATGGTTGGTCGTATTCTCATTGCTTTTTGAGGTTCCTGGTAAAGGTGGAAATCATGTTAATATTGAACCTTTGGAATGATCTTTTCCTTCATTTCCTTCCTCCTTCATAGCAATGAGTCATCTCCACCTGTTACACATAATGTATTTTAATCCAGAACCACACCTTACCTCTCCTGCAGACTGGAGCAGCCTCTTAGTTACCCTCCCAAGCTTGGCTCTTAGTAAGTCCTCAGTAAATGTTTGCTGAATGAATGAATGAAGAATGAATGAGATGCTTCCCTTTCTGGAATTTTCAGCATTCCTTGTTTGTCTAAACTTTTTAAACCTTTAAACTATCACTTCCTTATGCTGCTCCTAGCTTTCCCACCTGTGGTCCCTCTCCAGTCTCTAAAATAATTTGTCTAATTTTTCAAGGCCTTTATCAGGCTTCATCCCTCCCACCTAAATCTTGTTTTCCGTTTAGCATACATCTTTGCGCTCTATGGGATTTGGTCTTCTTGCTCTCCTGCTAAAGGGGCCAGGCTCTCCCTAGAAACTCCCTCCCTTCTCCCCACTCTCCTTTGCAAGTCTGAAATCTTACCCATCCTCCATTTTTTCATAATGTCTTCTCTACTCAATTTTCTCCTCTTTCTTTAAAGTCTTAAGACACTTATGTGTGTGTTGTTTTTTTAGCCCTTCCTTATACTGGCCATATTGACCTCTAATTGGCTTAGGCTATTGTAAGCCTCTTTGGGGGCAGGATCCATATTTTATGCATGGTAATGTGGCATTGTGGGCTTTGGAGTCAGGCAGAATTGAGGTCAGGGCCTGACTCTACTTATTACGCATGTGGCCTTGTGGGATTCACCCAGCATTAGTCCTCTCACATGTAAACTAGGGGAAATGCTTTCCCCGGCTGACTGTGTTGTTGAAGATGGCTTGGGGCCTAAACAGTGCCTGTCATATACCTGACAAAAACCTGCTCATTCCCAGACACTGACTCACAGAGACCTGAACACGTTACAAATATTTGGTCGATGTTTGTTAATTGACTTGTAGTAAGTAGACCACGAGTCATGGCTCGGCCTGGAAGCCCAGAGCATGGGCAGTCATGCTGTGAAGCTTAGCGAGTGTTATCCTGCCCTTACTTAAAATGGCTTGAGCTTAGGCTATTCCTGGCTAGTGCTCTGCTTCTGGGATCTGTTGCTGTTTTTCCATCTGAACCTTGCCAGGAACACTACTGCCTTAAAAAAAAATTTTTTTAAACTGCTTCTCTTGAGGCAAGCTCCTCCATTTCATTTGGCAGGATCTTGCTGAGTTGGAGTTTTACCTCACAAGTCCTTCTATTTTTCTGCTTGTGGGGTATGTATGAGTGTATGTGTTTATGGCAGAACTACTTGCGTGGCACTTTCTTGGCAGATTTCTGGATACAGTGACCTTCGTGTATATGTTGATCTGTCAGCCTGTGAATAGTGTCTCACTTAATTATAAATTCTCTCATCAGCAGTCTGACAAACTCGGCATTCTGCGGCGTTCTGAGAAGGACCTCTGACTAGAGCAGCCGTGGGCAAACTACAGCCCGCGGGTCCGATCCGGCCCGTTTGAAATGAATAAAACTAAAAAAAAAAAAAAAAAAAAAAAAGACCATACCCTTTTATGTAATGATGTTTACTTTGAATTTATATTAGTTCACACAAACACTCCATCCATGCTTTTGTTCCGGCCCTCCGGTCCAGTTTAAGAACCCATGTGGCCCTCGAGTCAAAAAGTTTGCCCACCCCTGGACTAGAGTCTCGGAAATCTCCGATCTGGGCCTCAGTGTTTGTGGCTGATGTGCAAACAGAGGTGTGTGCAGGACAACTTACACACGTATTGTTTGGGGATGATAGTGTAACCTTGTCCTAGGTTGTGGCTGTGCTGACATTTGAAACACAGTTTTAACTTCCTTATAAAGACACGTGCTCTACAAAACTACCCCGTAAAAATAATTTAGTGAAGCAAATCATTTTCTGGGGCACATTACATTAAAATGCTAAGAACGTGTTATGGCAGGAAGGAATCAGATGCCTTTACTTGCAGCCAAATAGGAAGTTAAAGAAGCAGCTCAGGTTCCTTCCGAGAAGGTGAGGAAGTTGGCATGGTCATTTGTACTCAACCTCTGCACCTAGTGAGGTGCTGTCCGAAGGTAGGAAAATGTCATTACTCAACAGATCCTAGAAAGGTACTCAGTCCGTTCCTGATTTCCTTCCAAGGAAACTGAAGCATCCTTGCTCATTGAGTAAATGTGTGTGCTTTGAAAGTCGAAACCTTCATGGAAAGAGTGTGGTCAGACTTGCTGGTGCAGCTGGTGTGCATTGACTTGTGACATTGTCTCAGAGTCTGAAGAAAGCAGATCTGCAACTCTTTTTAATATGTGGTTCAGAATTTGCAAGCCTACATAATAAACGGGTAATATGCAAATTGACCCTAACGACAGAACCATCACTGGACCAGTCACTATGAGGCGTACTGACTACCTCTTGGTCCCTTTACCCAGCTGGCAGGCTCCGATCGCCTGATGGCCACCTGTGGTGGGGGCGGGGCCGGCGAGCAGGCAGGAACAGCCGACTTCTCAGTCCCTTCCCCTGGCTGTCAGGCACCCATCACCCGACTGCGAACGGGGAACTGGGGTTGGGTGGCGGCGGGGGGCGGGGCCGGCTATGGGCAGCTGGGGAAGATGGCCCTGATCGCAGGCCAGGCCTAGGGACCATACCCACGCACGAATTTCATGCACTGGGCCTCTAGTACATTCATATACTTTTTACAAAAGGGCAAGTGGGGAGTATTTGACACATCTCTAATAGATTATTAAAACATTTCTTGCCATGGTCAGGTGGCTCAATTGCTTGGAGCATCATCCTGTATACCAAAAGGTTGTGGGTTTGTTTCCTGGTCAGGGCACATACATAGGTTGTGGGTCTGAGCCCCTGGTCAGGGTACAGTTAGCGCACATACAGGAGGCAACTGATCGATGTTTTTCTCTCACATTGATGTTTCTTTTTCTCCCATCCTTCCTCTCAGAAGATTGATAAAAACATGCTTAGTGAGGATTAAGAAAAAAATAAACACTTTTATTCAGACATTAAAAAATATGCTATCTGAAGATAACAAGGAATCCATTCCTATTAATTGGGTCTCTGGATCTCATCCATAAAGTGAGGGTGTTGGGTGATTATTAAGGTCCCTTACAGGAAAAGAAAACCTAATTTTATAGTCAGAAGTTTCCTCAACATTTTCTGTGCCCATGTTGAACTTAGGTTCTGTGAACTCAACTTTCAATCTATTCTAATTAGCATTGCTATATATTACCTTACTATGAAGGACCCACATTCCGCGTGGTTCAGGGCTCGGGCTCTGGAGAAGGGGCTGCGCGCAAATGACAGAGACGAGACAAGAAATAATAATTTGGAAATTGGGGGGCCGGGCGGGAGCCCAAAGCAAGAGGGAGGACCCTCTTGGGCTCAGGCCTTGCCATCCTTTTATTCAGTTTGGGATACACCTATAGCCCTTAGACAGACTGTCTTATCAGTAAGGATTTACATGACTATCTGGTCAGGAAGTTGCTTCAGCTACCATTGTCTCGACTAAACAGTTGGTGCATAGCTTTGGCCTTTGTTAGGGCTCAAGGGTCACCAGCATTCCAGGATCCTTGTCCACACCTCTCTGCTAGAGAAGACAATAGGCGGCTTCCCTCACTTACTTTAAATGTTCCCCAGATTTTAACTTTGTCATCCTAATTCAGTTTTTGTGTTTTTTTTTAAATGGAAGAGCCACAGGTTTCACTTGGTGCCTTTTCCGCCACACTGGGGACTCTTCGTAGCTACTTGATAAATATATAGTGATGGCCAAGAGCTTGAGAACCACATATTTTTGTGGAAAGATCAATGTGTCATTTTTTATCTTTCTGTAGGTGTAGGACAGCCTGTGATGAAGTGCTGATAACATGTGATGGCCCTCGTGGTTACTATAAAAGATAATGGCCCAGAAACCAAAAACATAAAGTATTATGGTCCAATGTGCTCAGCTACATATTTGACTAGCATGAAAGTTACTGTCTGCATGAACTTGTAGTTCTCCAAAGACAATAGTTAATGCTTTTGTGATCTTGGATACTGCCTTGGCTTTAAAAGTGACTTTATTAAAGATTCATTTAACTCAGACAAACCCGAGTGAGAAAAAGTAAGATATACATGCTCACATGTTATCTTAGCTGTTAAAAAGCATGTTTTCCTACATTAGGGTAAAAGCTTTTAGAAGGATTCATAGTTTTTGTATCCTAGTCACCATATATAGTTGTCCAGTTTTGCAAAGAAGGGTGTGAGACAGGTGGGATGGCAGTGGGAGTGGGATTGGTGACACAGGAAAATCACCTCTAGGCAAGATGACCATTTACAAACCTGTCAGTTGCTCATTCATTAATGTATTCATTCAACAAATCTTTCTTGTGAGCACTGATTTGTGCCAGCTGTATGCCAGGTACTCATCTAGGTGCTGGGGATACAGTTGTGAATATAAAGTTTCTGCCCTCACCTTCCTTATATTCTGGGGATAAACACAGTTCACACATGTAACACTGTAACCTCGGGTTACATGAGGGTTCTATGGAGACGGCTAAAATGTTTCTGCTTACTTGCAGGGTCTCCTCTGTTCCAGGCGCCCACACACTGTGCCCTGCAGGCATACCCTGCCTGCTGCCCATTTTGTACGTAGAGTTGTCCTGGAATACAGCCGTGCCCATTTATTTCCGTCTTGTCTCGGACTGCAGAGTGGAGTAGTTGTGACAGACTTATGGCCCTCAAAGCCTAAAATATTTACTGGCCCTTCCCAGAAAATATCCCTGCGCTGTATTAGTTTTTACATTAAGTCTTTGCTTCCTTGACACATTTTGTTGATTTGTTTGTTGTTAGACATGATGGTGAGTCACCTTACATTAACATGAGATCGGCTCCTGAGTTAAAGGTGCTGTAATGTCTGCACAGCGCTGAATACAGGGTGGGAGAAAGTAGGCTTACTGTTGTGAGTATGGGAAACACAGATTTTTATTATTGTTATTTGTTAATTATGGTATTGTTTTCTATACAAACAACTATGAACCTACTTTTGCCCCACGCTGTATATATGTTCTCATTCACTTCCCCATCTTCACCACAACCTGCCTTGCCCACCCTTACAACATGGGGTGCCAGTCAGGTCAGCAGCTGGGACTGGGACTGTTGCCACCCTGGGCAGCCTTCGTTAAGCATGAGGACTGTCACCCCAGCTCATCCACAGTTTCATACAAGTCAGGGTAAAGGTATCCTTCTTCCAGCTCCTCAACATTTGGCTCTCCCTTCAGTTCTTTACAGTCCACAGAAGCCACATAGAATTATGGGTCTTCGTTTAGAAATAATCCACATGTGATTGAAGACTTTTTTTTCAGGTTCAGGCACAAGCATCCTTTGGTATTGCAGGGGGAGTGATGGGAAGTTATGGACCCTACTCAGGAGATTAAGGGCCCTGGGACATAGAGGGTTCATTTTCAGAAGCTGGGTTGATGGCGGAGAGAGAGGTAAGGCATGGAGCAGTTTCTGGAAACGGAAGAGGCATTCATCCAAGAGGCAAAATACTTAAAGAACATTTCTGCTAAATGTATCTAGGCAGAAGAATTGGGCTCCAGAGAGAAACATATGAGCATGTGTGCTATTTCTAGTACCTTTTAAAAAGAAATTAACAGTACTAACTTCCTTGTGTCAAGTTATTACACATGTGAACCTAGAATCCAAAGTGTAATTAATTACATGCTGGCTACAGTGCCAGGAGAAGGGCCACTGAATGACTTTGCACATAATCCAGTTTTCCTAGGAGGGCAGATGAAATCAATGGAATCTTTTCTGTGTAAAACAATCAAGGCCCTCATAGGGTCTGAGTGGGGTCAGTGGGCTGGTACACCACAGCTCTCGAGATGCCCATGTTGGCATGCACGTTTCTGTCTTCGATCTTAACAAATGAGTAATTGTGGCATTCGTTCAGGGACTACCAGGATTCCAAAATAAAGTACGACTTCCGCTTCCCTGTGCCCAGTGTCTGGAGTCCAGGCTGTGAATGAGCCCAGGGCATCCATGCGAGCTGCTGGCCATGAGCAGATGCTCTTTGCCTCCACTGAGGACTGCAGCCCAGGGGAGGGAATTGGGGCTGTTCCATCACAGGAAGGTTTCCCCCGATGTCACCCAGCCTGGAAAACCATCACTGTATTTCAGAGTTTGGCTAGAACCCTTTGAAAGTGAAACCAACTTGTATTTCTTTGTTAGTTGGGTACAGCCTTACCCAAAGGCCAAAGACCTGATCTGACCATGTGGAGGGGGCCTTTCTGAGAGTCCCTGAGACCCAGTGCTTCCAGCATTGTGGTAGGAAGGCCCAGGCCGCCTGCCTGTCTTAGCTTTTCTGTAGTGTTTACTATTTTCCCATTTCAGAACTTCTGAACGTTTGTGGTCGGGTCCAACAATTTCATTGTGACTTTGCACATGAAGAAGTAGAAGTACTGAGAGTTTTGAGATACTCATCGAGGATGGTACAGAAAATGGATAGCAAAGACTAACATCCAGATTTTGACCATTCAGACAATCTCTGAGTAACTACTATGTGCAAGTGGAGTGTGAGGTGTGAGAATGCAGAGGCCAAGGAAGTGTGGTGAGTGACCTGGCTGATGCAGAGGGCGGGCCTGCCTGTCACTGACCACTGGGAAGGTGTGGGGACTTTGAGATGGGACAGGGCCTTGAGAAAGCCATTAGCTGTGTCTGTGTAGGTTGGGGCAGGAGGCTTCAAAGAGGTGATTGTTGCAGATTCTGAACTTTGGGGCCCAGCGAAGGCAAGGGTACTTGTCCCTCTCTGAAGGAGAAATGTCATGTAGCATACAGGGTCCCTCTGGGGCACTCTCTTCTCTTTGCTAGCTTTTGTGCATGTGATGGGAAAAGTGGAAACTGATTCTTCCCCTCCCGCCCCTCCTTCCCCCCATAGTGATTTGAGAAAGAGAGAAACATTGACCTGTTGTTCCACTCATCTGTGCATTAATTGGCTGACCCTTTCATGTGCCCTGATTGGGGAGCAAACCTGCAGCCTTGGTGTTTCCAGATGACACTCCAACCAACTACCCTGCCAGGGCCAGTGATCCATTTTTTTTTTTCTTAGACAAATGCTGGCTTGATTGTGAACTAGTCACAGAATCACAGAGCATTTGAGCAAACCATTTAACTGCATCAAGTCCAGTGCCCTAATTTCACAGAAAGTAAACCTGAGGACCAGGAGACACTCCGAGTCAGAGGAGGTCTGTGCCAACTGGAAACTGGGACCAGCCCCTCTTTGTCTGCAATCACTTTGTCTCCGCTGCTGCTGCTGCTGCTGCTGGCCAGGTCCCCGCTGGGTTCACTGATGTTTGTTTGCAGAATGAGGCCAACTAGCATGGCCACATCACTGGTTTCCATATTTGGATTTTGAGCTACAAAGTACTTCCTCTAATTCCTCTTATTCTCAGGTCATCAAAAGATTTTATGACCTTTGGATCTTTTGCAACCTTTCCCTTGAGTTTGGTGCAGTCAGCCTGGGTTCCTATATCAATCCTACCATTTATTAGTTGTGTAACTTTGAATAAGTAATTTGTGTCTTATCTATAAAATGTGGGGATGATGGTAATAGTACTAGGGACAAGTTGCTTATGCCTCAGTTTCCTTATCTGTAAAATACGGATAATAACAATAATAGTACCTACCTGGCACAGTTGTAAGGATTAAACAGATTAATATATAGAAGCACTACAATAGTACTGTACATAAAGTAAGTACTAAAATTAGTAGTAGTACCTTTTGGGTTTATTTGATATTAGAGGCCCGATGCATGACATTTGTGCAGTGAGGGGGAGGGGGGTCCCTTAGCCTGGCCTGCACCCTCTCACAGTCCAGGACCCCTTGGGGGATGTACGCCTGCCAGCTGAGGCCCACTCCCTGCTCCTGAGTTGAACACCTGCCCTCTGGTCGTCAGTGCACATCATAGTGACTGGTCATTCTGCCATTTGGTTGATTTGCATATTAGCCTTTTATTATAGAGGATATTAGGAAGGTAAGTGTGGATTAGTTATAGTGAGAGATTTATCTATGTTATTCTATGGAGTCAGAGAGGTATGTAGAAGGTCTGCCCCTTAGCATGTCAGCTAATTCCCAAGTCAATGGATGAGCTGCTACATTCCACTCACTTCTCAGGCAGTGTTGACTGTCTATACCAGGAGCTGTGAATTCAAATGCTGTGGGGGCAGAGGAGGAAATGTAAAAGACTCAGGAAGCTAGCTATGTGCTTGTTAGGCAGTAAGAAATTGCTCTTCTCTTTTAAATAAAGGACAATTTTTCTTTAAAACAGGAGGTTTTTTTCAGGTTGCCTTTTAGTTTGTCACTTTTAATAGCAGCATAGGAACAGAGATGTTTTTCTTTCAATAAAACAAGTGGTTGTGAAGGTACAAAAATACATGGTTACTAAAAAAAAAAAATTGAGGAACTGATATAGAAATCATTTTAGGGACAGCAGGAAGGATGGGGACTGTGATGAGCTGGAGAGTCCATGCTCAGTCTAAGGAGGTGGTGACTACCCTTTTCTAGCTTTTTGTTACTATACAAGGCTAAGGACCCCATGTTGTCAGCCCTTCGGTTTTTCTAAAGAAGCCCCCAATCTGGATTTTTATATGGAAGTTCCTGGTTTCAAATACAGATTCAGAACCTAGCTTTGAATCCAGGCCTCAGACGGCCAGTTTGCAAGCTCCCGGTTCACACAGTGTGAATCTCCATATGCCAATGTTCTAGTCAGAGATTTCAGCCACAGTTGTGAAGTCTTGCTCACTGTGCAAAATTGTAGAGAAATAGTCTCTATACTTCAAAAAGGAATTCCGCTACTTATTGGGAAAGTGTAGACTTCTGATTTCATTCATTTTTTTTTTAAAAAAATATATATTTTATTGATTTTTTACAGAGAGGAAGGGAGAGAGATAGAGAGGCAGAAACATCAACGAGAGAAACATCGATCAGCTGCCTCCTGCACATCTCCCACCGGGGATATGCCCGCAACCAAGGTACATGCCCTTGACCGGAATCGAACCCAGGACCTTTCAGTCCGCAGGCCGACGCTCTATCCACTGAGCCAAACCGGTTTCGGCCATTCTTTTTTTTTTTAATTGTGAAAATAAGTATTCATTTATTAAAAACAAACTTCAGAAAAACATATCTGTTAAAACATGGTTAATTTTGACAACAGCTGTCAGTGAGCAAAAATAAAAAATGTGATGAGGAAGCAAGAATTACTGTTACTAAGTAATATTATACCCACCTCGTCATTTATACCCCTGTTATCTTGAAAAATATAAAGGTAGCTCTAAGAACTTTAGACATAGCTCTAGGTTTATGGCATGATTTGCCTTTCATGTTTTATTGATTTCCAGAGGGTACTATTTTATGATACCAAATCAAATGCGTAGTGTAAGAAATTTCTTCTCTTTTAATGTAGTCCATGAAATCTTCCTACTTGAAACCCTCAGGATCAAATTACCCTTACATTTTTCTAAGGAGAAGACAGCCATCAAAATTTTTCAACATTGGCCCCCATTCTTAAAAAGAGTATAGGTGTGGTTTAATAAATACTAATTTTTTTAATGCGCAGAAATCCAACTCTGCTTTTTAAGTCAAATAAAAGGAACAAAAATATGACACCATCCCAAAAAATCTAATATCAATAAAAATGGCAGCAATACAAAAATCTAAGCAAATCTCAAATACAGCAGATTTGTTGTATACAACATGCAATGATTTCTTTTTAACGAGAACAAGAAGCTTAATAGCAGGTAAAAGAAACCAAACAACTGCATTATATTGAATACTAAGGTAAGTAACCATAGTTATCTCATAAAGATTCCAATATCATAACTAGTTACTTTTGCATAACTAAATGTAACCCTCATTTTTAATTAAATGCCCATTCAACAAAGCTAACTGGAGCAAATACATTTATGCAAATTTACATCCTAGGATACCAGAGTAAACAGGAGACATTAGCCAAGGATGAATAAAAAAGTTCTATTTTTTTTTCATCATCTGTGTCATCAGATGGCAAAGAATGTACTTTTCTCTTTCCTTTTCCTAAACCACTGCTTCCTGCCTCTTCAGGAATCCAATTCTTTATCAGAATCTTTAGGGGACAGTCTGAAGAACTCTCCAATTTCTTTTTGCCTTTTGGAAGTTGGGCGCACACAAACTGGATTCCCTCTTGCATACTTATTTTCAGCTTTCCTCCAGGAACGTGAAGTGAAGTTAGTGGCAGAGGTGAGGAACCAAGCACTTTCCTGGGGGCTCGGGCAGCCACCACTTTTCTGTAGGTGCCCAGGAAACTGTCTGCTCTAGTCCGCACCATGTTCAGACACGAGAAGATGAGAGCTACCCACTGACTTTCCCACGGAGGGTGTCTCAGTGGACAAGAACGAGAAAACTAATCTCTCGGGCACAGTTTATACTCCTGATTTCATTCTTAAAACATTCTTTTTAATAAATAAAAACCACTGCTGCCTTGATTCAGATGATTGTATGAAAGTCTTTGGGAGGTTCTCTGATTTCCTTTAACTTAAGCTCTGTTGTCATCTGTGGTAAGTTATAATTATCAATGACATACAGCACGAATGTATGTCATTGATAATAGGAATAGGTCCTTTGGGAGGAAACTTTCAAATCAAGAAAACAAGGAAGAGCGGCATGGATGTCCCAATTTATCACCATCTTCGTGAAGAGCCGTGCTGGACTATGGTGCTCTCTTGAATAGGCAGTGTTGGCATAAGCAGATGATTTTCAGAGTCTGGGATTAGGTGTCAGCTTTAGAGAGTAGTTGTCTGGTAAAGCCATCCACGTAGCATGTAGGGACCTTCAAGACCCAAGAGAAGCTGGGCTTTAATAAACTCTGGATAAAAGAGTCCCCTTCTCAGCTGGCTAGTTGTCCAGGCAACCCTGAGTGGTACCCAGGGCCACTTTTGGACACTCCTTCTTGTTGTACCATAATAGATTTGTAGTTGTATGTTCTTCCAAAATAGAAGCAGATAATGGTGGATGGAAAAATTGAACCTTGGGCTAATAGAGAATTACTTCTTCTAATTTGTCTCCAACTATGCTAACCTCTTTCAGTTTTCAAAGCCTGCTAACTACGGATGATTGATCTAATGATCTATCTCTATCACCTCCCCTATAGAATTTTGTCTGCGCCCTAAATATCACAGTTTTATATAATCATGCTTAAGGCGGAAACACAGGGCATTGTTTTTGTCAACTGTCTTTATCAGGGAGTAGATAGATTCCTTCTCAGAGGCTTTTCTCTTCCATCATGAGTTCACTTTCCTTTCCATCTCTTAAGTCTGAGCCTTAGCCTCACTCCTAATTGCTTTGTTTGGCTTAGACTGATCAGAGTTCATGCACCAGGACCATATATAGTAGGTAGTTACTGGCCCTCATTAGATTGAATCCTGAACAATATCAGGGTTCTATAAACTGAGCAAGGAGAGGAGCGTTGCTATTGGGTAGGTCAGCAATGGCCCCACCCCTGTCTCCTTCTTTTTTCCAGTGCATTGTCCATCACTCTTGTTTTCCCGGAGCAGCAGTGAGTTTTGTTCTTCACTTCCAGATCATGATATGAGTCATCACATTCAGGCTACCATAAAAATGATGAATAACTGAACACCACTGATCTCAAATGTATTTAACTACTTACTGCTGGGACATGCTCAGAATTGATTATACTTCTTGGTCTAATGCTAATTTGAATAATACCACTTCATATTTTTTTTTTTTAGGATAGGAAATAATTCACTGGAGCAGAGAATAGGAAGTTTAGACAGTGGTCATGGTTCTCTTCTCTGGAGCCCTACATCCTTCTCTCTGATACCCCTTTGGACACTTGAAACAATTACCATAGCTTCCCAAGTCTCCTTTACTTTTAATTCCTTTCTTTCCCTCTTGTATATAATGAAACTTGATTATTCCTCAGTACCTCAGCCCTCCCACTTCTCTGAAGGGTTTCCAGACCTCCTTCTACCAAGAGTTGGTGGTCCTCTCTACCATGTCCTCATAGCACTTTCTACATTTTTCATGTACATGTCAATTGTGAGTTATGTAAAGGAAGGGCCCTTATCTTATCGATAATGTGCCCCCGAAGCCTTGCATAATGCTTAGCATCTCAGCCTGGAGAGACACTAGTCTGATCCATTATAAGGTTACCAGGATTAACAAGATGAAAAAGCAGCTACCATGCCTTGGTGAGAGTTACATCTTGCCAGAGTAATTGAGTTTTGTTCTATGATAATATGAAAAACTGTAACAAGAAAGAATTGTTAGGGCGACTGTGTGTTGAATGAATGACCCACTTTATCTTGATTTCAGTAAAGTCCTTAATGCTTTCACAAATAGCTTTCTCAGTGATCATCTAGGGCAGGGGTGGAGAATGTCCAACCCATGGGTCGTATGAGGCCCATGAAATCATTTGGTCTGCCCTGCCAAGGCGTTAGGGGTGAATTAATTAAATATTTGACTAAATATAGCAGACTAATTTTTTTTTAAAAAATCTCAGCTCTATCTTTTAAAAAAAAAAAAAAAAAAGATGGAGCCCTAGCTGGTTTGGCTCAGTGGAGAGAGCGTTGGCTTGCGGACTGAAGGGTCCCAGGTTCGATTCCGGTCAGAGGCACATGCCTGGGTTGCGGGCTTGATTCCTAGTGGGGGGCGTGCAGGAGGCAGCTGATCAATGATTCTCTCTCATCATTGATGTTTCTATCCCTCCCTTCCTCTCTCTGAAATCAATAAAGATATATATTTTAAAAAATATGATAGAGAGGAAGGGGAAAGGGATAGAGAGATAGAAACATCATCAATCGGCTGCCTCCTGCACGCCCCCTACTGGGGATTGAGCCCGTAGGAATGGAACCTGTGACCTCTTGGTCAACTGCTGGGCCACACCAGCCAGGCTAGCAGGCTTATTTTTAAGTTGATAATTTTGTATGATAACACGAATGATGTTATAAATATCCAAATGGCCTTTGGCAGAAAAAAATTCACTACCCCTGTTCTAGGGAAAGCATTGTCCCAATTATACGGTTTAAATGAATGAGGAAGTAGTAGGACATTAATTATCAAAGAAAGGCATCTATGATTAATAGTTAATAGATGTGATTCATTAGTATAATGCCATTGCAAAAAAAAAAAAATAGTAGGGAAGAGCCCACATGCTTCTGGAAGTTAGCTAGTCATTAAGTTTTGGTCACCACACTTCTTCAAGGAGATGGAGAAGTGTGTGAGGATTCAGAGATGAACGCCAAAGGTAATTAAAGTAGTGGAAACAGGTCCTGTGAGGAAAGGTTGTGTAATTAAAGGAAGAAATTACTAATTTTATGTATTCTTTTTATCCACAAAAAATAAGCATGAAGAAATTAGCTTAAATAGGCAAGCTATGGCTGGCTATGAAGAAAAATATTCTAACTAATTGGATTAAAAATGCAAATCTGACCAGGCTATTCTCTAGTTAAAAAAACAAACAACAACCCTTAATTGACTTCCCATTGTTTCTAGGTCAGCGTCTACTTTTTTTTTTAATGAAGCATATAATTCATTTATTTATTTATTTTTAAATATATTTTTATTGATTTCAAAGAGGAAGGGAGAGGGAGAGAGAGAAACATTCAATGATGATAGAGAATCATTGATCGGCTGCCTCCTGTATACCCCACACTGGGGATCGATCCCGCCCTTGACCAGAATGGAATCGAACCCGGGACCCTTTAGTCCGTAGGCCAACACTTTATCCACTGAGCCAAACCGGGTAGGGCTGAAGCATATAATTTAGTAGTTAGCTGATTTTTAACAAATCAAGGTTCAAGTGATTTTTTTTTTTTAAAGCAAGATAACATGTAACAATGATTTGGGCATTTTAACTTGTTGGGAAATGAAATACTGAATGATACAGAAATAATGTTGTCATATCAAAAATAGATGGAGATAAATAGGAAAAGATGAAAAAGAGGGGGAAATAAACAGAGTCCAAAATTGCTTATGTTGTGGCCCAAATGTTCTTCCTGTGTTTTGTTGAGACACAGCTTGAATCCCAGACAGACTCAGCTTCCATCATGAAGTGGATGAGCCACAATGTATGATAGTGTTCTGTCTTATGAACAGCTCAATACGAGGTTGAATAAGTAAATCCACATTTGTATGTTTTAGGATTAAATAAAATGTTTAAGATATGTATGTGTGTGTTTTTAAAGATACCTATTCCTGTACGCTTTGAGGATAATTTTTTCAACGTTTAATCTAGAATGATTTCAAACATACAGTTATAAGAATAGTACAAAAAATATCCATTTGCCTTTACCTAGATTTACCTGTTGTTAACATTTTACCCCATTTGTGTGCTTGTGCACACACACACACACACACACACTCTCTCTACACATACAAACACACACACACATACACACACATACTCGCACACAATTTTTGTTCTACCCACTTGAGAATAAACTGCATACATCATGGACCTTTACTTATAAATCTTTCAGGGTATATTCTTTCAGAATAAGAATATGGTCTTACAGGACCACAGGGGACTTCAGTAAATTTAATACAGTTACGGTATTTTAATCTACCATCCATCTTCCAACTGTTCCCATTGACCAATAATCTCCTTTACAGGTGTTTTCTTCTCCTGTAGTACAGGATCCAGCCAAAGCCTGTGTTTTTCAAAATGGCATCTGAGGCCGTCCACAAACAAAACTGCGGGGTTACCTCTTTCCAGGTGCAAGGTCCTCCCCTTGCCCCCACCTCAGGTTCACGCCCCTGTGCCTTCGTTTCTGCTCCTTGGAGTGTTAGAACCCCGCTCTTTACACAGTACCTACTTTTCTTTTTCTTTCAATAATCAGACATTTATGACGACTCTCCCTACTACCCTCCTGGAAGTCAGGGGGCTTTCTCCTTTCTCCCTCCCCACATCTGGGACCCTAGGTGTACTTGGCATATCTTAGTGCACATTCATGAATACATATCTGCCCCGCCTTCCCCCAATCACCCTTATCCCCTTCTATGAGACTGTAAGATCTTTAAGAAAGTAAACCATATTGTATTGGTCCTTGTATCCCCAGATGTTACCATGGGGTCTGGCTCACACGAGGTGCTTTATAAATATTTATTTATCAGCGATGGAATATGCCACTGTAAAGAGCTGCTGAAGGGAGTTGTAGGAGTCTGATCCTAAAGAGCTTCCAAAGAAAGGAAAATGCCCTCTAGCCACGGGCCTTAATGGTTCGCGCAGTGGTTGGCAAACTGCGGCTCGCGAGCCACATGCGGCTCTTGGCCCCTTGAGTGTGGCTCTTTCACAAAATACCACGTGCGGGCGCACATGTACAGTGCGATTGAAACTTTGTGGCCCATGCGCAGAAGTCGGTATTTTGTGGAAGAGCCACACTCAAGGGGCCAAATAGTCGCATGTGTCTCGCGAGCCGCAGTTTGCCCACCCCTGTTCTAGGGGGAAGGGGAAGGAGTCTGGGCTGGGAAGATTGGTCTCTTCCAATTAAATGGTAGAGTATGGCGAAATCAGACCTAACCTTTACATTTCTTAAGTTTTCTCAAGGTCATGCACAGCCTTCGCAAGAACATGGACTGGATTTACTTTTTAATTTTTAACTAATTTTAGACTTCCAGAAACATTACAAAAATAGGACAGAAAGTTCCTAGAAACCCTTCACCTAGCTTCCCTTAATAATAAATATCTTCTATAGCCATAGAATGATGATCAAAACCAGGAAGGTGGATTTGGCACAAGGCTACTAACTACAGACTTTATTCAAATTTCCCCAACTTTTCCACTAATGTCTTTTTTTTTCTGTTTCAGGGTCCTATCCACGATCTCATGTTGCATTTAGTTGTCATGTCTCCTTAATTGTCTTCTATCTGTGACAGTTCCTCAGTCTGTCTTTGCCTTTGTGATCTTGACACTTTTGAAGAGTATTGGTCTGTCTTTTGTAGAATGTCCCTCATTTTGGGTTTGCCTGATGTTTTCTCATGGATAGATTGAGATTCTGCATTATTTACAAGAATACCACTGTGATACTGTGACGTTGTGCCTGCTCTGAGCATCATCATGTCCAGGGTACATGAAGACGTATGTCTTATTAATGGTGATGTTGAACTTGATCACTTGGATAAGGAGGTTTCTGCCAAATTCTTCCCTATAGGGTTATCATCCTTTTCTTTGATGTTAATAAATATCTTAGAGATGCTTTGAAACTATGCAGATAATCCTGTTTCTCTTCAGACTGTTATCCACTAATATATGCATCCATCAGAGAACCTTGTTTGTAACAAATTTTACTGTTATGTTTGTCTAAGTGAATTTCTTAGTGATTGGAAAGAATTCTTCTGGAAGAAGGAGCTGCAGACTGGATTTGGATTTAGATGCAGAATGTCACATACTTCTAATCAATATCTTCTGCTCTGTTGATTCTTCAGATAATTAATTTAATAAAATGTATTTAATGTTCTTATTCATGTATTTACATTTTATTAATGTTTATGTAAAGGCATTATAATCACATATGTTATCACTGTCCTGTATTTTCTTTATTATAAGCAAACTGAATGACTTTCAATTTTATAAATGAAAAAAATCAATGGCATTAGGAAAACAGAACTAAAAAACATTTTTAATAAGAAAAAAAAAAAACCTGCCCAGGACTGCCCAGCCAGCTCAGTGGTTGAGCATCAACCTATGAACTAGGACAGTGATGGTGAACCTTTTGAGCTCGGCATGTCAGCATTTTGAAAAACCCTAACTTAACTCTGGTACCGTGTCACATATAGAAATTTTTGATATTTGCAACCATAGTAAAACAAAGACTTCTATTTTTGATATTTATTTTATATATTTAAATGCCATTTAACAAAGAAAAATCAACCAAAAAAAAATGAGTTCGCGTGTCACCTCTGAACTAGGAGGTCACGGTTTGATTGCCAGTGAGGGCACATGCCCAGGTTGCAGGCTACTGAGGTGTGTAGGAGGCAGCCGATCACTGGATTCTCTGTCATCATTGATGTTTCAATCCTCTCTCCCTCTCTTTTCCTCTCTGAAATTAATAAAAAATATATATTTTTTAAAAAGAAAAGCCCTTAAAATACATACATACATGTATACATACACAAATAAATACATTTCTTTTTTACAAAGGGGTATACCGAATTCAAATGGCAGCAAAAATAATTTAGGTGAAATACTAGGAAAAGCTTCTTAATATTAAGGACTTTGACATCTTCCATTCTATCTCTCTTTCCCTCTCCCTTCCTCTCTGAAATCAATAAAAAATATATTTTTAAAGATAAATAAGTAAATAAAAATCTGAATGATGTTAAAAGGGGCACAGCCTCCATAAAAAATCACTAGCTCCTTGTTTAGCTTCTGAATGTCTAGTAGTAAAAATAATACTGTTTTGCCTAGCCGCAAGCACATCATGGAGTACAAGCATGCTCTCTATCGGAAGAGCTTCAGTTTTAGCCTTTCTTGGTTTTGTATGTTTGCATTGTTAGCTGTAGCAGTTACAGAACACGGTGTATGTAGCATGAGCTCGGCAGCTTTCCTGGACCGTAGCCATCGTGCAGGGTTTGCCCACAGTGGTTAGTCAACAGGAAAGCTTCGAATTGCAGATTCATTTTTGAGGCAGTGACCAATTCACTTTCCAAAAATGCTATCTTTAGCTTTACAAAGACTTGTAAAAGACCATTAGTGAGATTACAGCTTGGCAAACTTTTTTCTGTAAAGGGTCAGAAAATAAATACTTTTGGCTAAACAGGCCAGTCAGTCTTTGTCACAACTACTCAACTCTGCTGTTGTAGTATGAAAGCAACCATAGACTATGCAAGTGAGTGGGCAGGACTGTGTTTCAGTAAAACTTTATTTAGAAGAACAGGTGGCAGGTGCAGGGTGGTGGGGGTCAATGGGAAAAAAGGGGGGACATCTGTAATACTTTCGACAATAAAGATAAATTAAAAAAAAAAAAGAAAGAACAGGTGGCGGGCTGGCGGGGGAGAATTATAGTCTGCTGATTCCTGATTTAGGCTATAAAAATACACAACCTCAAAATATACAATAGCATTTATGCTTGTCCCTGATTTTTCTCTACAGGCAAAGGACTGATCTTTGAAAATATGTATTTGGGAGATAGTCACGTTCTGTTGAATACCTTGTGCGGGTGCTGCCACAGAAAAATCTGGTTACACTCCGGGGAGGCCTGCTGCCGCTGCAGGACTGAACCACCTCGGCTCTGAGATGAGCGTCCGGCCTGCGCGGGCACACCATGAATAGGTACACAACGATCAAGCAGCTCGGGGATGGAACCTACGGTTCCGTCCTGCTGGGAAGAAGCATTGAGTCTGGGGAGCTGATTGCTATTAAAAAGTAAGTGTTATTATCCTTCACTCTCATGAATGCATCCTCAGCTACACATTGTCGAAAGGGGAGTGCGCGGGAAGCATGGAGAAGGATCCTAGACACTGATTTCTGGGGGCGAGATGATTGTCGACTCTGGAATGCTCACGTCTGAGGTGCTGAACACATGCCCTTGCATCCTGGGTTTCTGGTTAGCTAATAGGCCTCTCTTCCTCGCCTCAGGCTCCATAGCAGGGATTGGCAAGCTTTATTCAGTAAGGAGCCAGACAGTAAATATTTTAGGCTTTGCAGGCCATATGGCCCCCATCACAACTCAGCTCTGCTGTTGTAGTGTGAACACAGTCATAGACCATCTATATGAATGAGTGTGGTTGTATTCCAATAAAACTTCATTTATGGAAACTGACATTTGAATTCCAGATAATTTTCACATGTCACAAAATCTTCTTTTGATTGTTTTGATTCCAACTATTAAAAAATATAAATGCCATCTTAACTCATGGGCTTTACAAAAACATATGGTGGGGTGGAGTTGGGGTGAGACATAACTTGCCAACCCTTTTACTGGCATGTCTAGAACTGTGTTGTCTAATAGGGTAACAAGTAATCATATGTGACATTGAAATGTAAACTTAATTAAGAATTCAGTTCCTGTGTTGTACTAGCTACATTCCAAGTGCTCGCTAGCCACATGTGTCTGCCTAGTGGTGACCATACTGGACAAACAGAACATTTCCAGGGAAACAAAGTTCTACTGGACAACTCTGGTCTAGGTAAAATAAGAACAAGGGATCCCCTCCATGGCAAGGTTAACTAACTAGTGATAAAGCAAGACGCAGTCCAGGCCTCCTGTGCTACGCTGCACCACCTCTGCTGGGAAAATTGGTGATGTAGGATTGATTGCCATGTTTTAAAATAAATGCTGTTTTGGATAGTATAATATTTGATAGGAATCAAAAACAATCTTAAGCACTAATCATTAGTTTCAGAATGAAAACATGAAAAAGAAAGTTTAGCCTGTGACTAGGAGTAAGCATACTATTTGTTTCTTCTCTTTAAGAATGAAAAGGAAGTTTTATTCCTGGGAGGAATGCATGAACCTTCGTGAGGTTAAGGTATGTATTAATACAATAGGGGATGATTTCTGTATAGTTGATTAAAATAGTCTTATATATGCTTACAATTTTGTTGTTGTTGATATATTCACTCTCTTTGAATTGTTTCACTGATGCCCAAAATAAAGGGGTGGGGGTGCTAACATTATTCAGTTAATAGCTCAAAATAGAAGATTACTTTGCTATTGATGAGTATATTTATTGGTGTATTACTCTTTAAGTTAATCACAGCTTTATTCAGATTTCAATAGCTTCCCACTAATGTTCTTTATTTCAAATTGTGATAAAAACAAATAACATAAAATTTACTATCTTACCAATTTGTAAGTGTATACAATATGAAGTACATTCATATTGTTTTACAACCATCATCACCATCTATCTCTAGAACTCACTTCATCTTGCACAACTCAAACTTTGTACCTATTAAACAGCAAGTAACTCCCCATGACCTCTACCTTCTGTCTCTGTGAATTTGACTGCCCTTACTACCTCAGGTAAGTGAAATCACACAGTACAGGCAGACCTCGTTTTATTGTGCTTCACTGATTGTGCTTCACACATGTTGCATTGTGTACAAATTGAAGGCAAGACCCTCTAACTCACTTCATGGCAGGCCTCGCACATGGAGGTGGTTTAGACCCAAACCCTCAATATCTCTGAGGTATGCCTGTATTTATCTTTTTGTGACTGGCTTATTTTGGTTAGCGTAAATGTCTTCAAGGCTTAGCCAGCTGTAGCATCTGTAGAATTTCCTTCTTTTTAAAGGCTGAATTATATTTCATGGTATGGATGTACCACATTTTGCTTGTCCATTCATCCATTGATGGACACTTGGGTTGCTCTCACTTTTTGGCTATGGTGAACCTCCCCATTTCTTTAAACTCTTCCTTTCCACTGGCTCCTTCTCTCCAATCTCTACTAGTACATGTGCCTGCCATTCTCTCTAATGAGTCTCAGCCCTCTCTTCCCTTGAGCTTCCTCCCCTGTCCTTCCAAACAACACCTTATGCCATCATTTGTCATCTACCATTGACTTTCCACTGAATTGAGTCCGGCGTCTCTCTCTCTGTTACAGAAGCTGCTTGTTGCCAAGTCCAGGATCATTTTCTTTTTTTTTTTTTTTAATTAAATCTTTATTGTTCAGATTATTACATTTGTTCCTCTTTTTTTCCCCCCCATAACTCCCCTCCTCCCAGTTCCCGCCCCACCCTCCGCCCTCACTCCCCACCCACTGTCCTCATCCATAGGTGCACAATTTTTGTCCAGTCTCTTCCCGAATCTCCCACACCCCTTTCCCCCCCAGGAATAGTCAGTCCATTCCCTTTCTATGTCCCTGATTCTATTATAATCAACAGTTCATTCTGTTCATCAGATTATTTATTCACTTGATTCTTAGATTCATTTGTTGATAGATGCATATTTGTTGTTCATAATTTGTATCTTTACCTTTTTCTTCCTCTTCCTCTTCCTCTTCTTAAAGGATACCTTTCAGCATTTCATATAATCCTGGTTTGGTGGTGATGAACTCCTTTAGCTTTTCCTTATCTGTGAAGCTCTTTATCTGACCTTCAATTCTGAATGATAGCTTTGCTGGATAAAGTAATCTTGGTTGTAGGTTCTTCGTATTCATCACTTTGAATATTTCTTGCCACTCCCTTCTGGCCTGCAAAGTTTCTGTTGAGAAATCAGCTGACAGTCGTATGGGTATTCCCTTGTAGGTAACTGAGTTTCTTTCTCTTGCTGTTTTTAAGATTCTCTCTTTATCTTTTGCTCTTGGCATTTTAATTATGATGTGTCTTGGTGTGGTCCTCTTTGGATTCCTTTTGTTTGGGGTTCTCCGCGCTTCTTGGACCTGTAAGTCCATTTCTTTCACCAGGTGGGGGAAGTTTTCTGTCATTATTTCTTCAAATAGGTTTTCAATATCTTGCTCTCTCTCATCTTCTGGCACCCCTATAATTCTGATGTTGGTACGCTTGAAGCTGTCCCAGAGGCTCCTTACACTATCCTCGCATTTTTGGATTCTTTTTTCATTTTGCTTTTCCGGTTGGGTGTTTTTTGCTTCCTCGAATTTCAAATCATTGACTTGATTCTTGCGCTCCTCTGGTCTGCTGTCGGGAGTCTGTATAATATTCGTTATTTCAGTCCGTGTATGCTTAATTTCTAGTTGGTTCCCCAATATAAGATCGAGGGTCTCATTAGTTTTCTTGTAGATCTCATTAAGTTTATCGGCGGCTTCTAAACAGTTCTTGAGAGACCTTAAAAGTGTGGTTCTGGCCGACACCGGTTTGGCTCAGTGGATAGAGCGTCGGCCTGCGGACTGAAAGGTCCCAGGTTCGATTCCCGTCAAGGGCATGTACCTGGGTTGCGGGCACATCCCCGGTGGGGGATGTGCAGGAGGCGGCTGGTCGATGTTTCTCTCTCATCGATGTTTCTGACTCTCTATCTCTCTCTCTTCCTCTCTGTAAAAAATCAATAAAAAATATATATTTAAAAAAAAAAAAAAAAAAAGTGTGGTTCTGAACTCTATATCTTCCATTGACAATTTTGTCCTGTTTCTTTGTCTCCGCATTTTGTTATGCTTCCTTGGTGCACCCCCTAGTGGTCTTTGTTCGAAGTCTTATAGTTAAATCTTGATTGTTGTAGCTAATTCCAGGGAGGGTTTGACCTCCAGGCCAAGTGGCTATGAGAATCAGCTGTGTCAGCAGTGAGAGAACTTCTGTCCTCTAGGGAGGTGCTAATCTAGCCTTTGCCTGAGGCTATCCGGCAAATGCCTCTGTGCAGGGCTTGGGCGGGGCCGGTCGCACAGGATCAACAGGGTGGGCCGGAGAGAGCAGTTATGGCGGCTCTCAGTCCTGTCCCCAGGGGCTCTGCCTCTCTGAGTCCCAGCACCCGCTGCAAAGCTCGGAGAGAAAGCTGCACTCGCTCTGACCAAAGCCAGACAGTCCCGCTTCTCCCGTTTGAGTCTGGGTCCCTAAAGACTCGCCCGGATCTGGAGCTCAGAGTCTGCGACTCCCTCCTGATTGAAAACGCCAACCGCGCCCTCCGCCGCCAGCCCGCTCTGCGCACTCCGCACCTCAGAATTTGACTTCAGCACTGCGCCTCCTCTGAGTGTCTGTATGCGTTTCTCTTTCCTCCTAGTTGTAGGACTTCCACTCAGCCGGCGTTCCTGTGGTTCTGGGTGCTGTCCCTTCCGTTTTTTGGTTTCACTTTTGAAGTAGTTGTTCAAAGCAGCAAACTCCGGCGTTAACCTATGCCGCCATCTTGGTTCTCCTCCAGGATCATTTTCTCAGGCACTTTCTTGCCTGCAGGGTTGGGTGCTGTTGACCACTTCCTCTCCTCTCTCAGGCCTTTGTGACTCTGCTTTTGCTTAGCTGTCCTACCTCTTTCTTGCCTTTCATCACTTCTTCTGTGGGTCCACCCCTTAAATATCGGTGATTTCCTGCATTCTGTTCTTATTTCTTATTCTGTTCTTCAATTTTTTCTTTGCTCTGACACTACTCCTGATTTATGTCATTCAACCCCCCTGCTTCGACAGTCTCATCAGATCCTTTACCTTTCTTATGCATTAGGCCAGGGATTAACAAATGGCCCGAGTTCTGTTTTTGTAAGTAAAATTTTGTCGGAACACAGCCCTGCCCATTTGTTTGCGTATTGTTTATGGCTGACTTCATGCTACAGTGGCAACACTGAGTAGTTGCAGCAGAGACCTCTCACCTAGGGAGCCTAAAATACTTACTCTCTGTCCCTTTGGAGGCGAGTTTGCTCATCCCTGCTGTAGGCCCCTATATCCAAATGCTCAGTGGATATCAGTGCCTGAATTTTCTAGAAAGTCTGCAACCCCCCTGGCGTGCTCATATCTTCTCCCCCTTCTGTTCATTAACATTTACCCAGAAACACAGCTCCTTGTAAGTGGCCTGTGTGATCCCACTGTCCTCGTGTTTCATCCATCCTGTGTGCTGCTGCCAGAATGATCTCCGTGACAGTCAGCTGCTCATACACTATCTACCGTTTATTGAGAGGCTGTTATGGGTGTCTCACTTCATCCCACAACTACCTGATGTGGAAAGTGTTAGGCTCTTGAGTTTTCTCAAGACAACAGCTGAGACCCAGTCTCAGGAACTTGCTTGAGTAAACACACCTCTAAGCCACAAGGCTTGGTTTCAAACCCAGGTTTGTGTGAAGGGTTCAGTCGGTATCCCCCTGGCATCCAAGCAGTGTCTTCCCTGCCCACTTCTCCAGTTAAAGTCTTCCGGAGGCACTTCCTTTAGAACCTAACTGGGGCCATTCCTATTCCTCAGACACGGAGAATGCCACTCCATGCTCACATCCGTACCTGTGAGGGCTCCCCTCCCGACACACCCTTTCCCTCCCACTGAGCTGTCTAGGTGTTACTGTTCCTGAAAGTCACATTCAAATGATACTCACTGACTACTCGGGGTTTAATAATTACTCCTTCTTAAAACACCTCTGATGTTCCTTGCCTCTGTCATTAATAGTCTTCTTAATTTTGTTACATGTATTTTGTCCTCTCTTCTGAATTAGATTGTTTGCCTCTGAAGGGCAGGCACCCCAAGATATCCTTAGGGCCCAGGGTATTGTACAGCAGGTCCTCAAGTAATGCCCTTTCCTTCAAGGTCTTTTTAGAACGCTGATATCAATTAGCCTCGGGTACAATTGATTTTGTTATACACGGTTATACATTGCAGTTCCAAGAACCTACTGATGGTGTTAAGTGAGTACTCACTGTAGTTTTGTTAAAAGTTGATTACAAAAAAAAAAAAAAAAAAAAAAAAGTTGATTACCTTCATGCCTGGGGACAAATGGTCCCTATTCGGACTGCTGACCCAGGTTCAATCTGCTTCTCTGCGTTGATACAGCTGTCCTGCCCCTCCCTCTATTTTGTAGACCTCCTCTGAGCCACAGTAAGATGCCTTCTTTTTGGAAGTATTTCTTATAAAATGAGTCACATGAAGTCCTCCACGCAAAGTTAATTCTTTTGATGTTAAACTAATACATGCTTTAACTTGCTCATGAGTCTCGCTTAGAAATAAGAGCTGTGAGCCACTCAGCCATGGGCCAGTAATTCATGCTCAAAACACACTTCAGGCTAACAACAGAAGGGACTGTATTCCTTGCCTAGAATTCTATTCTTGAAAAATTTTAAAACTTACTTCATTTTCCTCTGAACAAATTTGCTGCTCGTCCCCTGGACATCCCAGCCATTGTGTGGGAGGCACTGTAAGCAAACAGGCAGAAGCGATGGCCGCAGCCTGCAAGAGCCCAGTGAATGCTACTTACAAGTTAAGCAATGTTTGTTTTTGTTACTCATGGAGCATCAGGAATCCAACCCAACTGAAAGAAGTCATCAGCCCAGAGGAGTCATTCTCGAAGGATCTGTCCATTTGGCCCGAACAGCTGAGTATTTCCTGCCAGAGAGGCATGTTGGCAGCGGCTCACCCGGTAGGGAAGAGGCACCAGAGAGTTTTACTTAGCTCTCATTCACTGGCCAGAGTCCCCTCTCCTCCCAGCTGCTTGAAATAACTTGATCTCATTGCACATTCCCAAGCTCTGGTCCCTGGGGTACCTTATCACCGAGTGTCCTTCCAGATTTGGATATTCTGTGTTAACACCTCATCTTCAGGCATTGCGTTTGTTTTATAAGAGGGATGTTCTTTTAAGGAGATTCAAAGATAAAGAGGGCTTTGCAGTGTGTTATTATTGGGCTGCCTTCTCTGTGAGGAAGTGGCTTTTTGAATGACAGGGCTCATCCCACTGGCCAGGGTGACCCTTCGAGGCTTCCTGGAAGGAGCCTGTCTATCAAATTCTAATTGTCTCGTGAGTACACCGGTAGTTGGGTATCTCTGGCTGTCACACATGAATGGGATCGCTGCTCACCATTGACAGAGCTAATGAGGCAAGCAAAAAATGGTTGACACGGCTGTACTCACGAGTGCGTTCCCAGAAGAGGAAAACTGCATGCACGCAAGGCTGAATAATAAGGTCAGGCAGCATTTTCCACGTCACCCTCTTGTTCCTTGTGCCTAGCTTTTACTGCCTTTGCTGTTCTTGGAAGCAGAGCTATTTCTCCCACATCACTTCAGAGTCTTTCCAAAGAGATTTCTCTTCCTTCTCCCTCTGCTTCAGAACTCACAGTGTGAGGAGCACTCTGTCCTCTGGACACGGATGAACCAGATGGAAGTTGACAGAATCAGGCTATCAGCCCCTGTGTGAACAATTTCTCGTTCATGATGTCTGCAGACTGTCAACTGGTGATCTTGCCCCAAGGCGGCTGCCTTCTCCAATACAGGCACACCCCAGACATACGGAGGGTTCCGTTCCAGACCACCGCAATAAAGCAAGCTGTAATCTTGTTTGCCGGTAGAGGGTCTTGCCTTCAATTTGTAAAAAACAAAACACAACACAACATCTGTGAAGCACAATATAGTGGAGTGCAATACAACGAGGATTGCCTGTGCTAGAACAGTCAAAGCCTCATCTTCCAATAGATTCCTCTCTCCACCTCCCAGGAATGAGTTCTGTTATCTGGAGGGAACACACCTCAGGTAGCCCTGGCCCACTGCCTGGTCCTGGCGGCACCAGATATACCAGTTAAGATTACACATTTACCGTTCGGTCAGTTAAGATAGTTTTTCCATGTACAGTTGCTATGGATTTCATAGACATATCATTTATGAAATTGTTGTTAAAATATGAATTGTGGTCTTCCTGTGGTTGTAGAATTAGGTGTTTCTTCCTAAGTCTACATGGGGTTACTTTTCTTTTTCAGCAATAGAACCTCTCTTTTTGTTTTTCTTCCTCGCCTTTCAGTCTTTAAAGAAGCTCAACCATGCCAATATAGTAAAACTAAAAGAAGTGATCAGGGAGAACGATCATCTTTATTTTATCTTTGAGTACATGCAGGAAAATCTCTACCAGCTCATTAAAGAAAGGTACGTTTGGTTTTCATGATCTTAGAAATAACTATTGCAAAGTGGACGTGTTTTCTTTCTGCTTTTCTTTTTTATTTTATCAGTCCTGTTCCTCGGGCTGTGCTGCTTAAAGCTGCCTGTTAGAGAAGGGGCCAGACCCCCAACCCTACTTCAGAGGCCTTGTGCTGGCATCATCGAAGCTAGTTTCAATGAAGCTGTTTTCATGTTTTAATGGCTTATTCACCCAAAGGAGCTCAGACATGTAACAGGCATTCTGTAGTTCTCCATTCCCACAGGGACATGTGGGCAGAGCAACTGCAAGTCAAGGTGTAAAAGCTTCATTCACTCTGAGACCTCCATCGAAAACTTCTGGGTTTATTTCCATTCCTTTCTCGCCACAGTGCTCAGGGGCTTGTGCACGGGGCAGAGGAGTCTAAGAAAAAATTTACCTGCTATGGTAATTAGGAGCTTTAAAAGTGAGCCATGTAGAACCTCTAGGGCACATTTTCTTGGTGGCAGATGAAAGCCATTCGCAGAATCCCTCTGAGTGATTTCAGCGGACAAGGATTGTCTTTATTGAAAATCATAGCAAAGAAGATGCGTAGTTTGCCTAACCAGGAGGAAAATGTTACTCTCTACTACATGTCATAAAGCCTCAAATTTTCCCCATTAAAATTTTTTAAAGTTTTAGTTTATATTACAGAGAGGAGATGTTTATATGTTACATTAGAGGGAATTTTGTTGGGGGGGTTACTATAAAATATTTCATCATTACTTCTTTGTAACATAATTAAATATATTTGGTGTGTATGGGCAAATAGTTGTTTGTTTTTTTGCTCTGTATTATCAAAAGATCTGGTCAAATTAGCACGTGAGCCAATGTTTGCACAAGTTCTTACTATATAACCAAAATGAATCCCATTTTCATTTGTAAATCTAGACTTATAACTTTTTTCCTCTGCTCCATACAGAAATAAGTTGTTCCCTGAGTCTGCTATAAGGAACATCATGTTTCAGATACTGCAAGGACTTGCATTTATTCACAAACACGGTAGGTGATTTGGATTATTGTTCCTCTGAATAGCAGTGAAGTGTTGTCATCAGGTGGGTGCAGGAAGCATCCGTGTATCTTGCAATTGACTCCCGGAAAAGGTGGAAGAGTTGGGAGGTTGACGATGGATTTTGGAATACGTTACCTTCCATTACTTGATTTCTGAATATCCCTCATTACTCCTCATGTCTGCATATTCTTCTTCTTTGGGCTTTAACGTTAAGCTTGTTAGTTATAGATCTAAAATCATTCCTGACCATTCAATGGTGTATTAATGAGAAACCTAAGATTAGAATTCAGGGAAATTTCACATATTATGTTTGTCCCACTAACACTGATTTACAGTGGCTTCTCGTTTTCCTAATGTATTTATATTTTAGTTGTTCAAAGGGGCTCAAAAATAGTCTAACAAGGTTTATGCAACACAGGAAAATTAAATGAATTAAAAATTAGCAAAGAAAGAAAAAGGGACAGGCCAAACAAGCTACAGGATAGCTATAGCCAGGGGTGAGGTTAACCCACAAAATGCATCTCGACCTCTTTTACTTAAGTAGAAGAAGCAGGCTACAGATTCGATTCTGAGCTTGCTTTCTGACAATGAGAAATGTGAAACATGACAGATTACAACCTACATAGTTTCCCTGAGGTAAAAACAGTCCATTTGCCCAAGAGAAGCAGACTATTCTTGGTACTGAGATCAGGGAGGTTCTCTTATGTGTCCTTGTCGGGGAAATAATATGTAATGTGGCTTCATGGTGAACACAGTGACGTGGGGAAGTTTCATGTCACTTCCCTCAATACAGGCCAATTATATCACCTGATTTGAGAAAACAGTCCTACTGAGAAAATAGTTCTACTGAGGCCCAGGATAATTCACTCTGGGGATGGTCTGGTTAGTCTAAGGAAAGAGAGTGTTTAGAATAATGGATGGTGCATACTCTTTAGGAAAGCCTCTATCACTTTTGTCCTTCTTAGCTGAGCTTTTGAAAGATAATGAGTAGCAGTGAGTTTGAGGTTATGTTTTCCAGCAAGTTTCTGGGGCATCACTAGTCCTTGTTACTAACTGCACGCGGTCCACCTGGGGATGGATCGATACCTCCTCGTGAGCACAGAGCCGTGGGATGGACATGTGCACCAGTAGAGCCAGGAGATCCTTCCGGAGGTCATTTGAGGTCACTTTTGTATATAGACAGATGGGCTAAGCAGCTGATCTTGCACAGGTAGAAATCTGTTCACTCCCAGTGTAAGGATATCATTGCTGTTGCAAATATTGCACCAACAAATGAATTTCCTAGTAAGGAAACTGGGTGGAAACCCTTTGATAATACAGTCAGTTCAGATTTGACAGAGGTTGGTAGTGAGTAGAAAAGACCTCGTGCCTCCATCCATCTGGGATTGTTCCCAGCCTGTTCTTTAACCCCTAAGTAGCCTCTCACAGTTAGAGACTAAATAAAACACAAACAACAGACAGGCTATCCGTACAAATCCTTGTCAGCTTCAGGCACATGCTGAATAACCAGTGAGTAATTGCAAGACTGAGTCAAATTGTGAACCAGTTCTAGTGAAAAGATTTTAGTAAAAGGTATGTCTGATTCTGCTGACATTGATAGAGCTAGCACTGTAACCTGTATTCACCAGAATTCACAAGGCATAGTATGAATTTGCAAAACACGAAAAATTTATAGTAAGACATTAGGAACAAATGGGGGGAGTCACTTACTAGATTTAAGAGCCCAGGAAAAAGAAATGATAAGAAATCAAGGAGAGAAAAAAAAGAATCAAAGAGATTCTCAAAGGAGAAAGGTCTTCAAATGTCTTCAAAGGTCCCAGAATGTCTTCAAATCAGGACCAGCGATGGCATCTCAGTTGCTCGGGCTCCTTGCTCAGTGCTGGAAACTGAGTGGGGACCTAAAAGAAAGTTAAATTCTTTGACTTTCTCTTCTTTTGCTGCTTTCATGAGACTCAGATATGTTTCCAGAAAGAGCATGTAGCCTTTTATCCAGGTCTCTAACTCATCGAATGAATATGTGCACATACCCTCATACATGTGCATACACATCTACATGTATAAATACCCACATGTGCCTATATCTACATATACACCCCTCCCTACACACACACACACACACAACACATAAATACATATCTAATAATTTAGCATCCTTATACTATTGTGTCAAAACAGTTTTTTGTAACTCCACACTATCAGCTCGCTTACACGCCTTAGACTTGTTACAAGTCCCAATGCACAAAGTTTTGCAAATATTAGCACATTGAATTCTGCAAAATAACCCTACAAGGTAGATGCTGTTATTGCCCCATTTTACAGATGAGGAAAGTGAGGCACAGAGGGGTTAAATAATTTGGGATTTGAAATCGGATTGTGTATGAGAAGCTGGGTTTATTGAGAAGGTCAAACCACCTTTACTTTATAACCCCAGCACCGTTGCTATGACCAGTTTCTTGACACTTTCCCCAGCTGTTAAGTGCCCAGTTCTAGGTATAACTTAGTAACTTTTCATCTGTCAATTTATTTCCATGCCAATTACTCAAATAGAAAGGAGAGCTGGTATCTGTTCCTTCCAAAGAAGTCTAGAGAGCTTTAAAGACCTGCCGCAGGCCCCACTGCAATGAAGTGGAAGAGCAGAGATCAGCTCAGATACCTGTGTCCACTGGCCACACTTCACTAGACAAACCTATCTTCCCAGCGAACAAGAGAGTAAGAGGTTAAGTAAATAGTGATAATATTTGTAGGTGGATATTAATTTTACAGGTCCCACCTCATTTTCATTGATAAATGATTTCTGGAAACTTCTTAATGGTATTTATATAGGATCGACTTGACTCTGGTTAAGTGCACAGGTAACTCCATGTTATTTCTTTTCTCCAATAATGGAAAGAAAAATCACCTAAGGCACTTCAGAGTGAGTCTCAGGCTCCTCCCTATTGCTCATCCTCACTGTGAGAAGGCGAGTTCTGTCCCCGGGGAGCAGACTCCTCTGAGAGGGGAGAGCCGCCCTGCGGGTAGTCAGTTGCTATGGCCGTAGTCCATGTCACTGAGCCCTTTCCCCGCCCAGGGAACGAAGACACCATCCTGCTTGGGGCCGATTGAGCAATGCCAAAGCACACGCACTTTGCGGAAATTAAAAAATGAATGCACACTGTGTTTCTTCCTTAACCTGCCCTTGCACATATGCAGGTCACACTCATCCATGCCAGTAATCAGAAATGCATAGCTGGCTTGAGAACAATGTTTTGCCCCAAGAAGTGGCTCTCTGCTTCTGTGTTTCATCGCTGTCTTCCTGTGCATGACATTGAGTCAGCCCTTGGCCTTTCTGTGTGTTGCTGGCCTCGTGGCCTTCTTTATAAAAACGTTGTAGGTTTCAATTCGGTAATATCTGTGAAATTACACCTCCCATCCCAGGAAGGTGTGCTACATGAATTCATAGTGGTTAAGTATTCTCTAGTTATTTCCCCATGTTCGTATCAGGTTCATCATTAGCAGGATGTGGCAGAGGGGAGAAAGCCTTCTTTGTGGCTTCGTGGTTTCCTTGCCCCCGGGCTCGTAATGAAAAGCAAGCACAACGCATTTTCTGCCAGAATGAAAGAGGAAATTCTTCTGTTATTCGGTTGGCGTAGGGGACCCTGAAATTAGATTGAAGGGCTGATCCTGAATTATGAAAGCCAAACAGTTTTGAACAGGAAGGTTTATCTTAATAGCACTTTGCTGTTGCATGACCCCTGAATGACCCAGCTCTAAGGATTTGCATTGTGGATCGGAAGTGGAGAGGGAGAAGTGGACTCTTGTGA
Organism: Myotis myotis; assembly: GCF_014108235.1. Lineage (NCBI taxonomy): Eukaryota > Metazoa > Chordata > Mammalia > Chiroptera > Vespertilionidae > Myotis > Myotis myotis. The sequence continues at coordinate 77,549,106 of NW_023416379.1, forward strand.
CAAGTCCCAAAGCACGCATCCTCAGAGCGAGGACCCAGCCAGGAATCAGAGCAGAGCTTGCACCACCTCCTCACAGGTGGCGGGGCACATCACTAGCCTCACAGCCTTGATTCTTTGCATCTACAAAAGTGAAGCCGTGTCTGCCTGTTCACTTTACCAGGTTGCTGGGAAGAGAAAATGATAGGATTCATACTACTAATACCAACAAGCTCTGGCAAGGTGCCAACATGCTAAGTGCTGCTGTAAAAGCTGTGCAAACATTAACACATTGAATCCTGCAAAACAACCCCACAGGTAGATGCTGTTATTCCCCCATTTTACAGGTGAGGGGAGTGAGGCACAGAGAGGTTACGTGATTTGCCAGCCAGTGAACAGAATTGGGACTTGAAACTGGGCAATCTGATTGGTCTGCACAACTTACCACTATGCAGTATTGCCTCTCATGTGGTAATGTTTTGTTAAAATAGAGATGAGAAGTAAATGTACATGGCAGGAGGGCCTTATACTTTTAATTACCAAGGAATAGAACGCATGGGCATAAAGCTAATAATAGCTCTTGCCATTATTCAGTAATGAAAAGGACAGAGGGCTAGATTCTGCAGACATATTCATGAATGTTCCTAGTTATAAAGGCTTATTCTCAAATACAGTATAACAGACAACACATGTCAACTGACAGATACCATTTTCACCAGCCAATTTTAAGGGTCTGTTTGCAATTAATTTATTTCCCCCTAGCCATTTTCCCTCTGATTATTTATTTGGGGCCTGGTGTGATCCATAGAAAAGAAAGCTGCTAGAGGGACATAAGGTGAACCAGAATCTTCCCTCTCCTCATTTCATTAGTGCTCATGTTCTCTGTGGAAGTGGAATTAAAGAGGGAGAGGGTAAAGCTGGACTGGTGGGAGGGGATCATGCGTGTTTACAGGAGCATGACCAGCATGGAAGCAAGGAGTGCGAGAATACTTGCATCTGAGCACAGGACGATGTGGTGGGATGCACAGGAGAAGATGCAAGTGTGTTGAGGTGGGTGTTGTAGATGGTGGCAGTGGAGCTTGGGGGCTGGAGAACAAATGACTCATAAATGCCACGAAAGTTTAGAAATAATAATTTAGCCCTACAAGAGGAGAGAGAGGGAGTTAAGAGGAGAAGCAGCATTAATATGGACTTGCGAAGACCAGAACCACACACCTAGATTAGCTTTGTGGGTTGGGAGGGACAGAGTGGAGCTCCGTAGTATAACAGCTGTGGTACCTTTCTTGGTAGGATTGTGAATGATTCACCCACCCACCATGACTCACCTCTCCCATCTGTTCAGTCAGAAAACAGTGTCTACCATTTCTTTTCTCATTGAGGCGTTTGGTTTTTGTTGTTGTTAATCCTCACCCAATTATATTTTTTGTGTTGACTTTTAGAGAGAGTGGAAGGGAAGAGGTAGAGGAAGAGAGAGACAGAGAGAGAGGGGGAGAGAGAGAAACATAAATGTGAGCAAGATACATTGATTGGCTACCTCCCACATAAGCCCCCACAGGGGCGGGGATTGAACCCTTGACCCTTCAGTGCATGGACCTATGCTCTAACCACTGAACAATGCTGGCCAGAGCTCATTGGGGTGGTTTTAATTCTCTGAGTTTTTGGGAAGAGAGACCATGGTCTCATGTTCATATATCTTCAGGGGCCACGGGAGTCTTCCTGGGTGCACTGGCGAAAGGTCACTCTCTAATAACTGCGTGTGAATGTTCACATTCTTAAGTCAATTCCAAGATGGGAGCATGCCTTCGGGCCTTCTGGGAGCTGGATGGTGCTCTGAAGAACAGAGGGTCCAAACACAGTGACTCAGTCTCGGAAGAGACCTCGCCCACTCTGGTGGGCACTGATCATCTTTATTTAATTAGGCTGAGCAGAAGCCATCCAAATTTGCCCACATCTGACATTCTTTCTTTCATTTTAAAGGCCATTTTTGACTAATACTGAATTACTGTTTGAATTTGAACCAGCCTCAAGTTTGGTTCTTCCTATAATTTAGGTTTAATTTACTCTTACTTTGGTTAGGAAACTTAAGGAATTAGTATGAGGAAGGCCATTAGTTATATATTGGTACAATGTTAGGATAAAGAAACAATGGAATATATATAGATATAGATATAGTATGTATAGTATAGTATGTATCTATATTTACATATCTATATATGTATATATACAGTATACTACCTTTCTACACCCATATATGCATATAAACACTCAAAGCTATATACATACATGTACTACATATACATATGCTATACAAATAGAAAATTCGCTGTGCCAGTCTCTGGTCTAATCCAGGTCTAACTGCTTGATCTTCTCAATGCCTTGGATGATGGAAAAGAAAAGCAGCTCATTGGTGGACGGAAGCACTTCCTCTTCTCCCCTGTGGCCCTCTTGAGTGTATGCGATCACTTCTGTACCTTCAGCCCTTCTACGTGGACTGGGTTCTTGGCTCTGTAATTATATTCACCTGGTCCATCTTAGCCAGCCATTCACCTTACAGACCCATCATTATGTTGTAACACGAACCACGTGGAGCTTGACCTCGTACTGCGCTCTGGTGTCTCCAGATGATGAACAGAGAGGAGTGTCCTTTTATGAAAACACTGTTGCTTCTGTGATGCAGGACATCTAGTGCAGTTTTCACATGTAACTACGTTACAGTCACCCAGCTCTTCCTTTCGAACAGAGAGGGGTTTTAGAAAATGACCTTGACTAGTAGATTCTGTCCTGCTGGAACGCCCTCTGTGACGAGAACTTCCCACTCTGAGCCCTTAGTGTCTCCCACACTGCGTCAGGGTCATCGCTCTTCTCTCAGTTCTTAGCTGCTGTCTTGTGAGGTTTCCTACCTCCCACCTTCCCAACAGCCCTGGTCTGCTCTCTGTTGCCCCTCCCTATTTGACCCAGGTTTATTTGTCATCATTTGTCTTCACGTTCCCTACAAATCTATTCAAGTCCTCGGTCAATCAGTAAGAATATGTTATGAGGACACCATGCTCCGGCCACTGCATGAGACATCCAGAAGAAATATAACTGTGGCCCCTACCCTTAAAGTGCTACATCTAATTTCTGAGAGATGGTTAACATGCCCGAAAACGATAGCAGTCTGCTCAGGTTTACTGGGGAGGGCCTATTACATCTACCAAGGCAAAAACCATGTCCATTTGGGTTTTGCTTCTGAATCCATGGAGCCTAACCCAGTGCCTGGCATGGAGTGGGCCCTCCTTGAATATCTATTGGTAGAATGAATGAATAAATGAATGAATGCTAATATATTGGAATGGCTTCATGGAGGAAGGGAATCTCAAAGAAAATCTTAAAGCATGAGAAAGATTGGGATTGGTATAGTCAAAAAGTACAAGGGGACAACATTGTTAAAGGAAATAAATACAATGAACCAAAAGAAAATGAGGAATTTTACTTGTTTGGAACACACTTTACACATATTGGTGGTAAATATCCTATATAATAAGAGAGGAATGTGCTAATTATCTGTTATACCATAATGTCACAACCAATCCACAAGTGGTGGAGAGCTACAGGACGGCGGGGCAGCGAGCTATGAGCAGAAGAGAGCTACCATCGGCAGTGGGCGGGTGGATAACTGAGGCAAGCAGCAGCAAGCTACTCGCACACAAATTCGTGCGCAGGGCTACTAGTTGGAAAATAATTTTGTCTCTTTCGACAGACTGAAAGGAGTTTCAGGTTTGTTAAATAATTTTATAAGGAGCCATGGAAGGTTTTTGTTGTGTGTGTTTGTGGATGGGACAGTGACAGAATGGTGTTTGAATTATCAGGAAGAGTGGGAATCCAGCAAGCTAGAGTGAGGATGGCCTGCTAGAAAGGGGCAGTGCAGGGATAGGCCGCAAAAGGTAGGTTTTGGGAGGGGCCAATGAGCAAGGGCACAGGGGACAGATATGAGGAATTTTTTTTTTTTTAAATATATTTTATTGATTTTTTACAGAGAGGAAGGGAAAGGGATAGAGAGTTAGAAACATCGATGGGAGAGAAACATCGATCAGCCGCCTCCTGCACATCTCCCACTGGGGATGTGCCCGCAACCCAGGTACATGCCCTTGACCGGAATCGAACCTGGGACCTTTCAGTCCGCAGGCCGACGCTCTATCCACTGAGCCAAACCGGTTTCGGCGATATGAGGAATTTTGATGAGAAATGTGACAGTTAGGATCCAACCTAACCATGAGGCATCTGGGTATCTTATCAAAGGTTCAAGAAGGAGAGAGAGTCTGGAACAGGCTGATGTGGAGATGACAGTGATATTCAGCTGTGATGATGAGAGACATAGGTCGAGAAAAGGGTGGAGGAGGACATTAGAGATGTGCCTTACCAGCAGAGAGTTGGTTGAGGAATAGTGTAGATCTTCAGTGATGGCTATTAACTTCTCCCATAATGCGCTAGTTGGATCCTAACTTTCACAACCTTGATAATAATAGCACATAACAAATAACACTATGAGCAGCATCAACGGAGTTGTATTTCCAGTTTGGGTGTTCCATTGAGATTAAGATGTCTATGTCAGCAATGCCCTCTGTAAGTGGGGGGTTCTGGGTTTTCAGAGGCATATACCACTGACAGTGGTTGTCTGAGTGCGCCTGGAAGGTTGGCATGTTGAATGTCTGCTGCATGTGCCCCCAAAGCTTTGCTAAAGCTGAGGCCAGCTTCCCATTTGATGAGTTAGCTTTGCCTTTCAAGACATGAACTGCACCTCTACTTCTTCATTAGGCAAAGTAGTATTTAATACTTAAACATCTGTGGCAACACACAGCAGAATCTCAGCTATGTGTCCTATTCATAAATCCCTTGTTTCTTGAACAAAAATTGTAATTGTGTTTCTGCTCTGGTATAAACTCTTAGTACCCATAAGACTCATCTTTTTTTTTTAAATATATTTTATTGATTTTTTACAGAGAGGAAGGGAGAGAGAGAGAGAGTTAGAAACATCGATGAGAGAGAAACATCGATCAGCTGCCTCCTGCACATCTCCCACTGGGGATGTGCCCGCAACCCAGGTACATGCCCTTGACTGGAATCGAACCTGGGACCTTTCAGTCCACAGGCCGACGCTCTATCCACTGAGCCAAACCGGTTTTGGCAAGACTCATCTTTTGAAATGATATTTTTTTTCCTTAAATGACAGTTGTTTTTTTTTTGCAAAGTTATCTCAGCCCATAATTGAGTTTTGATTTTTTACTTATTTATTTTTAATTTTTTACATTCAACTTTTATTTATAATAGTGAAAAATGAAAAGACAGCTTAAATGCTCAAATAGAAGAATTGGTATGTCAGAGATAATTTATCCAAATGATGATATTATGCAGCTATTAAGGCTTTTTAAAAAATAAGAAAACAAGGAATGAAATGAGAATCGGATACAGAAACTAGGGAAGAACTCTTTGAAGATTTTTTTATGTCTCGTTCTTGACAGATTTATAGAAGTATAAATTGCAGACATAAAATTTTTGATGTTTTAGAATAAGTTTTCTCTCTTGGAAAAAAAAGTATGATGTTCAACTTTGGAATAATTTTACGTCTTGAATTCATTAAATGAAGTCCTTTGAGAGGTCTGAAGGACTCTATTAGTAGGATGGATGTATAGAGCCTTCAGTGTCATACCTGAATTATAATTCAAATTATGGCAGTTATGAAAAGAGCGATACAGCTGGGAAGAGTATAACGCAGAGGCCAGCTTGCATTTGGATTCCTTCTCCACTTTCTCTCAGGCTTCTTCCATCGGGACTTAAAGCCTGAGAACCTGCTCTGCATGGGACCAGATCTTGTGAAAATCGCAGACTTTGGATTGGCCCGGGAAATCCGATCCAGACCTCCATACACAGATTACGTATCTACCAGATGGTGAATGCCATTTTCTTCAAAAGTATTTGATTACTTTTCTTTAAAAATATGTCATTATACTGAGGGTGCTATTCATGTCACAAACGTTAACTTTCACTAGGAGAAACAGTGCAGTTTACAACATATGTGTAAGCAGTTGGCATTGTGCAAGGGTTAAAAGCTTGTGTTGTAAATAATTTTTAAAGGAAATCCATTATGCTTTTCCATAATATGAGTCATATTTTATAGACTTTCGTAAAGACCATTTACAAAAGAGTTGTGTAAAAGATTCTCCAAAGACCTATCTGAATAACTGCTATTATTAAAACTTCCAGACCCTAAGAATTTGCTTTAAGTTGTTGGCCATGAGCAAGAAGTAGCCTACAGACAATGTTTTTACATTTTCCCTCTCCCTCTCCCTCTCCCTCTCCCTCTCCTCTCCCTCTCCCTCTCCCTCTCCCTCTCCCTCTCCCTCTCCCTCTCCCTCTCCCTCTCCCTCTCCCTCTTCCTCTCCCTCTCCCTCTCCTTCTCTCCCTCTCCTCTCCTCTTCCCTCTCTCTCTCTTCCTCACGTTTATTCTCACTCTGCATTTCTCAAAGAGGCTGCAGAGAGGAGTCCTGTAGAGACATGTGCAATAGAAACGACCCTAAGATAGAGAAGCATTGCTTTTTGACAGCAGCCACAGCAGCTGCCAATCTCCACGCCTGCATGTACCGCACTGAGATACAGATAGTGGAAATGTGTAAACTCTCTCTCTGAGGGCTGATGATATATTTAACTTGCTCTGACCAGTGGAGGCAGTAACAGGCAGTGCCCCTTTGTCCCTCCAGGTACAGGGCCCCCGAAGTGCTCCTGAGGTCCACCAACTACAGCTCCCCCATTGACATCTGGGCCGTGGGCTGCATCATGGCCGAGGTGTACACCCTCAGGCCACTCTTCCCGGGGGCCAGTGAGATCGACACAATCTTCAAAATTTGCCAAGTACTGGGGACCCCGAAAAAGGTAAGCCGGCTCCCCAGGCTCCCTGGCCTCCACTGTGCCATGACCACCTGCTCCTTCTGGAATCTTTCTTTTGGCCTCAGCAATCCTCCATACCCACCTCTCAGACATGCCCATGCCCTAAGACACACCCACCTCTCAGACCTGGCCCTCACTCCCTCCTTCTGCTCTCTCTCACTTTTTATTAATTTTAATTTTTTATTATTTTTTAAAATACTTCTTTATTGTTGAATGTATTAAATATGTCTCCTTCCCCTCCCCCCCATGACCCCCTCCAGACTGCCCCTGCCCCCCACCCCAGGACCTCACCACCCCATTGTCTGTGTCCATGGGCCATGCATAAATGCAGATAAGGTCCTTGGTTGATAACTTCCCACCCACCCACCCACCTGCCCCTGCCTTCCCTCCGAGATTCCATTTTTATTGATTTCAGAGAGGAAGGGAGAGGGAGAGAGAAAAACATCAATGAAGAGAGAGAATCATTGATCAGCTGCCTCCTGCATGCCCCCTACTGGAGCTGGAGCCCACAACCCTGGCATATACCCTTGACCAAAATCAGACCCTTCAGGCTGACGCTCTGTACACTGAGCCAAAACAGCTAGTGCCTTCCTTCTGCTCTTAAGTAGAAGACATTTGTCCTGGCTCCCTCTACTCTTCTCTCCATGGCACTTCACCTCCCTTGTAGCCTTTCTCTGTTCTCCTGGCCACAGCACTTAGGAGCTATTCAGAAGTCTCCTAAAGGCAATCTGTAGCCCTCACCTCCCTCCTTTGCAACTCCATTCACATAGTTACATCTCTCTGTGAAAGGCGCTCCCTGCACCCTTACCAAACCCTCGAACTCAACACATCTGACAGTTTGCTTTTTTAAACTTCTTCCAAAGAACACAAACATACTGCAATTTTTTCTTTCCGTTTTACTGAGATATAATGGACACAGGTTTAAGATGTGCCAGACGGTTTTTCATTTACCCCCACTGGCTTCTTGCTTTCATTCTCCATTTTTGTCTGTGGTCCCATCATAGTCCCAGAGCCCCAGCCTTGAGGCTGAGTGTCCATTTTACTCTCCCTCTTTCCCTTACTCCCCTTCCCCTCACCTAAGTAATGGGTCCTTACGTCCTGTTGACCCTCGCTGCACAGTCTCTCACGAGGCCCTCATCCTTGGAGTCCACTGGCCCCATCACAGACTGGGCCGTGCTCGCCCTCCCTGAATGGGGGTATCAGTCTTTCTGCCTTCAAGTCTTTTTCCCTCCAGCTAATCTTTCCGTCTGCAGCCAGTTCACCTCCTTAAAGAACAGCTCTGGTACTGGCGTCCCCTCCTAAAAATATTTTCTGGCTCCTATCACCAGCCACCTTAACTGTCATTCTCTGTCCCCCACTTCATACCCGTACCCCCACACCATGCACCTTGGAATCTCCGCACTATAGTGCTCTGCCTGACTGAGGTCTCTCCCATGACCCCATCCGCCATTTTTCCAAGGCCCCGCAATCTTTCTCCTCACAGTTTCTCCTCTCCTCTTCGCCTTCCACTGTGATCTGTGTTACTAATATAATCATTTGTGTCCATATCTGTTACCTGGATGTTACGCTCATTCAGGGCAAGGATTTATCTTGTGTTTATTTGTGTTTCTTTTTCTGGGTCCTAGCTAGCATCATTGCTGGTACAAATCAGTCCCTCAAAAGAAATTACTAAATCATTTGAATGAATCACTGATGGCACCACTTCAAGATTTCCAGAGTCTCCTGCCGGAGTCTCCCCTCCTTGGGATAACTGTGTCTACCTCTCGTGGCCCTAGTTACTTTTTATTCTGAATTACTGCTTTTAAATAAATATCTTATTTTCTCCTTTGGACAGTAATTTCTGTAAGGGCAGCATTTATATCAGATTATTTTTGGATACCCAATGCTACGGCTATAGCAGGCCCTCAGTAATTATCTACACTTGATCTTAGCCAAAAGGCCGAGAAGCGATACAGTAATTATCTAAGTGAATGAATGATATGAGCAATACATAATGCCACTTTGCTTTTTAAAAAAAAGCAATTACACCAGAGTGTGTCTTGTAAAATAGTGGAGTGTTGGAGTTAGAAGGGACCCGAAGATTATTTGTTCGTCCTTTCCCCTCATGCACTTCAGCATTTAGTCATGGGTATGATGGGTGGAAAAGTGGGGAACTTGAGATTGCGTGGGACTGCTTTCTTTACCTCTGGACTTCATCAAGATGGGGATATGTAGGTTTTGATAAATTTATTTAACTGGGGACAGGTGCTTTGTTTTATCTCCCCCCCCCCCCCCCAAAAAAAAAAATCTCATTAGCAGTTTCTAAAACCTCTGTCTCATGGAACACAGTTGGGAAAATACTAATTTGGTTCAACCCCCAAATCTCAAGAGAGGCGCTATCTTTTTTTTTTTTTTTTAACATATTCTATTGATCTCTCACAAAGAGGAAGGGAGAGGGATAGAGAGTCAGAAACATCGATGAGAGAGAAACATTGACCAGCTGCCTCCTGCACAACCCCCCACTGGGGATGCGCCCGCCACCAAGGCACATGCCCCTAACTGGAATCGAACCCGGGACCCTTCAGTCCGCAGGCTGACACTCCATCCACTGAGCCAAACCGGTCAGGGCGAGAGGCACTATTTTGTGTTAAGGTTATACAACAGGTTGGTGGCAAATCCAGTGTCTTTTTCTACGCTTTCTCAGACTTCATGTACTTTCTATTCTCCCCGTTAGCATCCTCTGTCAGTCCTCATGGTGCCACCAGAATGGATATGGATGTGGTCATGACATGATTGCCTTTCCGTTGTAGGCACACATGCCAGGATATGCACTCCTATCACAGAGAGTGGCTGAGCAAGATTTTTTATCTTTCTTTCAGACCGACTGGCCAGAAGGCTACCAACTTTCAAGTGCTATGAACTTCCGCTGGCCCCAGTGTGTACCCAATAACTTAAAGACCCTGATTCCTAATGCTAGCAGCGAAGCCATTCAGCTCCTGAGAGACCTGCTTCAGTGGGATCCCAAGAAACGGCCAACAGCTAGTCAGGTTTTCTTCCATCTTCTTCTGTGGGATGCATTTCTTATGAAGTTCATATCTAACTCTGAATGAGTCCTGTAATCTCATAGGAAGTACTTTATTTGGTATTATGGGTAAAAAAAATAGTATAGAATACCACTATTGGTGTATCTATACTAATAAAAGCGTAATATGCTAATTAGACCAAACAACCTTCTGGATGTCCTCCTGGACAAAGCCGTGGTGGCAGAGGCCAAGGCAGAGGCGGTTAGGGGTGATCAGGCAGGCAGTAGAGCAGTTAGGGGCATCAGGCCGGCAGGGGAGGGCAGTTAGGGGCATCAGGCCGGCAGGCAGAGGTGGTTAGGGGCATCAGGCAGGAAGGCAGGCGAGTGGTTAGGAGCCAGCGGTCCCTGTGGGATCGGGCCTAAACCGGCAGTCAGACATCCCTCGAGAAGTCCTGGATTGGAGAGGGTGCAGGCTGGTCTGAGGGACCCCCCCCCCCGCCCCATGCACTAATTTCATGCACCAGGCCTCTAGTTATATATAAGAACTTAAAATAGTTTGAAACTTGTAAAGTTAAAGTAGTCAAGGTTTAAACAACATAGTTGCTTTGGAATGAGGAAATGGGCTCAGAAAAGTGAAGTATTCCATTTAAGACATATAGGAAATAATAAGTTACAAAGCTAGGAGCTGTATTGAGCCAGAATACTTTTCAGAAGTAGCAAAGGTAATAGCAGTGTAACTGGCTGCTTTAGTGAGATAATTTTAAGTTCATACATTCGATAATACTTTAGATAAGAAAAGCCACAAGGGGTGTTACAGATTCAAGGTGCTGGCAAACATAGATTTGTGAGTACAAGAAATACAGAGTTTATTCTTTTATATTATTTATTAATTATTGTATTATTTTCCATGCAAACAACTATAAACCTACTTTGCCCCACCCTGTAGTTGGTTTGGGCTAAGAAATTGCAGTAAACTGGTCAATGAGTGAGTTGATGGTGCTAACCTGCCCACTAGACTTTTCTCCTAAAGCAGCCATATGTTTGTTCCAGGCGCTCCGATATCCTTACTTCCAGATTGGGCATCCCCTGGGCAGCACCACACAGAGCCTTCAGGATTCCGGAAAACCACAGAAGGACATCCTGGAAAAGGCAGGCCTGCCACCTCACATTAAGCCAGTCCCTCCTGCCCAGCCCCCGACCAAGCCACACACTCGGATTTCTTCGAGACAGCATCAAGCCAGCCAGCCCCCTCAGCATCTCATGTACCCCTACAAAGCAGAGGCGTCCAGGACAGATCACCCGAGCCATCTGCCGGAGGACAAGCCAAGCCCCTTACTCTTCCCATCCCTCCACGCCAAGAATCCTCCAGCGGTAAGCGGCGAAATTCACTAGTGCGCCTCCTGTCTGGCCTATTCCTCTTCTACTAGTACCTCACTTACTGTGTGACCTGTTTTCCTTTTCAGCATATAGAGTGTAACTGTGATAAACGTACCTTTGTAACATCATGGACTTGTGAAAAGAGCTTTGGCCTTGGCGTTAAAGGGCTAAGTTCAATGGCCCTGTGCACATGATCCCGCCTCTCTGCTCCTCACTTCCTCTCTGTAAAATAGAGATAATAACACCTGCCTGAAAGAATTCTTTTGAGCACTAAATGAGTTAATACTTGAAAGAATTTAAACGAATACCTGGCACCTGGGAGGAACTTAATAAATATTAGTCATTGATGCTGATCCCTGTGGACTCAGTTTCCTCATCTGTAACAGAAAATCATTACATCTGTCTTGCCCACCAGACAGGGCTGTTCAAGAGGATCAAAGTTCCTGGTGCTTGTGCAGATGTTTTTTGTTTTGTTTTGTTTTTTTTAAATATGTTTTTATTGATTTCAGAGAGGAAGGGAGAAGGAGAGAGAGATAAAAACATCAATGATGAGAGAGAACCATTGATCAGCTGCCTCCTGCATGCCCCACACTGGGGACTGAGCCCAAAACCAGGGTATGTGCCCTGATCGGGAATTGAACCATGACCTGGTTCATAAGTCAACACTAAGCCACTGAGCCACACTGGCCGGGCTGTGCAGATGTTTTGAAAGTCACCAAGTGCCATACGAATATTTGTAGGTTGTTATTCCTATGAATCCCATCAATGGCTCATATGCTGGGCTGTTAATTGAGCCTAGATCTTTCTTCTCCTCTTGGGCTGGGGTTCAAAAGGAATCAACGGGTGTTAGATTTAATCAAATGATAACCTGGCCAAGGGAGTCTAGTTGCCAGTAGCTTTTTAATGCTGTCTGAGAGCCTGATTTCCTAACACCTCTATGCAAAAGTAACACTTTTTCTGTCAACTAGTATTCCTTCACTGAGCGCTGGCTCCCAGGCAGCACAATGTACGATACTGTGTGAGGTTACAGGGTGGCGTCTCTAGACTGTTTGTTTTACCCCAGTCCAGGACTTGAAGGCAGCGGTAGTTGGAAATTTCCTGTTATAACTAATTCAGTAGTTAAATTATGTCCAAGTCTATCAAGAAGGCAAAGAAGGCATTATTTGTATTGTTTTCTGTAAGAGGGTGGGATGACTGACACTATATTCTTTATATCGTTATTTATAACACTATAAATCATGTTAACTGTTTGAGATGAGGCCTGAATGAGAACCAGTCATCTTCCTAGTATGGGAGAAGTCCCTTAAATTTCTTTTTTAAAATCCTTTTCATAAACAACGAGTGTCTCCATAGGATGAACACCGATGTACTCTGTGCAGGGTAGGCGAGAGACAAGGGTCTGGGTATGCGCTGCCCCTGTTGCCCTTTCAGATGAGCAGTGCATATTAGGGAACTAGAGGCCGATGCATGAAATTCGTGCAAGAGTAGGCCTTCCTTCCCCCAGCTGCCGGCACCGGCCTCCCTCTGGCACCTGGGACCCAGGCTTCCCTCTGGCCGCCAGCAGGCACCCAGGACCCAGGCTTCCCAGAAGGTCATCCAGAACAACGTCCAGTCTCATTAGCATACTACGCCTTTATTATTATAGATAGATGCTATGCCCCAGGATCCTCCTTTTTATGACCAAGAAAGTTCGGAATGGGGAATACCCATGGGTGAGCTCCATTAATGCCAAGTATTGCTTTCCGCCTCTCCTTGTGAACACAGAAAATCCTCGCTGGGCTGGAGCACAAAAACGGTGAGATCAAGCCAAAGAGTAGGAGAAGGTGGGGTCTTGTTCCCAGGCCGACAAAGGGTTCCGATGACTGGGCTGACTGGGCTGACTTGGATTTCAGCCCCTCCCGCACCAGGACTGACCTGACAAACAAGAAGAGACAGAGCGACGAGACTCTCTGCAGGCAAGTGTGCGCTTCTGTCTGTAAAGGACTGGACCTGGGGTTTGCGAGGGACCCTTACCCATCTGACGATGCTTTCTCTCGAGTGTGACCTGAGCCATGTTCTCTCGTTTCAGATTTGAGAGTGTTTTGGACCTGAAGCCCTCTGAGCCCATGGGGACAGGAAACAGCGCCCCGACCCAGACTTCGTATCAGAGGCGAGACACGCCGACCCTGAGATCCTCGGCCAAGCAGCACTACCTGAAGCACTCCCGATACTTGCCAGGTAATAGAAACAACTCCATTTTCTCTGACCGTTGAAAAGAAACCATTTCCCTGGAATCCCATGTTCACAGAGGTTCTGTTTTGGAAGGCAGTTGGGGCTTCTCTTCAGAACTGGTGGGAACATCATAAAAATAGTTGCTGGAGCCCAGGCCTCATATTTTTAGTTTTTATAGTTGCCTAAGATAAGAAATTTAGTAGCAGATACTGGGTCCAGCCCCCAGGGAGGGAGTAACTGGTAAGAGCCAGGCAGCATGCCTGAGGTCTCTTTCCACACCCCCCACCCCCGCGGAAATCTGCAGTGCCTGACACAAGTGGGGATGCAGGCATCTAGAGGGAAAGTGGTTTGGCTTGAGGTTAAGGTCAAGGCAGCCTTGGACATTAGGGAGTCGGTGAGGGTTGTTGGTACAGACCGGAGCCATCAGTGTGGGATGACGAAGTGGTGTAGGTCAGGTGAGACGGTGGAATCTTGGGGGACAGAGGCAGAAAGAGGAGGGAAGGGATGCAGAGGTTGGGACTTTGGAGCAGAGGTGGAGAGGAACTTAGATGACAGAAAGGCGGTGGCCTGCGAAGGGGACACGTAGGAATGTCCAGGAGCACTAAAGCCCAGGACAGCACCAGAGGGCATCAAAACATAGGACATGGGACAGAGCTGTTGGTAACAGAAGTTTCAGACACCCCTGTCAGGCCACATACCAGAGAGGCAACATACTAAACCCAAAGACAGCACCTTTCCTTTTCACAGTCCATGTTTGCTTAGATTCTTGAGCCATAGAAACTTTTAGACAAATTGGGTTCTGCATTAATTTTATCTCTGAAGTCTGATGCATATTTTGAAAACATTTCTTCCCTGTTAGGAATAAACATAAGGAATGGCATCCTCCCGACTCCGGGCAAGGACTTTATTCCATCTAACCCGTGGTCTAGTTCTGGTTTGTCAGGAAAGTCTTCAGGGACGGTGTCAGTAATCAGCAAGATAAATTCAGGTGAGTACTAATTATTAACTCCCAAATGGCAAGAAGCAAATTTCTCTGGATGTGGCAGAGTGGGAACGGAGACGAGGGTTCCAATTGTGGGACCACGGAGGCCTTTCTGCTATGCAAACCCCGGGCCTCTCTTCCTGGCCTGTGCTCCTGTCTCAGAGCAGCAGGCCCTGGGGACCCAGCCCGCTCACGGGTCTACCTCCCGGAGTATCTGGCGGGAAAAGCATAGTCGTTCTTGGCTCCTGGAAAAAACAAAAAACACTTGACAGAGTCTGACCCTCTATGGTGCATGACCTCGAAAGTCAGTTCCAGCTTGTCCCCTCTGCTTGATTACCCAGCCCCTGCCAGGCCAACAAGACTTCCAGATGAAGATAGTTTGGGTGGCCCTCCCATTCTTTGTAAATAAGTAAAAGACATTTCCTGAGCTGTGCAGGCTGACTAACCCTGTTCCCAGCCGGCCAGTTTCCCACATGGCCATCCCTCACACGGCAGCCCTGCTCTCTGTGTTGCTCCCACTCCTCATTCCAAGTAAACATCTGGGCTGCACTTCTCCTGCCTTTATCCATTCCATGTGCATGTATTTCAAGGAATACAAAAAAGAAGAAGAAAATAATATAGCAACACCCACATACCCACTGTGAGCTTACAAAGTGAAATAGACCCCAAGGCCATGTCTAGGCCTTTCCCTCCCTCTCCCTCTGTCTCTCCCTCACCCAAGTCCCCCCTGATTCAGGTATTTATTATTTCTATGCTTTTTAAAATATAAATACATGAAGCACATAGTATAGTTTTGCATGTTTTAAAATGTATATGCCTATAATCCTGGATCTCCACTTCATTCATTTTAATAATTATATTATGTATGTAGCAATTACACATATATAGAATGTATGTCATATCATATATCATATTACATATACAATATATATAACC
The DNA here is from genome assembly GCF_014108235.1 of Myotis myotis. Classification (NCBI taxonomy): domain Eukaryota; kingdom Metazoa; phylum Chordata; class Mammalia; order Chiroptera; family Vespertilionidae; genus Myotis; species Myotis myotis. The sequence continues at coordinate 77,564,510 of NW_023416379.1, forward strand.
ATACAATACCATCATTTATTACTTCTACTAGACCATATTTACTTATCCCTTCTCTTCTTGATGAACATGTAAGTTGTTGATGGTTTTTGCTATTAGAAAGCGTGCTGAAATGGGCCTTGCTGTGCACCTGTGTGGGGTTTCTCTGGATGTGATATAAACATGCTAGGTTGAAGGGTGTGCTCATCTTCGACTTCGCAGATATTGCCAGATGGCTCTCCGGTAGGGTGTGGGAGTTGTGCTGCATCCTTGATGACTCTTGGTACTGTCGAGACTAAAATTTGAGCTAATGTGATGGGTGTGAAATAGCATTTTCTGTGGCTTAAACTTGCATGTCCTGTTCACTAATGAGGTTGAGCATCTTGTGTTTATTGACTACATTTTTTCCCTTTTGTGACTTTATCTGTTCAAGTTCTCCTCTCCTTTTTCTTCATATCGGTCTATTCACCAAAAATGCAAAATCTGCTCCGGCTGACCACCACAGCTCCTCAGACAGGCATTCCAACCATGGTTCCTGCTCTGCTCTGAGTGATGGCCAAGGATGCTCTGTGTTGGGGAGACATAGAGCAGTTCTACTACTCAGTAACTCTTTTCTTAATGGCTAGAACTTCCATTGTATAATGGCCATAATAACAGTCTTCATTGTTCCATGTGTAGCTTTACGCCTTCATAGTAAGGCTTATAGATATTCATTCCCCCATCCAAGGCAAGTGGAATGCCTTGCTATATGTAAGGCATTCATTCCACTAACATCCTAGAATACTAAGATGAGTAGCTATAGTTCTGGTCCTTAAAGCACTCTCAAGATGGAAATGGCATTATAAGTGAATGTATTTAATATACTCCGTATTTTAATAATGGTTAATTGTTCTGATTACAGAGAAGAATACTTATATAGAATTACTTATAATCTATAATAATAAAAGTGTAATATGCTAATTAGACCGGATGTCCTTCCGAACAAAGCCTGGGCTGTAAGGGAAGCCTGGGCCCTGGGTACCTGCCTGTGGCTGGAGGGAAGCCGTGTCCCAGGTGCCAGAGAGAAGCTGGTGCTGGCAGCTGGGGGAAAGAAGGCCTACTCTTGCACGAATTTCGTGCATTGGGCCTCTAGTAGCTAAATAATTAACATAACCCTTGTGTTGATGAATAAGAGAGTGGTTAAATGTATTATGGTTTAGCCATATTGTAGAATTTGCATATACTGACATGCAATGATCATTGTTCTATATTATTATGAAGTGGAAAAAGCACGTTTCAGAACAGGCTAAACTGATTATACCAAAAGAAAAAAAATTCCAAATTTCCCTTTTCTCATACAAACCAACCCCCCTCCATTTGGGTGTGGGCTACAGGAGCAGCAGTTCCCCCCCCCTTCCCCCTGTACCCCCATCTTTCTGACAGTGTGGTGTGCTGGAATGCTCTGATCAGAATATGTTTTTATCATAATTCTTCCCCCTCCAAAAATAAAAACCTAATTCTTTATTTTTCTGTACTACTGTCCTTTAACCCTGTCATGTACATGTGACTTTGTAGTAATGAACTTTTGTTTTTGCAAATCAGTTGGTTCCGGCTCTACAAGTTCTAGTGGACTGACTGGAAACTACATTCCTTCCTTTCTGAAAAAAGAAGTTGGTTCTGCTGTGCAGAGGGTACACTTGGCACCTATTCCAGACCCTTCCCCTGGTAAGTTCCATTGTGGATTATTCATGAATTGATTCAACAAATAGTTATTGAACAACGGCTTTGTCGTTGCAGGCATGGATAGGCATGTTGTAGGTCTAGGATCCTCAAGCGAAGGGGACAGACAGACTCCCTGTCCTTGTGGACTTATACTCTATAGACAATAAGAGGGCCAGATAAGATGCTTATGAGTGTTGAGGAGAAAATAGAGCAGGCAGGAAGTAGAGATTGAGAATGAGGGAGTTGGAGGGTGGGGTGCAGATTGCAATTTTAGATAGGGTAGCCAAAGAAGACCTCATTGCGAAGGAGGTGAGTGAGCAAGTGGGCAATATAGTTGAGACTGTTTCAGACTTGGGATTCTGAGGTGTGTGGGCTTTTTAAAATATATATATATATATATATATATGTTTTTATTGATTTCAGAGAAGAAAGGAGAGGGAGAGAGAAACATCAGTGATGAGAGAGAGTCACTGATTGGCTGCCTCCTGCAAATTCCGCACTGAAGATCTAGCCTGCAACCTGGGCATGTGCCCTGACCGGGAATTGAACTGTGACCTTCTTGTTCATAGGTTGACGCTCAAACACTGAGCCACGCTGGTTTGGCACAGGTGTGTGGGCTTTGAGACAGGACAGGCCTGGCATATTCAGCGAATAGCAAGGAGACAGTACAGGGGTGGCATGAGTGAGAGGAGGGGAGTAGGAAGAGAGGGGGTCAGAGAGATGAGAAGACACCGCATGCTGTGAGGCCCTGCAGCTACCATGTGCACTTGGTCATTGACTCTGAGCAACATGAGAGCCGCTGGAAGGTTCTGAGCAGGGGAGTGAGGTGATTTGATATGCATCTTCCACGCTCACTCAAGAGCTGGCTGTCACTAGACTGAGAGAGCAAGATTGGAGGCAGCAACACTGATGGGCAGGCTAATTATCCAGGCAGGGGATGGCGCTGGCCTGAGCTGGGGTGCTAGTGGTTGGGTTGGGCCAGATTCTGGGTATATTTGGAAGGTAGAGCCAGTAGGATTTGCTGACAAATTACAAGTAGAATTTGAGAACAAGAGAGGAGTCAGGATTGACATCTGTATTTTTGGCCTGACACTATAGAATTAGGTGGTCTTTAATGGAGAAAGGGAAGACTATGAGCAGGAGGCGAAGTGCTCCTCTTGAAATCTCCTTTTCTCATATTTTTTGTTACTGAGATGCATTTATCTGCACCTGTTTGCATGGGTCCCCTACCAATCAGGCTCACCTGTCTCTTTCACTGCAGGTTATTCTTCCTTGAAGGCTGTGAGACCTCATCCTGGACGGCCTTTCTTCCACACCCAGCCTAGGAGCACTCCTGGGCTGATCCCACGGCCTCCGGCTGCCCAGCCAGTGCACGGCCGGACCGACTGGGCTTCCAAGTATGCCCCTCGGCGATGACAGTCGGGATCCCTTCCGTGGGGGAAAGCAGGACCCTGTCCCTCCGCCAACTGGCGTTCTCCCTGCAAGAAACTTTCGGATGGTGTAAAAGCAAACACATGCTTTACAGTTGTTCTTCTGAACTAAGACATTTCAATATTCTTTTTTAAAGTTTTTTTCTTAAATATTGATTTGTACAAAATTATTTTATTCTACTACTGGGTCCCATTATTTTCTTAAACAGCAGCATTTTGTACATATGGATTATGTTTTAGTGTTTTATACAGTCAACTTTGTAACAAACTTTTTAAAGATTAATTGATTTTCTTTTGGGGTTCCAGATAATATTTTATACAGATTTTTAAAAACGTAATAATATTGATGCAGTATTGCAACAGGGGTGCAATTTAAAGCTACATGACAGAGGGTTATTTACTCAACGCGTGCAGATATTTGTGAAGTGGTTAAATTTTAAATGTGGCACATGGGGTACCTCAGGCTTCCTTGGACTGACTTCAGCACTAGAAAATGGTCTTTTCAGTGTCACGTTATTGGTTTGATCTTTTGAGACTGCTGTGCCGTTCTGAAAGTACTGTTATATAATTAACTCATTTGGTTTGGTGTTTGTTCCCCAGCTGAAAGAACTCTAAGTAAATATTTTTTGAAATTTTTGTAACACCCTTTATTGTGGTTGGAGATAGCCAAATGAACCCAGGCTTTATCATGCTATGCCATTCCATTCTATTTCTTCCATTTTAAAAATCAAATTGTATCAGCACCACAAAAGGGAAGCTTTTCTAGCCACAAGATTCTCAACATAAAGGTGAATACAGTCAATTAAACTGATATCCCTGCCAAGATGCACGACCAAAAAGCTAAGTTTTGACACAGCAGATTTTTTATGATAATAACTGATAGGATTTTGCATTCAGCTCAGTTCTCCAGGCCTGGCTGGGAACACACTACAAATAATCTCCTCTCCTAGCCGAAATCTCAGGGCACCTTGGGAAGCAGAAAAGATTGGTGGCAGAGGAAGCCACAGTTACCATGACACTAGTGTCAGAGTGTGCCACATTTGAACTTTGACCTCTTAACCCTTGTGTAGTTTCTTCCAACAGTGAGAACTCTATTGGTTGGCAGTGGCTGTTCCACTGAGAGGAATGTTTACAGCAATTTTGAAAATGACAAAGCTAGTTTGGAGACAGAAAAAGACAAGAGGTCCACTCTCATCCATCTCTGTAGGACACATTTGCCTCCACTCATGGTTGCCTGACAGGCAAGAGGGAAGGGCACCTCCAGAGAATGTATTATAATCTCAATAGTGTATAGACTCATTCTCCCAGGGCTCAAGTGCTCTCATGTGGTTCCAGGTTCCAGGATATAGCAAGCTGAACCACAGGAAAGTGTCATTTTTGTAGGTTAAAATGAAATGATATGGTTCAGCCTAATAAGTTGGGAAATTACCACTTCAGTCTGTTAATAATACGTTGCAGCCTGACCTGAACCAATTACACCATGGCTCCCAAAAAGCGCTAACCTAAAGTCGGGAGTCATTTCTGTTTTGGAGAATCTGGCTCAAAAACATACTTGACCAAGCGCTATGATCCTAGGGCCGGGAGAAAAGCACATAATGGATGTGGACTTAATAGGTAATATTTTCCTGTTAACAAACTGGCGGCAGAGCTTCAGAAAATAAATATGTATGTGTAAGCACAACTTGAACCTGAATTCATTTCTGTATTATATTCTCAACTCATTCTCGAAAGCAACAGAAAATGTGTTTTCAGAGACAAGTCCTTTACTGAGGTTAATATTTATTTCCCTTTCTGTATTATGTATACAGAGTAAGTTAATCTGTAACCTTCCTCAGCTTGCTGGAAAGCTGGGTTTAAATTGTAAATACCCTGTAGAAAGCAAATGGATTGTGAATACCATATTCTTGAAACTCTAGCTTATGCTAAGGTCATTACTTTTTTTTAAATTGAAAAACTAGTTACCTGGTTAATACACATTATAAAGTGGTTTTTCTAATATTTCTGTAGGGCCCTAGCTGGTTTGGCTCAGTGGATAGAGCCTTGGAGTGAAGGGTCCTGGGTTCAATTTCTATCAAGGGCATGTACCTCGGTTACAGGCTCAATCCCCCATGTGGAGGCAACCAATCGTTGTGTGTCTCTCTGTCTCTCCCCTTCCACTCTCGCAAAAAAATCAATAGAAAAATATCCTCAGGTGAGGATTAACAAAAATTTTAAAAAATGATATTTTTGTAGGGTCCAAATTCAGAAAAATATTTCACTTTTCTTCCTCTTCCTCTTTCCTTTATTTATCTGAAAACAACTTCCTTTGGGAAGCTAAACATGTATTCATATGAAAGTCAAGAAACAGATGTTCAGCTGAGAAAACTAGAAAACTGGAAAAAAACTGTAAATTCTAAAGAACTAGCAAAATCCTATAAAGTACTCCCCCTTGCCCTGAAATGGGTAAAGGACAAATTGTGTATACAAGCTGTTTACTATAGAAGGAAAGAGTGACCTTTTTTTTTTTAGTGAAAAAAAAATATGCTACCTGTGCATGTATTTTTCATTTACTGTTGAATTGTAAAGCGTACTGCAAGACACCAAGAGGAACGACGAGTGTAACTGTACCCTCCATTACTATACCTCGTTTCCAGTCAGAAAGCTTCCCAGGGCGTCGGGCAACGGTACAGGGATGGCTCTTCTTTTGGGCCCAAAGGCTCAGTGACAGGTGTGCCCAGGCGTCCACATGTGAACTGCACAGGCACAAAAATTACCTGGTGTGATTGTTCATTTCACAATAAAATCTCATTCATTGCTAAGCCCTCACCCAGCTCATGTATGATAGGGTTTAAATAGGAAGAAAATAGATTTTCAAACAAGTTTTAAGACACATTTCACCCAAAGGACTAACTAACATCTATATCATCTTCTGGGATTCTCAAAGACTGAGTACAAGCAAGGCAACACATGTAAAAACCAACAATGCTTGTTTGTCGAGAATTGTCAAGATTTTGTCAAGAACTTTTGTTTCCCAGTACAAATCCCAGTACTGCTGGAGTTCATGGGCACCGTATTTCCTCATGAAGTAGCATTTCCCTTCCATCAAGCCATTGGTTTGTGCCATTTAGGAGAGAAAAAGAAAGTAGGCTGTATGTTTCAGCTCAGTGTATGACCAAAAGCAATATATGTGACATACTAATTATATATCATTTAAAGCATACTGTAGCAACTTGTTTGTTTAATATATGTGGTTAATTTTTAGAATTATTTTTACACTTTTCAACCAAAGTACTGTATTTTGTATAATTTATTGTGAGGACCTTCTCACAGAAACCATTAAGAAGACAGACTGGAGGCAAATATCACATTCATCTGTATTATTGGTTTCTTATAGACACTGTGCTAATGTGAATTTAAAATGACCTGAATAAGTAAATAGTCTTCTGATCTCAAATATCTGGGCAGTGGTAGAAATTTTAATCACCTGATTTGATTACAAGGGAGTAACTAAGAATATATTTATTTATAAAGCAAATATTCATAATGATGAGAAGATAGAGGACAGAAAACCACTTATGTAAGCCCCTCTGAAATAAAATGTTGCTTTTTGAATAGTTCATCCTAAGGTGTTTTAAAATGTTAATTTTACATTTATAAAATTCTGCTCCAAATAAAGTTATGGTTTAAGAAAAATTGATTTGAGTGTTCTGTTTTTGCTTTCATGTTCTTTCATCAAAAGATAACATTAGTATATTTTATAACTTTTTCTTAATACTTGTACGTTGTAAGTATATACTTAGAGCAGCAGTATGAAGAGTTATCCTGCAATGTGGAAGGTTTTATGTTTGTTTTTAATTTAGCCTTTAGTAAGTTAGATGACTAGAGATATTAAAAACAAGCACAGGCCAAAACTTCTTGTTTCTGATTTCATTGTGGTTAATACTTACCTTGTATGTTTTTAACTTTCACAGTGCACTCATGTGTACAATATAAACCTTCAAAAGAAAATCCACAGGAAATTCATTTCCCAAACATTCTTTGAATCCGCAACGGAATTTTGTAGGAATGTGATTTACCTACCGATCAGACTTGTATTGGTGAACCCCTATACATGCCCCTCATGATCAGAATACCACCAACTGACTGTAATCGTCAGCATTTGTCTAACCCAGGGGTGGGCAAACTTTTTGACTCGAGGGCCACAATGGGGTCTTAAACTGGACCGGAGGGCCGGAACAAAAGCATGGATGGAGTGTTTGTGTGAACTAATATAAATTCAAAGTAAACATCATTACATAAAAGGGTACGGTCTTTTTTTTTTTTTAGTTTTATTCATTTCAAACAGGCTGGATCCGGCCCGCGGGCCATAGTTTGCCCACAGCCTCTTGGCAAGGGTGCCCCTTCAGAAGCCGTGCAGATTCTAGCTCTCAGCCATCCTTCCTCTGCAAAAACCTGCTGTAGGATTTGGTCTGACTTTAGCCATCTATAAATATGGCTGAATTTAAGCCAATTGTTTCCCTTTTCATGGAGAGTTTACATATCAAGCTTCTCCTAAACTATGATTTAAAGCTCCTGATTTTTATTAAGGCAATTTTACATGCTACTGAGTAGGTGGCTGAAGGTTTAAAGATGATTTCCCAGAGCCTCTGAAAATGTATCAGGTTGGTAGGTGGACACCATGAATAAGACAGGGTGACTCAACCTCCAAGAAGAAAATGATTTCAGGAGCTTCCAAAGAAGAAAACGCCCTAAGGGTACCTGTCGTAGAATGGCAGAATTACTTTAACAGGACTTTTTTTATTCCTGCCCTCCCGCCACCCCCCTTGCCGCCCCAACAGGACTTTTTATTTCTCCACAAGGCTGTGCAATTAATAGAGCCCAATGGTACTGCCTTAGTTTCTCTTTCAGGTAAACAAGATTGCTTGGATGATGTGACCCTATTTTTAGTAGGTTGGAATATGAACTTGTCATTTTTGTAGGTTAGAAAAAAAAATAGTAAAGTATCAGCAATGTGATATGGTTCAACCAATTAGATATAAGGGAATGAAGATAAATAAGATTTTAAAAAAGTTAAAATAATGCTTGTGCTATCTAGTTCAATTAAAGTGAGTCCTTGTAGAAAGGTGTGTGAGAAAAAATGAGTCAAGAATGATCACTTGGAGGGGGTAAAGGTGGGGGATGGAAGATATCTGTAATACTATCAACAATAAAAATGTATATTTTTTTAAAAAAATGAATGATCACTTTCAGCAGGGCTGGAAAATGGGGCTTCCTACCTATGTTTGCGTGATAATCTGTGTTAGGTCAGAATTAGAAAGATGAAATTGAACATACTTATATCTGAAAGTGACTTTTCTGACTCTTAGGCTGCCAGCTATTCTTGATTTCCTTTATTTCTTGTTTTACATGCTTTCTCTAGATAAGCTCACCCTTTTGCTGCCAGTTTGATCCATGCCAGTCCTCCCTTCTCAGTCATCACTGGCCTATACAATTGTCTAGCGGACATTACCAATTGGATGGCTCATAGGAATGAAAGTCAAATCTGCTCATTGTTTCCCTCACCAGGCTTATGGAGCTAGGAACCAAGGCATCCTTCATTCAGTAAATATTCCTACTCTGTGTTCAGCATTATTCTAGGAGCAAGATATACTAGTACAAAAGTATGTGGTTAAAATGTGAAAATTCCTAACCTTATGGAATTCTATCAAATCTAGAGGCAACAAAATAAAAAATATATATTAGATGACAATAAATGTGATGAAAAATAGGCAAGGGAAGTGGAAAAGGAAATGTGTTTTTGTATGTTGGGGGTGTCATTTTAAATTTTTTTCTTTCTCCCTTCCCCAACTCATCCTTCATATTTTATACCTCTTTAATATCTCACCTTTCCTTACCTATCTTCTTCAAACTAGAATTCTACTTGAATTCACACATTTCTGGGTGAAAATAATCAAAATCTAGTCAAACAAAAACAAAAATATAGGTAATTCTGTAATGGAACGAAAATTTTTTGTTGCAAAATTAGAAAAGGAAGGCAGACTGCCACGTGCAGCGCCTCATTTGGATGTGTCTGGAGTCTTGGAAGCTTGACTACCCTACGTTCTCCTACAAATGGACCTTGAGAGCTTGTTTGGAGGTTCTAGCAGGGGAGCGCAGCTACTCGTATACCCTTGACCGAAGACCGGTCCTCTCCTCGGGGGGGAAGGTCGTCCTCTTCGACCGAGCGCGCAGCTTCGGGAGGGACGCACATGGATCGGTGAGGGAGGAGGGGGACACCCGCCTAGCCAGCCAGATCAGCCGAATCAACCCTGGCGATCAATGGGGTGACAGATGTCGCAGCCAGATCGCCCTCACATCCGAAGGCAATGGCTGCTCACGGGCTATATAAACCTGGCCAGATTTGTGGCTTTACACATAGGACGAGATTTTTGCCCTACCAGAGCTGTAGTAAGAATTATTCATTAAAGTTCAAATCTAAATAACACTGTAAAGCACATGTAATCTCTCAAAATGCCAAAATTAATGTTAAAACTGCTTGAATTTGAGCTGTTTTATATTATCCAGAATGCCTTGCAGATGGGTGGGAGCATGCTAAACACTGCCTTTTCGATTGGTGAAATCTTCCCGGAGCCTCGCCCACCGGTAGCGCCTCCTCCCAGCCAGCTGGTCCCGCCCCGCTGCTGGCTGCGCGCAGTGCGCTTTGTGCTACTCCGGGTGCTGGTAGCGGGCTCCAGGTCTGTGTCCCTCCTGTCGCCCCCACCCGTCTTTTCCCTTCTTTTTGTTTATCCTTCTCTCTGTTCTCTCGGCTCCGAACTCGATTATTCCACCATCCATCCCTCAATCCCCCAACCCTTCTCTTGTCTCCCTCCCCCCTCTTGTCCTTCCCGCCCCGCCTTCGTCTTGGTAGATGTGGGCCCCCTGACTGCAGTTGGGGTCGCCATTGGCTCAGTGTGCGTATTTTTATTAACTAGCGCTGGGGAGTCTGAATCCATTGACGGAAGAAACTGGGCTCGGATCCTCCCCGGGCGGGGCGGGGTGGCCGCTGTGGCCCAGCTTGGGCCGAGCGGGCACGCGGGGTACCCGAGTCCAGCCTGGGTGGCCTGGGCGCACTCGATGGGGTCAGGGCTCACCGCCCAGCGGGGGCGGGGGAGGTGCTGGATCGGGGGCAGCTACCGCACGCGTGACGATGGACGCACATGTTGCAATGCTCGGCCTGTCCACCTTCCAGTTTCTGTGATAATCAAATATGATGGTGCGTGTGAAAGTACGACTTCTTTGCAGACGTGCCAGTGGGTGTAGAATTCTCGGCGACCCTCCGCGTCTGGCCTCTGCGGGCCGAATTTGGGAAATCTTAAGATTTTCAAGCTCAAAGTATAAGATGATTTGAATCTGTGAAATACGGTGTTAGCACAGATGTCTTGGCCACCAATGGTCCCAGCGTCCCAAGATCCAAACAAGACATCCTAGAAACAATATGAGAGCCGGGGTATTTTGTTTTGTTTTAAGGTTTTAAAATGGTGGAAGGTTTTAATGAGTGAGGGGAAAGGGAAACGCAGTAAAAATAAGCCAGTTTCCTGTGCCCCGGTGGTGAATACTCATTGAGCCCCCAGCACCGGGTTGAGGACACGAATGAGATGCTGCGTGTGTTTTTCAGAAAGCCTCAAAGACCGCCATGGCTGAGAAGAAGCCCAAGCTCCACTACCCCAACGGGAGAGGCCGGATGGAAACCGTGCGATGGGTTTTGGCTGCCGCTGGAGTCGAGGTACCTTCCATGCTGTTTCTTCACAGATTTGTCTTACACCTTTGAGACTTTAGAGGAGAACATACACGGGGGAGCCCTGAGGTAGTCCTTTCCCTCAGAGGATTCCTTCCTTTCCATCTTTTTCCCCCTGTATAAATGGTATGTAGTGGATGGGTTTCTGTTTTGCTTTTACTTAATCATTGGCTTCTGATCTACCACCAATAAATATTTATTAGTAAGGAGAAAAGGAATGAACCTGACATTTGCCAACGACTCCCAGATTTTTGTTGATTATACGAGGTCCCCGGAAATTTCTTGTCTGCACAGTGTTTTTGTTCTGTTCTTTTAGCTTCTTACAGGAATTTTCAGGTAGGAACAAAGGCAGAGAGGACATTGCCATGAATTCTATGTACCGTTCACCCAGCCTCAAGAATCGGTTAACTTGGTGATTACCAAAGGGAAAAGGGGGTTAAGGGGTGGTACAATAAAGTAAAGGGGGAAATAAATGGTGACCGACACACAATATAATATGCAGATGATGTATTATACAGTTGTACACCTGAAACCTATATAATTTTATCAACCAATGTCACCCCAATAAGTTCAATAAAAAATTTTTAAAAATCATCAACTTTATGCTAACTTGTTTTATCTGCCTCCTCCCCTCCTTGTTTTTGGGGAGTATTTTAAAGCAAAATCTAAGCATCGTATCACATCATCAGTTTTTACCTCTAAAAGAGGAGGATTTTAAAACATGACCACAATACTGTTTTTACACCTTACAAAACTAACAATTCTTTATTATTATCTAGCACTCAGCCTCATTGTCTCAAACTGGTCTTTTTTTTTATAGTTAGTTTATTCCAGTCTGGATCTTAATCAGGCCCACACATTGCATTTGGTTCTATTTCCTTCAGTATTTTAAAAATCTTTAGCAGTTATCTCTGCATTTAAAAAAATGAACTATTTGGGAGAAATTTTAGATTTATAGCAGTTATAAAGACAGTGCTGAGCATTCCCCTATAACCATCACTCAGGTTCCCTTACTGATAACATCTTACATAACCACGACACGACTAAGAAACCAACATTGATGCATGACTAAACTACAGACTACTTGAATTTAGTTAGTGTTTCCACTAATGCCCTTTTTACTGTTCCAGGATCCAGCATTGTATTGAGTCATATGTTTTCTTAGTCTCCCTCCACCTGTGATAGTTTCTCCGTCTTTCCTTTATTTCATGACCTTGACAGTTTTGAAAAGAATTGGTCAGGTTTCTTGGAGAATCCTCCAGTTTGATACCCAAACTGGATGTCTGATATTTTTCTCATGATTAGATTGGGGTTCAGGGGAAGAACAGCACAGAGACGAAGTGCCCTTTCCATTGCATCACATTAGGGATTACATGATATTAACATGATTTCTCACTGGTGCTGTTAGCCTTGGCCACTTGGTGAAGGAGGTTCTGCCAGCTCCCTTGTAAAGTGGCCGTTTCCCCTCTTTTCTTGAGAAGCGCGTCATTTTTAGGGTGGGAATTAAGCTCCTCTTCCTGGGAGTATCTACATTTAGAATTCTTCTGTAAGGGAGTTTGTCTTTTCCCTCCACTTAATTATTTATTCAGTCATTTATTAATATCAGCATGAACTTAAGCATATTTATTTTTTCACTTTGGGTTATAATCCAGTAATATTTTACTTTGTTGCACAAATTGTCCCAGCTTTGGCCATTGGGACTTAGCCCCACTCCCTTTTCTTTTTTCCTCCCCCTTCATCAGTTTCTTACTTTCTGACAACAGGATGCTCCAGGCTCTTATATTTTCCTAGCCCTGGCCCTAGAACCAGGTTTTTCTCCAAGGAGCTCTGGTCCCTTTTATTTGAAAACTAGAGGCCCAGTGCATGAAATTCATGCACCGGTAGGGTCCCTAGCGGCTGCCGGCTGCCGGCCAGAGTCTCCCTCCCTCCCTCCCCCCGCCGCCCCCTGCTGCCTGCCACTGCCGCCTAGGGTGGGGCCGGCCAGGGGGAGGGCCCGAGGGCAGTTGGCCAGCCGGCCCCGCCCCCTGGTCGACCGCCTAGTTGAACTCCCGGTCAAGGGGACACTTTGCATATTAGGCTTTTATTATATAGGATGGTATTAACAGCCAAGATCTGGTTGTTAAGTATCTTCATTTGTTTCATGCCATTTATTTGTGGAAGAGCTGCCCTGTAAAATCACCCCCATTCTGCACTTAGCTAGCTGACTTACCCTCATTTTAACATGTTCCTCTTATTTTTTGTATTTCCTGCAAATGGCTAGTTGGATCCAGAGCTGTGATCAAATCCAGACTCCTTTTTTTCTTTCCATATTTATGTGTGTTTTCTTTCCCCCTGCCAGACTCCAACAGAAGGACACTGTGGACATATTTCTGTTGTATGCCATCAGGGAGCATGATGTCTGACTGTCTCCTTTCAACCATGCAGAGCTTGATCAGTGTGTTCCGGTGGCGTCAGCCTAATCCACAAGTTCCCCCCTTACCCATTCAGATAGTGGTTTTAGCAGCTGTTGATCTTCACCATTGCTGGGGATTACAAAATGACGATTTTTCTATCTCATTTCACCTGAATTTATTAACATGGTTGTCTTATAAAGAGAATTTTCTCACTCGTTAATGATTTAGTTACTTCCAAGTGCAGCTCATATAGGAAAGGCAAGATAAATGCTTGATTTGGTCTCCATCAATTTTCAGAATAATGAACTGTTACCCTGGCAACCTCCAAAGATGACAAATAAAGGTCCTTGAGTTTGGGGTTTTGGCTTCTTTGTGCACCATTATAACTCTCACACTGTGTCTTACAGTTTTCTAAATTAGTTGATATCAGTTTTATATACAACTAGTAGCCCGGTGCACCAAATTCTTACACATTAAAAGGGAATTAATTGCCCTAACTGGTTTGGCTCAGTGGATAGAGCATCAGCCTGCGGACTCAGGGTCCCAGGTTTGATTACGGTCAAGGGCATGTACCGTGGTTGCGAGCACATCCCCAGTGGGGAGTGTGCAGGAGGCAGCTGATGGATGTTTCTCTCTCATCGATATTTCTAACTATCCCTCTCCCTTCCTCTCTGTAAAAAATCAATAAAATATATTTTTTTAAAAAAGGGAATTAATTAGAGATATTTTAATATTGCTATTTGTGCTTTCTCTATAACAGAAGTGTGAGAGATGAAAGGAAATTAGTAAAATGTATATGAAAATAATATATAAATTTATTAATAAATAAACAGTAACAAAAGGAGCTGATTCCGTGAGGAAAGGGGCTCCGTCCTCCCTCCTGTCAAGGTCCGGGGTGCAGGAGAACGGGGTTCCTGGCTGGCAGGCCACTGACAGCAAGCTATCCAACAGCAGATTCTGTGAGAAATGGGGCTCCCTCCTTTCTACTGTCAGGGTCTGGTTTGAAGGTTGGCCATGCCCCCTGTTGGGCCAGACCCAGAGTTCTACCACGCCATGGCCTCCACCTCAGCAACCCAGGACTGACTGCTGCTGGGCACTCCTGATGCTCTGAGGGTAGGTTCTTCCCTCAGGCCACACGGGAAACAGCTGGGGAGGGCGCAGCCCTTGGCAAAACGACCCAGGATTCAGTGGGTCCACGCTCCGAGGTCAGGTTCCTGCCTCAAACCCCGCCCTCACTGGAAACAGCTCCAGGAAACAGCTCAGGAGAGGGCACAGCCATTGCCAAGACAACCCCTGCAGGACTGACTTCCGTTTGGTTGAGGCGATTCAGGTCGTGATGAACACCACCCATGGTTTTTATATAAGTAGATGCTGGTTTCTGACTTCTTTTGAGAAACTGGAAGATTTAATGACACTGGGCCCTCATTTGCACAGGCAGCATTGCTGAGCCTGAGCAAGGACTGCCACTGCAGCTGGGCCCTTGAAACACAGTCCCCCTCAGTCCCTGTTGTCTCAGGATGAATTTTCTAATTGTGTTAAGAGGGAGAGTGAACAAATTCTTGGTCCCATCACCTGAAGCTGGTCTGTTTATGTCATCTGTCTAACCCTATATGCTTCTGAATTTACAATTCTGGTTTATATAATAAGTTTTGAAATGGATGTCTTACTAGTATTTGTGTTATGTAGTATAATGCTTCATCACATCCTCTCTCTTCCTAATCTTCATTGTATCTTGCCCCTCCTGTTCTCCTATGAGTCAGGATTCTTGGTTTCATTGATGGAGACCCAACCCGAAATGAATTCAACAAAACAAGAACACAGGTCACGTGACCAACCTATCCTAGACCAATGGTAGTGGGCAGGTAGATGGGACGGAATAATTAGCCCAGAGTGGCTCTTAGGCTCGCCCCTTTGCCCAGGGTGGAAGGAGCTTGATTGGCCTCCCTCACTGGGGCTGACCACATGGCTTACAGGAGCAATTCCCAAAGGGTGATATTTGGAAGCGCTCCCTCCATGTCTTTGCCAAAGGACATTTTTAGCTAAGTTTGTGCTCATACAGATCGAAACAATCGGGAGGGATGGGCTGGCAGCCAGTGGATGAGTTTGTGAGTCCCAGTGTTACAGTATCCGGCTGAGTCCGCTGCGTACGGCACACACATCTGTGTAAACAGGTAGCAACCTGCTGAAAGGCAGCAGGTCCTCACTCAGGAGTCAGCATCCTCCATCTCAGTCACTGGTCCAAGTCCTTGGGCATTGCTCTGTGCTGGATGTTGCTTCACAACTGCCAGGGCTCCACTTGCCTGAAGACCCCTGCCCCCAGCCCAGATTCCAGCCAGATCCCCTTGTTCAGAGGGGAATCAACACACATAAAAGAGAAGACTTAAGGGCTACGAGCTCCTAATGCAGGACTTGTGGTAATTCACTTGAAGAACTGAGCGAGTGTTGAACAAGTGAGTGCTGTGGTGTGGGAAGGGCAGTTCTCTGAAGTTAGGGAGCAGAGACAACTGACTGTAGATGGAAACCCAGCCCACGGCAGTAATTGGACTAGAGTTGCCCAGGTCCTTCCAAGCTCGACCTGATTTTTTCCTTCCCTCTCTGTCCCACCCTCTCATCTCCCCTCCAGTGCCATTTCCTTCTTACTGGCCAGTAGTTTTACAGAGCTTGACGTGAGCCAGTTCTTCTAGTACAGTGGTCGGCAAACTCATTAGTCAACAGAGCCAAATATCAACAGTACAACGATTGAAATTTCTTTTGAGAGCCAAATTTTTTAAACTTAAACTATATAGGTAGGCACATTGTTATTAACTTAATTAGGGTACTCCTAAGCTGGCCTTTGCTAAAAACGTCCTCAATCTGATTGAGGTACATTTCAATTGCCACGAAGTTTCAATCGCACTGTACGTGCGCGCCCGCACATGGTATTTTGTGGAAGAGCCACACTCAAGGGGCCCAAGAGCTGCATGTGGCTCTTGAGCCGCGGTTTGCCGACCACTGCTCTAGTGAGAGCACACACCGTGCATGTCCCAGAAATCCCAAACCAGGACCAGAACCACTGGGAAGGCCTTGTCTTTAAAATGCACGATTCTGGAGCCAGTTCTCCCGCAGGAAGGACGTTGGTGTGGGGGAGAATATAACTACCGTGTCTTTCAGTGCTTGGCCAAAACCTCAGATGCATGGCCTTCTAGCCAAGCGTCTGCGATTTCATATTGTTGGAGCCATCATTGTATCCCTAGGGCTTGCAGCTTTTATTAGTTTGGATGGCTGAACCAAGAAAGAAGGCATCTGCAGATTTCTACAGAAACTGTGATTCATGAAAGATTTAGAGGAGACGAGGAAGGCTGGCTTCTGTCAGAGCAAAGTGATCTTGTAATGTAAGGAATTTCTTTGGGTTGAATTCCATGGAAGTTTGTCGCTGACCTGTGTTCCTGAACTATGAAACATGAATATTTGAGCTAAGGAAGAGTTTCTCTTGATAAATAAGCAATGAAATACTGTGGCAGGGGGTGGGGGGAGGCGGGCGTGGAATAAAACTAAAATGTACGATTCTGGGGTCTCTAAGCTACTGAAGATGGGCCTGGGGTCGGACGCCCCCTCCCATATTTCCCATGTGTTCTAAATGGTCATGGTCATAAGTTCTGAGAGCAGTCGTATGGAGGGAGTACCCCTAGAACCATATCTGACCAGCCGGGCGTTTGGACAAATGCCCAGAACATTGCTGGCCTGAGCACCAGATAGAGTGTCTGTCTGCAGGGGCACTGAGGCCCCTCTCCTCACACCACGGGGACCCTGGCGAATAGCAGAAGCTCCTCTACACCCCATGTCCCAGTTCTCCCCCAAGGTCAGCTGGTTGAGACAGAGGGGCACTGCTGATTCTGGGTGGGTCAGCTCCGCCGGCCCTTGGCTGATCGGGAGCAGCACAGGGACACAGTGGGAGGAGGCCTCTTCCTGACATGAAGTCCTGTTAGAACATTTTAGAATGTCAAGAGAAGAAGAACTTGTTTTCACTCTATTTCTCTCCACGCTGCCCCAAACTTTTTAATTTGAAAGCGTTCACACCTACAGAAAAACTGTAATAGTACAATGGACACCTTTCAACTAAACTTGTTAGCAGTTTACCACATTTGCTTTCTCCCTTCCTCCCTCTCTGCTTCTGCTTCCTTCAGTCCTCTGAAAGTAAGTTGCAGACATCAGCACATATCTTCTTCCTGAGAATAAACTGTTCTAAAAACCACAATATCATTGTCACAACTAAGAAAAGTAACGCTCACTTTACAATATCTAATATACAATACCTGCTGTCCCCCAAATGTCTCTGTATCTCCTATATATTTGTGTAGCAGTTATAGCTGTCCCCTGTACCGCCCCATCCAGGATCGAATCAAGATTCAGGCTTTGGGTTGTTAAGTCTCTTTTCATCTAGAACAGTACCTGCTCTCCCCGTTCCCACCCCCATGTTCTTGACTCTTTGAAAGAATCCAGGCCATTGATGTTGCAGAATTCCCACATTCTGGATGTGCTTGGTTTTCACCTCCGGGTTCAGTGTTTTGGGCAGTGTTTTCACAGCGCTATTGTAACCGTCTCATAGCAGCAAGGACAGGACAGCTCAGAGTGTCCCTCAGTGGGCAGCTAAGTCTGACCACTTGGTTGGCGAGATGGTGAGACCTCCGGATCTCTCCATTGCAAAGAAACGCTCTTCCTTTGTCATAATGAAGTAACGCGTGGGGAATACTTTGAGATTGTGTGAATAGTCTGTGCCCATGGCCCAGTAATTTCATTGTCGGTCGCAAATTAGCTTTTTTCTAATTTTATTAATTAGCCATAATTATACATTAACTAGCATAACTAGCACTAATCCTGATATATATATATAAATTCTGATTTATATATATATAAACTTTCTTCTCCCCCCACCCCCTTTTTAGTATCATCATTCTGGACAGGGTGTTTTTTTGGTTTGTGTGTATTATAATCCATAAGTGACATCACTGTTTTTGATGCTTGAGTTGTCCCAGACTTGGCCAGGGAATGACCCGCAGGTAGGGTCCTGAGTGCCTTTGCCTTTGCCTTTGTCACAGCTCTTAGTCTGTGAGCGTCCCTATTCCCTGACGTGACAGAATCCACCATTTCTCCCAGGAGCCCTGGTCTCTTTAGCGCGCAGTGATCTTTAGAAACCAAGGTGTGGGTACAGCGTGTGCTCTTTCCCTGGGACTTGGCAGCAGTTTAACTTGGAGTTTGCAGTCTTGAACCTGTAGTGACATGTACCTTTTCTTTTTTACAATTTAGTTCGAGGAAGAATTTTTGGAAACGAAAGAACAGCTGCAGAAACTGCAGGACGGTGAGTGTGGAGAGGAGATGACTCGGTAATGCTGGTTTGTTGTTTTTTTAAAAAGAGCTGACATTCATGTGGAAGGGCGAAGACCCTGGACACTGAACATTCAGGACAGTGTCCTAACCAGACCAGCAAGAGGGAAAAACAGCTGAAACGGCGAGGAAGTCGCTTCTACAAGAGCTGAAGGGAGAGAGCAGTTCTTCGTTCCACCCACATAAGCCCTTCTCCATCCCTCTCTCCTCCCCCCGCCCTCCTCCAAACTCCTTTACCCCTTCCTCTGTCTTCATCATCCCTTCCCTCCTCATCTTCCTTGCCCCGCCTCCTTCTCCTCCCCTAAATTCTCTGAGGCATGGGCCTGCGAATACCAAACAAATGGAATCAATAAAAGGCCCGCATTAACACCTGGTCAGCCCTACCCCCTCCACACCCAGGCCCCCTAAGAAATACCCAGCCTCCCTCCCAACCTCAGGACCCCCTTGTGTGGGACCAGCTGTACAGGCTGCAATGCCACCTGTCGAGCACCCCGAGGCACGTGCTGAGTGCTCATGGCCTCTCCACCCCTACAGGCCCCCAGCCGTGGGGTCCCTGTACTTGCATCCCTCCCTGGGGTTTACAGTGTTTGATGCAGGTTTGTTGAAGAAAGTGCTGGGTTACGTTCTGACGGGTGACAGCTAACTTGGTAGTCCGTGGTCTGTGGCTGTGAAAGAGACAAGCCCACGGGTGGCCCTGAGTGGCAGTTGGGGATTCAGGTGGCGTGGTCAGGCTGCCGCAGGCAGTGCAGCCAGGAGATCATCCTGCAGGGAGGGGAATGTTCTCTTCTGCGCTGGCCAGTGCAGGAGCCACTGGCCTCTGTGCCTACTGAGCGCTTGAAATGTGTCTCGTGTAACTAAGGAGCCAAATTTTCAAATTTTCATTAATTTAAATGTAGGCTTCACTAGACACGTACAGCTACTAGCTACTGTTATTGGCCCGCATAGCTCTGAAGAAATGTCTTTACTCCATTTCTACCCCCTTGTCACTGTGGGGAGGTGTTTTTCCAGGGCTGAAAATGAAAGGGGCAAGTTTCGAACAAAGCGAGTTTTCAGGCTTCTTTAAAAAAATATATATTTTTATTGATTTCAGAGAGGAAGGGAGAGGGAAGGAGAGATTGAAACTTCAATAATGAGAGAGAATCATCGATTGGCTGCCTCCTGCACAGCCCACACTGGGGGTCAAGGCCGCACCCGGGCATATGCCCTGACTGGGAATCGAACCGTGACTTCCTGGTTCATGGGTCGACGCTCAACCACTGAGCCACGCCGGCTGGGCCAGGCTTCTCTTATGGCTAAATCTGCTCCCCCGAATGAAGTTGAGGTTACCTGTCTGTCATCAGGGGGTTTTATACCATTTCCTAAGGCTGTGTGGCCCCACTGTCCTTTTTTATTCCCCAAAGCACTTTCTTAGGGGTCAGGGGACAGGGAAGAGATCACCTCTAACTCTGGGCTCCCTTCTCAGGTAACCACCTGCTGTTCCAGCAAGTGCCAATGGTTGAAATTGACGGCATGAAGTTGGTGCAGACCCGGAGCATTCTCCACTACATCGCGGACAAGCACAATCTCTTCGGCAGGGACCTCAAGGAGAGAACCCTGTAATGTGGCCCCTCTTGAGTGTTGTCACGTGTCAGCTTACTGATCCTTAGCTGATCTGCAGTCCTTGCAGCACCCTGTTTACACTATGTCTTGGGTCACTAGTGTGGACAGGGAATGGACACCTGGAATGGTCATGAAGACCAGTTGGGAAATCAGTACAGAGCATCCGAGTAAAATGATAGAAAGGAACTGAATTCAGATAGTGGAGCCGGTATCGGGAGTGTGATAGTTGCAGGTTTCAACATCTTTAAACACTTGGATAACACTTTTTATTTTTCTTGCAAACCTATTACCATTGAGTGTTAGGAATAGGCAGCTGCTGTGACATCTGAGGCCTGGGACACTGTGCCTTGAATTATAATTTGAATTCAGAGCCTGGTCCTTGTACCTCCCGGATGCATGGCCCCAGGCAGTGTGTTAAGCTGGAATCCTGATGAGTGTCCTGTGCAGTGGGGGTAATGACAGCACATTCCTCATAATGTCATGGGATTCAGTGAACTCACAGCTGCAGAGTGTTTAGCACCATGCCTGATGCATACCAAGCATTCCAGAAGTGGTATCCACTCTTTTTTTATAAATGTGGCGTTCCACCCACACTGCACGTGTGTGGAGTGAGAGTGAAGGAGTAGGGACTGGGGAGAGAGGGCTGTCATGGCTATTGTGCCATCTGATTTGTACAGATTTTCCTGAAAGACTTTTCTGAATTATAACTAGAATTGGTTGCAACGTTCCTCATAAGAGACAGGTGTAGATACATGTTCTTGGTACTTCAGATGCCAGAGCCTTATGGGGAAAAAGCATTCTGAATTCTTAGTTGTGGAAGCTGGTGAGTGCTAAGAGGGGGAAACTAAGAAACCTGCTTTTTCGTTTTAAGGATTGACATGTATGTGGAGGGGACGCTGGATCTGCTGGAGCTGATTATCATGCACCCTTTCCTGAAGCCAGACGATCAACAGAAGGAAGTGGTTAGCATGGCCCAGAAGGCTATTCTTCGGTACTTCCCTGTGTTTGAAAAGGTAGGTGGCGGAGAAGCCTATGAAAAGAGCATAACCAGACCACCAGGGAGCTGCCACCAATGCCCCTTCCAGCTCAGGACAGTGTGAAGCTGAGCCCTGTTGGACTAAGCCGGCTCGACCCCTGAGAGCTGACAGTAGCCCTGAGCACAAAGCCAGGGTGGCGTGGAGCTCTCAGACCCCTGGGACCACATTGTTCAGAAGTCTGGGGGAACCTGGGCTCACCACATGGTGTGTCATCATTCCTCACGTTCACCCGGTAAACCCCCCCCCCCCCCCCCCCCCCCCCCCGTGTAAGATACAGACCAGCAGAAACTCCCTAATCTCTTCCCTCTTTCATGCCATGGACGTTTGCCGAACGGCGTTGTATCAGACATCCTACTTAACAGTTTGATGTGAAGAGAAGAACCACTGCGCTTTATTTCCATTTGCTCTTTTTTCTGTTTTGTAATTTACCTGGTCTTACTGCTTTTCTGAACTTCAAACTCCTTTTTCTTAGCTGAGAGGAATTGTGTTTGAATGTTTCAAGTAAAAAAACACACAGAAGAAGACAATGTAAAAATATGGACTTGGCAAACGTCCTCTGGCCATCTTCATGGAATTAGATCTGAGAAGGGGAGGTATTTCCTGGGTGTTTCTGCCACTTGCTCTCATGCTCTCTTGCCCACGGGCACTTCGTGAATGTAAAATATGCTAATGCAGAAATGTGGAGTGACATGGGAGGAGCAGGTGCCTTGGGGAAAGGCTGTTGCTGGTTCTTATGTCCCTGTGGCCCAGATAGTGTCAGGGCTCCTCCCAACACGTGAGCTAAAAATGGTTACCCCTCTTTGATACATAATGAAGCAGAATCACTGAGATGGAGTGAGGTGCCTGGGGAGGAGAGCTGGGAATGAAACTCAGCCCTCGGACTGCAAATGCCGCATTCGTTGTGCTCCCCCACTCTGGCTGCACTGGCTCTTTGATTTGGAATCATGTGCAGGGTCCCTGTCAGTCATACACACCACACACACATCCTCACGCTCGCGAGCATCCGAGAGTTCTCTGCCAACGGGATCTTCCCTCTTCTACCGAGGTTCCTATGACTCTGCACCTATATGGTATTCTCTGATGAGAGCAAGATCAACTCTCACGCTTCTCATTGTTTCTGGCTTAGAAGCTTCACAAGGAAGCCTGCTTTTTTATAGTGACATCCAGTCGATCACTACGAGTGCTGATGTTTGTACAAATCACTGGCAAACAAGATCAGACTCCTTGGCGAGGATCTATAGCTTATTTCTTACAGCGCTCCCCACCTTCCCCAGCCTCCTGAATTCACGAGGGCTATATCATTTCTGTAGGTATATTTATGGAATCGATGTATTCTTTGAAAGCATAAATCCAGAATTAATATGCCCTTCCCCTTTACAGTGTTTCATTCTGATAAAAAGTAGATATTTCACGGTGCTGTCATTTCTATACCTTCTGTCCACGCACATTCTGATATAGGGAGCTTCCTGTTAGTTGATGTTATTAATAAAGAGATGAAAGGATAAGGCCGGGGTGTCACCCCTTCTCAGATGTGGCACTGGTTCGAAAGCTTCGTCGGCTTCTCTGTGTAGAGTACTGTGACCATTGCAGAACACTTACTCCTGCAGGTTCTGAGGGAGCATGGACAAAGGTTCCTCGTGGGCAATCAGCTGAGCCTTGCAGACGTGGTTCTACTCCAGACCATTTTGGCTCTAGAGGAGAAAATCCCCAATATCCTGGCTTCATTTCCTCACCTCCAGGTAAACAAAAGCACATCTTAGAAGACTGGCTCAGAACTTTTAGGCCTGCCTTCGGTGTCTGTTGATTGGTTGGCTGTGTGTGTGTGTGTGTGTGTGTAACTTTTTTAGAGTCTTCTAGTTGGTAAAATGAAATGAAGGTACAGGCTTGAAATTGTTTTTCCACTCCCCAGATCTGTAGAGATGAAATATCATTTATCTTAGTTTTGTTCCATAACTACACTCTTGGGACGATTCCTAGAGTTAGCCAATAAGGACTTGCCATAGAAGTCATCACACGGACAGGGTGCTCCTCGGCTGTTCCTGCTCAGCGTACTGACAGGGAGGGCATGAGCATCCGCATCAAAAACAGTCTCCTCACCAGGGCATGGCCCCCTGTCTCGGAAGTCATGTGTCAAACTGGAAATGCCCAAGCCTGGGTTCTGAGGGTGAATAAGAGGCACCCTGAACATCATCTCAGAGTTCCCACCATTCCCCTCCCCAGACTTTCCAAGGAAAGACCTGCGTGTGGTTCAGCTTATTGCTCCCTGTTATTCTGGCAGGATTGAAGATAGAATTTTGAAGCAGAAAGGGGCTTTAAAAAATGAATCTTTTCCAAAGCCTTTACTATACATGTGAAGAAATAGAGACCCAGAGTAAAGAAGTCAGCAGCTGAGATGGCCCAGCTACTTGGTCCCTGAGTTTTGCCTGGAACCTTAGCCTATATCTGCAAGTCTGATGTGTTTTCCTCTACCCTGGGGTTGGCAAACTACAGCTCCCCACCCCAGGCCAAATCAGGCCGGCTACCTGATTTCATACAGCTTTTGAGCTAACAATGACTTTTGCATTTTTACATGGTTGGAAAAAGTGCCAAAAGAGTAATAATATTTCATGACACGTGAAATTATATGAAGTTCAAATTTCAGTGTCCATAGATAAGTTTTATTGGCACAAAGCCACACCCATTCATTTATGCATTGCCTACGCTACTTCCGTGCAACCATGGCAGAGTTGAGTAGTTCTGTGAGAGATAATGTATAGCCTGTAAAGCCTAAAATATTTACTAATTGGTCCTTTATGGAAAGATTGTCAACCCTGATATAGACCACTTTGACACATCTTTGGCCAAGTTGTCAAAGGCCAGGAAAGACACACACTTCATCTCCAAAGAGTAACACACATACTTTAAAAAAATCATTTTCTACCCAGCAAATGTGGCTCAGTGGTTGAGCATCGACCTATAAACCAGGTGGTTCAATTCCCAGTCAGGACACTTGCCTAGGATGCAGGTTTGATCCACAGTAGGGGGTGTGCAGGAGGCAACTGATCAATGATTCTTTCTCATTGATGTTTCTATCTCTCTCTCCCTCTCCCTTCCTCTCTGAAATCAATAAAAACATATTTTAAAAAATAATAATTCCAAATCCAGTAGGTATCATTCTGATATTCTAATCAGGACAACAATCATCCATTTAATGCATACATCCAGAAAATAAGAAAAAAAATATTTAACAAGGCAAATAGCCATTCTATAGTTTAACCATATGTGCATTCCTTCTTGAAGGCACAGAGATGAACATTGTTTAATTTGACTTGAATACCAATAGGTCCTTGAAGTAGCCTAGGGGCCTACTGGTGTTTTCCATCCATAATGCTAGTGACATGTGTTTAAGCCCCAGGCACTTGTGTGTAAATACAGTTTTAATCTCTGATCAGATCAAGCATCCATATTAAAGGACTTCAGAATCTAACACCAGATCTGAGTTTAATTGGTAAGATTTAACTCTATGAATGAAAAAAATGTTTTATTTCTTCCATTCCAGTTTACATAAATATCTGGTATCTGAGCCCTAGGCTACAAAAAAATACAACTGGCCATCTCTCGCACATAGCCCGAGAGAGGATTCATTAAAAAATAAATTTTTTAAAATTTTTTTTAATTGAAGCATCCATATTAAAGGACTTCAGAATCTAACACCAGATCTGAGTTTAATGTAATTCCTACATTAATTAAAGAGTTTTAAAAAGTCAAGAGTCACTACAATTTTATTATACATAATAAGTATAAACCCCACATAAATCTTTAAATGATAAATCCTAGGGAACAAGCTTTTCAATATTGGTATAATATTCAAAATTAGGTAGTACAAACATTTCAAATAAGTAATAAAAAGAAGATTGTCATATTCACATAGCGTTGACATGATTGGAATAGCTTTTTTAATATTAGTAACATGTATGCTTGTGTGTGTGTGCATACTTAATGAAGGCCGTGCTTTGTCTACAATCAACATTTAATAAATCCTAGCTTTTTAAGTAAATGACCTCTTTACTTTGAAAGATTTTATTAGAATAATTATATATAATGGATATACACTTCTACATATAGTTAAAAATTTTTACTGGATCAAATAGACTTTTTAAACAAAAATGTTTTTATTAATTTCAGAGAGAGGAAGGGAGAGGGAGAGAGATAGAAACATCAGTGATGAGAGAGAATCATCAATAGGCTGCCTCCCGCTCTCCCCTGCTGGGGATCCAGCCCACAACCCTGGCATGTACCCTGAGCAGGAATCGAATAGTGACCTCCTAGTTCACAGGTCAAAGCTCAACCACTGAGCCACACAGGCCAGGCTCAAATAGACTTTTTTCTCAGTTACTGATAATTGGTAAGATTTAACTCTATGAATGAAAAAAATGTTTTATTTCTTCCATTCCAGTTTACATAAATATCTGGTATCTGAGCCCTAGGCTACAAAAAATACAACTGGCCATCTCTCGCACATAGCCCGAGAGAGGATTCATTAGCTATTAGAAGTGAAAAAGTCCAAGAAAGCTGAATCTTAAAATCTAAATTGTACCATCTGATGACTTTTTAAAAACACTTTTATTTAAATGACTCATGCATTTTCTCTGGGCAGATCAATATATATATATATATATATATTTTTTTTTTTACAGAGAGGAAGGGAGAGGGATAAAGAGTTAGAAATATCATTGAGAGAGAAACATTTATCAGCTGCCTCCTACACACCTCCTACTGGGGATGTGCCCGCAACCAAGGTACATGCCCTTGACCGGAATCGAACCTGGGACCTTTCAGTCCACAGGCCAATGCTCTATCCACTAAGCCAAACCAGTTAGGGCCAGATCAATATTTTTAAGGTACTTCCCAAGTCTTTTTTCTTTTCCCTTTTTCTTTTTCTGTTTAAGCAAGTATCATAATCCTCTTCTACGTATCTTTTTAATATTGCTACCTGTGAAAAAAATTCACATTTTGGTGTGAACCGTGAGATTTGCATAAAACCTGGTCCAGATACCAGCCACTGTTGGCAGAGAGTATAAATAATCATACCAGGAGATCAGACCCTAAACAGATGCTGGGTTACAGTTCTGGTTGGATCCCTGTAGTAAATCCTTTCTGAACAAACTTTGATATATGGCCATTTTGAACAACCATATTTTCATAGTGACTCATACCTTTGTGGTCAACCTTGAACTTCTGTGTTTTCTGTTTTCAGGAGTACTCTGTGAAAGTAAGTAATGTCCCCACAATTAGGAAATTCCTTGAACCTGGCAGCAAGAAGAAGCCACCTCCTGATGAGATCTACGTGAGAACCGTCTACAACGTCTTTATGCCGTAAATCAACACCGATGTTTGTGAGTGAGAACTCGCCCCTAGAGATGGCTGTGTCCACACTAGTATCTTAGTTGATGCCAGGCTGCCTGATCCCCGCTCTGTCGTGGTGCTCTGTATAATTGTTCCTAAGTTGGGTCTTTCATGTCAAGGAGATCTCTTGTAGAAACATGGACATGTTTGTGTCCATTGGATAATTGTTAGGGGTCCTTTTTCTGAAAACCTTTGTGGAGAGGCTGACACTTATGTTAGATTTGATCTGAACTCATTTCCTGATAACAGAGTAGGGCAGGAGCTCAAGTTCTTCCCGGAGCTTCTTTTCACTTCTCCTTACCCCATTCTAAACCCCATCTGGTCTCTTCTCAATTTTTAGTGTTTAATAACAACAGAATATGTAGTGAGTATCTCTCTCTGAGCTATTATAAATCCATAGTAGTGATGAGTGCAGTTGATATTAGCCAAAATAAAGAATTTACAAATCATTGTCCTCTTGCTAGAATTTTTAAATTAAATTATTTGGAATCTACAATTACATGCTTCAAAAAGGTATAAAAGGCCATACAGTTGGAAGTATTCTTTTCAGCCTTGCCCCCAGCTACCTGGTTCTCCCTACAGGCAAACATAGGTATCATTTATATATCTTTCCAGTTATATTTTATATCTGTGTTAGAAAATATAAATGGATGTCACATTTGTCGTATTACTCAAATGTTCATTTGTAGGCTTGAACTTTTTTGCATTTCAGACTAACAGGATAGTTTATTCATGCTGCTTTACGCATGTGTTGTTTTTATATTAATTGAGCACCTATTATGTGCCAAGCAGGGTTCCAGGAGGCAGAACCCTAGAACAGAGTCCCTGCTTTAGGAAGATGTACCACACAGTTGGGGAGATCAATGTGTAAACAGCAGAAGTAATTTGGGGAAAGGCAGAAATTCTGGTTCTGGACTATCTAATACTCAGAAATTTAAAAACTAAGGAAAAGCACATTTTTTATGAGGGTTTATAGCAGGGACACATTCATCCCTTACTGCAGGAGGGGTTTTTGCTCGGATTAAAAAAATATATATATAGCCATGAGGTAATCATTAATGCCTATCACACTCATAGCAAGGGCCTTGGTGTTTTATTGGAGGAAAATCAAATGTAGACACCAAGTAGTTGTTTGTGTTCGCGCTTTCACAGTGTGAGCACTCTGTTGCCACACTAATATTTAGAATTTCTGGATGAGCAAGGGCTTGATGACACGTGTAGCATTGGACCAGGCCCCAGGAACAGAGAGAGACACCCAGGCTCCGGCTGGGATCCCGAGAGCAAGAGCCAAGGAAAAGAAGAAAGCGAGGGAGTATGTACGGAAAAGACTCACCCTTCCCAAAGGCCTGACCAAACACAGGTCTGACCTCTGCCTCTGGGAGGTGACCTCTAAGCCCTTGGAATGTCATGCCTGATAGTGTCTTTGTTTGCCTGGCTGCCTTACGCCAGCCAGATAGTAACTAACTGTGATTTGAGCCACAGCAATAATGCCATGGAGGGTGGGGGTTTGGGGTCTTGTGGTGTCAGCTCAACTATGGGGGAGCTAGAGTCGGATCAACCACATGGGCAGTCAATTATGCCCATGTGATGGAGCCCCAATAAAAATTCGGGACTCAAAACTTGGGTGGGCTTACTGGTTGACAATACTCCATGTCCCACATGGTTGCCAGGAGGAGTTCATGCGTCCACGGCTCCACAGAGAGGACGTCTGGAAGCTCAAGTTTGGACCCCCCTGGACCCCGTCCCGTGTGTCTCTTCCCCTGGCTGGTTTCCGTCTGTATCCTCTCTCTGTAATAAACCGTAGCCGTGAGTATAACAGCTTTCCGTGAGTTCTGTGAGTTCTTTGAGCGGCTTGACGAACCTCAGGGTGTTTTTTGGGGCACCCCCTTGAACTTGCAGTTGGTGTCAGAGTGAGGGTGGGCTTTTGGCCTGCTCCTTCTAACCTCTTCCGGGAAGAGAAACTTTTACACTCATTTGAAGACTAATTTACACCCTGGAGCCGGACATGGACATCATAGCACCCAGAGGTCTGTATTATGGAATTGTGTAGGATGGCAGCAAATTTGGACTATTGTATACCATTTCGATGTGATGTTACTCTCCAGTGCCACTGCCTGACAATATAAATCAAGGGTTTGCTGTATAGACCTTAGGCCATTTTGTAAACATTGCTCTTTGGATTTTAATTCTCGTAGCCACCAGGGGGCCCTCAATGCCGGCTCTCTGAGGAAACAGCCAGGAGGAAGTTTGGCTTCTGCACTGAATTAGAGGATTACAGAAAGTAAACACAGGAGGCCCGGCTGTTTCCGATGAGGACAGATTCCCATGTCTTTCCTGCTCATGGTTACATGACCTTAAATTGTGCAATTCGGTTGCCATTTTGGCAATAAGTTCCCCCCTCTCCCACCCTCAGGTCAGGTGAACCAGGGAGATTAAAGGGCACAGCCATGTAGAGAGCAGGTACAGAGGCCTGGTGTCTGGGACAAAAGGGGAAAACTGATGGTGTGAGGCTCTGGTGTCTGTGACAGAGGAGGAGGTGCAACGGGTAAGGAGCCTGGGACCCAGCATTAGCCACTCAGAGAGGCTTTGGCAGACTGGGTGCCGCGAGGAACACCTGATCTCCTCCTGCTGCCTGGCTGGGGCTGTGGGTAGGAGCCAGCCTCCTGGGGAACCCCACAGAGCAGAAAGTGAGTTCCTCTGGGCAGGGTCTGCTACAAACAACCACCAGTGTGGGCTCTTGTATTTGCTGGTGTTCCCTCTTCATCGAATGTGCCCAGGAGAGTGAGGGCGGGTTCGTTCTTGTCCTAGTAGCACACATGTCCCCCCCTAAGGGAGTCCCTCAGACCAGGAGGGACTGAAAACCCAGGTGCCTCTTTCTCCTCAATTTGTTTTCTTCAGAGCACTTGACATCCTCTGGCATTTTATCTGTTTAATCAGTCTCTGTCTTTATACTTAAAGTGGGTTTGTTGTAGAAATTATAATTGGGTCTTGTTTCAGTCCACCCGTAGTCTCTGTGCTTTAATTGATGTATTTAAGGCCACATTTAAAATCCTTATTGCTGTGGCTGAATTAATCTGTACCATGTGTGTAACTGTTTTCTATTTGTTTCCCTTGTTCTTTGTTGTTTTTTTTTTCTTTTGTCTTCCCCTTTTTTTCTGCATTCTTTGTTTTTAATTGAGCATTTATATGGTTCTATTTTTTCTCTGCATGTCAATTATACCTCATTTTTTAAAAAAATATATTTTTCTTGATTTCAGAGAGGGAGGGAGAGGGAGATAGAAACATTAATGCACACGCCCTACCGGGGATTGAACCTGCAACCTGGGCATGTGCCCTTGACCAGAATCAAACCTGGGCCAACACTCTATCCACTGAGCCAAACCAGCTAGGGCTATCTCTCTCTCTCTTTTTTTTTTTTAAGTTTAATTTGTTGCCCTAGAGTTTGCCATATATATTTAAGCTACACTAAGGCCACTTTCAAATGGTAGTACAGGTACCTTATAACACAGTTTTCCCAGTTCCTCCCTCCTGTCCCTTATAACATTGCTGTCATAGATTTCACTTACCCATAAGCTGTAATCATCTGATATATTGTTGCTGTTATTATTTGAACACACTGCATTTATTTGTCTATATATTTATACTGTCCGTCTTCCCCAACTAGAATGGAAACACCACAGGTGTAGGAATTGGGCCTGTCTTGGCCACCATTCTAGAGTCAGGGCCAAAACAGGGTCTCAGTGTTGAGTGAGCCAGTGGAGTCTTCCTTTCTTCTTCCTTGGGTAACTTGGTGTGCTATCAGATACACTGACAATGGATGTAAAGTGAAGCCCCGGGGGCGTGTGCAAACTGGAATACTCACTGGCTAATCCCTTGAGTGGGCGGAGCTTGCAACTGGACAGATAAGGGTTATAAACCTTCACTTCTTCCCCCACCACACCAGAGACAAGAGCCAGGAAGCGATAAGGTTAGTGGTTAAATTTTTATACTCTTCTTGGGCTTGGTTGGATAGTTACATTTTGTGGCCAAATATGCAGCTTATAGTCAACAATTGTTTTAATTTTGTGGTTAATTTAATGCCTATATTTCTAAACTTGCCTATATCAAATGAAAGGAACAGATATTTTTTTCCCTGCAGAGTAGATACGTAAATGAACACGGTATGGCAAGTTACAGCTGGGCCTTTTGAAGACTTTCACTGCCTATACCTGATCACATGGCACCAGACATGAACATTCCCCCACATCCATGTCACACATGGCATGTGAGAGGACGGTGGTGCTTCAGTTGATTGGTGGACATAACAGACTTAGCAGAACATAAACATGTATTACTATTTGAGCCGTTACGTTTTTCCCTCTTAGGCAAATCTCATATTTTTTACATAGTTGAAAAAACAGAGATGTCACCTGCTCTGTGCAGGGTGCTAACGGGTAAACTAAGTCTCCTGCCTCTAGGTGTCTACTCCACTATGCTTGGAAGATTTCTTCCGAATAATCTGCCACTGGGGTCTTCCTCTGGGGTCCTGCATGCCTGGGGAACTGCAAGTTGAAAAGCAGGAGTCTCTGAGTCAAGCCCTGATAACATTATTTTTTTCTAAGACTTTAAACAGCTTCGGGCCATGTGGCAGTTCACCTGGCTTATTCTCTAAGCAGCCTTGGTGACCTAGGTAAATGAAAGTCTCTTTCTTGGCTGTATCTTTCCTATAAGTAAGTTTCTAAGTCTTGGGGGTATAAGCCAACCTCTTGTGAGTTTTGCGAATGTGAATCAACCCATTAGATACCCTCATGGAAAGGAAACTTAAGGTTCTGAAACTGAAATACAAAGCTCTCTGGAGAAGATGCTTATTAACATGTGAGTTTGGCCCAGAGCTCCCTCCTGATCGTCCTATTCCATCAGCAATCCACCCCCTTTCCACCTAGGAATATTGTTCAGCTGGGTTTGTGTATTAAAAATTCTGTATAAATACTTGAGCTCTTTTTCAAAGTCTCATGTAGGAGACTTTTCCTTTGATAAAATCCAAATACTGAATATGTCATATCTAACTAATGACATGCTTTGCTATTGTTATATATTAGCAGAATAGAAGAGAAATAATTCATAATCGAGTAAAAACAGACAAACTTTAAAGCTATACTGAAAGTCTTGGTTGTGCTCTGAAGCAGTATATACTTAAAGCTAAAACGAGCTACTTCTTTCCAAACTAGCAAAGTACAGTTCTGTGGGGAATACAGGGTTACATGGGAGAGTTTTCTGTCTCCGTGACAAATTTTTATCTGCTGGTCATAATGCAGATAGGCCGTTCTGATCCATTGGAGAAGCCAGAGTAAATGTCAAGGCTATTTCTATGGATAACAGATTTAGAATTGACATCTTGTATTCTGACCCAAAACATTTGCTAAAACTGGAAACCTTTTCAATGAACCCCTTACATTTTTTATGATCCAGAAAAGTCAATAAAAGCCTGCTTTTTGCCTACCTGTTCAAATAAGTGAGAAAAATGTGTGTTGTTTTGCCTAAATCATCGAGAGTGACTGTTAAACATTTGCAGTTCACTAGAATTTCACCCCCCAAAATTGGCTGCTTTCCCGACACATGCATTCAGCAGATAGGAGCATAGGGCAAAGAATGAAGATGAGGGAAGAGAAGCAATATCAGAAGGATTGTTAAAACTGGAAGAAACGGAGGAAATTATCTAATTCTGACCAACTCTTCATTGTATAGCTGAGGACTGACATTTCTTCCAGACATGCCCAGGGCTGGAACCTACATATCTGGTACTTTGTTAACATTGGGAATTGAAGAAGGCCTCGCTCATATCCTAGGAATTCCTCTCTTAAAAATATGCTATATAATAAAAGCCCAGCGACCGAACAGCAGAATGACAGGTCGACCAGTTGCTATTTCGTGCACTGACCACCAAGGGATAGACGCTCAGTGCAGGAGCTTCCCCCTGGTGGTCAGTGCACTCCCACAGTGGGAGCACCACTCTACTGACCAGGATGAGCAGAGCTCTCACAGTGGGCTGATCCCAGCAGGCCATGCCCCCCACCAGTGCACAAATCCCGTGCACCAGGCCTCTAGTATATGTATATTGATTCCAGAGAGGAAAGGAAGGGGAGAGAGAGATAGAAACATCAATGATGAGAGAGAATCATTGATCAGCTGCCTTCTGCGTGACCCCTACTGGGGTTTGAGCCCACAATCCAGGCATGTGCCCTGGCTGGGAATCGGATCGTGACCTCCTGGTTCATAGTCCCATGCTCAACCACTGAGCCACACTGGCCGGGTGGAATTCCTCTCATTGAGAGGGATCAATACAAATGATCTCACATGGGAAATTTACTTACAATTCTCCCCAGTTCCCTCTGCCCTTCTCTCTCTCTATTCTGAGCCACCCATAATTCCAGCACATCACCCTTTGCTCTGCCTACCTTTTAAACGCCATGCTCTGCAATTGTGCCTGCCCAGCAGTTTCTGGGAAGAATGACCCAGAGCCTCACACTGAGCCCCAGGTGCAGGTTAGTTGGGTTTTCATTCTAGACCAGCCGTGGGCAAACTACAGCCCGTGGGCCAGATCCGGCCCGTTTGAAATGAGTAAAACTAAAAAAAAAAAAAAAAAGACCGTACTCTTTTATGTAATGATGTTTACTTTGAATTTATATTAGTTCACACAAACACTCCATCCATGCTTTTGTTCCGGCCCTCTGGTCCAGTTTAAGAACCCATTGTGGCCCTCGAGTCAAAAGTTTGCCCACCCCTGTTCTAGACTCAGCTTCTCGAACTTTATTTAAATATACAAGTGAATCGCCCGGGCATGTTTTGAAAAATGCAGACTCTGAGTCACAGATTGGGCCCAGGGACTGTGCTTCTGCATTTCTAACACGCTTCCGGGCGAAGCTGGTGTTGCTGGTCCAACACACCAGCAGAGAATGCCGCCCCTCCTTTTGGAAGCACACCTGAATGCCGCTGCGGTGTGGAGATACAGGTGTGTGTGTGTGTGTGTGTGTGTGTGTGTGTACCATTTATTGAGTCCTTACTATGTTCAGCAGTTTGTACACATTATCTGATGTTCACCTCATAACTAATCAAATGAATTAGGAGCTATTAGCTTTGCTGTACAAATGAGGAAACTGAGGCTCAAAGAGGTTAAAAACCTTGCTCCAGTAAGAGGTAGAGCTGAAATATGTTTTTACTGTGGGTACCCAACACTCACAGTAAAATAGATACATGTTCTATTTTCTAAAAAATTGGAGGCATATTTATTATCCAAGGACCACACTCAGACTCTCCAAAGGTTGTCATGTCATAGTGGCTGCTTTCTGCTGACCCTCCTGAGGCGTGGGTCCCTGGGACTCTGGGTGGGGAAACGCACCCCACTCTCATCGCAGGTGAAGGTGCACACAGGTGAAGTCTGTGAGCCTTGCAGGTGAGCCTCAGTTCCCAATGTCATCCGACCTCTGTGGGAAGCCTTCCAGGTTTGCTGAGTTCGGGGCACACCTTTTGGTCAACATCAGTAGCACAATCATGAGCTTTGAAGAGATGGGAATGGATTTATACTCAGCTCAATGCCTTGGGTTCCGGGTCTTCCAGCAGCTTTTGCTCAGAGTGCTTGCATCTTGGGTAAAATCCAGAAAGCGCTGCTCCTTTGTTCCCTACCTCTTCATTTCCCACGGCTGGCCGGTCCCACGGCTGGCCTGAATGAAAGCTTCCATTGCACCTGTTCTTTTAAGCTTTGATGATGTACTTTTTTTCTTTTTTAACAATGAGAATAATTGGGTTTTCTATTTGAAGGGTAAACAAACCCGTCATCCGTATTACCAAGCTGTAATTTACCCTAATCTTTGTTGACATTCATTAGAGGTCAAGGATAGAGGACTGAAGGACTTGGTTTTGTCCTTAACCTATAGTGCCATGGGGCAGGGAGCAGTAGGGCTGAGAAACAACATATTGACAGGGAGGGGCAAAAGTACTTTTACAGTTGTGAGTAAGTAAAACAGATTTCCTCGTGCTTTCGTTAAACACCTATTTCCTTCTGACTTACCTCTCATTAGTCTGGATGTTTCCATCACTAGATATAGGTAAGGTTTTTTTTTGTTTGTTTTTTGTTTTTACGTTTTTTATTGATTTTTACAGAGAGGAAGGGAGAGGGATAGAGAGTCAGAAACATCCATCAGCTGCCTCCTACACACCCCCCACTGGGGATGTGCCTGCAACCAAGGTACATGCCCTTGACCGGAATCGAACCCGGGACCCTTCAGTCCATAGGCCGACGCTCCATCCACTGAGCCAAACCGGTCAGGGCAAGGTAAGGTTTTTGATGGCAGGAACTACATGTTATTTATGTTTGTATGCCTGGAGTGCCTAACCTAGTACTATATCCATAGTAGGAGTTCACTAAATGTTTGATGCTGAGACAATGAAAGATGGAACACAGAAATTTAACACATTCAGGAACTGGTATGTATCTCACAGTGGCACATTGAGGTGACAGCTGCCACATGTCTGGGCTGGTTCTATAAGAGATGGAAGAACTACACCGTCACCCCTGCCTTCCAGATGTTTCCCTCGTGAGAATTTTGCAGTGAAGAGTTCAGCTGGTTCTTGGGGTGGGAGCTCATAAGAGGTATTGGGCCCCTTCTCGGTGCTCAGCCCTTCTAGAAGGAACAGCCCTTCCTGTGTAGGTCTGTGTCTATGCTTGTCCCAGACTCAGGAAAGTCTTTGGCAGAAATGAGAGTCCCCAAGTCCCACCGAACATTTTAATCCAAACAAGCCCAGCCCCTTGCCGCTGTTAGGAAAGATTATATTTTGTAAGATCATTAATGAAACCGTCATATTAACTCCTGGTTCCTTTTCTCAAAATACCAGAGGCAGTCTCTCAAATCTACAGAAAACCGTGATATGTATAATCTGTTCTTTTTCCTTAAATTGTAAGATAGCGCATACCTGCATATAGGAGATTGCAAAAACATTTATGTGCAGTTTACTTTTTTATTTTTTAAAATATTTGTATTGATTTTAGAGAGGAAGGGAGAGTGAGAGAGAGATAGAAACATCAATGATGAGAGAGAATCACTGATTGGCTGCCTCCTGCACGCCTCCCACTGGGGATTGAGCCCGAAACCCAGGCATGCGCCTTTGACTGGAATTGAACCTAGCACCCTTCGGTCTACAGGCTGACGCTCTATCCACTGAGCCAAACTGGTTAGGACTATATGCAGTTTAAAGATAAATTATAAAGGCTAATTACTAATTCTGTTTTAAGAAATAGAACATTATTAGCATCCCAGGATTGCCTCAAGCTCCTCCAATCATAACCTGCATTCTCCCACTAGAGGTGACCACCATCCTGCTGCTGGGGTCATTATTTTCTGACTTTTCTTCATAGTTTTACCTACTATGTACCAGTATGCATCCCTGGACAACCGCTTCATTTGCCTGTCTTGGAATTGTTACAAACAGATACACTCCATATGGTGTGCGTTCGTTTGCTCATTAAACATCTTATTTGGCCCTTTAGGAAACCCTGCGCCGGGCGTCATGGCAGCCAAGCCTAAGCTCTTGTACTTTCCTGGCCGGGGCAGGATGGAGTCGATCCGCTGGCTGCTGGCTGCAGCTGGCGTGGAGGTTGGTTCCTGACTGGGAAAAGGAAGGAGGGCAGTTGGGGTGAGATTGAAGTGAGCTGCTTCCCTCTTCGAAATTCAGGATGGTGCCTCCCAGCCACACTGGCTCTTTCTCTTTCCAGCTGTCTTCCTTTGTAAGAGATGCAGAGGGGATCATGGTCCTTGGTTTAAGTAGGGGTGGGAGGGCAGAAGCCAAGGAAGGTGTTCTGGGAGCTTTGTAGGGGCTGGAAAGATCTTGGTGGGTCATAAGATAAAGGAGAGTAAGGAAACCACCTAGGGATCATTTCTTTCATCTGGCCCAGCTGATTTCCTGGGGTCTCTCTAGCTCTGCCGTAGCATCTTAGTCACGTGCTACCCAGGGCTGCCGACTGGAATCCTAGGCCCACTGCAATCTGGTCTCCCCTTGAATCATCCTCTGAAGAGCCTGCCCCACTGGGATCTTTTTTAACTCTGAGTTCCCTCTCCGCTGACTTTTCATAGATTTTCACAAGTGTTATTGTTTGGTTTCATGCAGGTATAGACTTCCTTTTCTCTACTTCAATGTCATCTCCTCTGGAACAAAGGCTGGTGATCCTGGTTTTTCTCTTTTCCCTTTAGAGAATTCTCTCCTAACATTGCTCACCTCATCCTACCCCCATCTCGAGGTTTGAGGGACAAAAGTCACTCTTCGTCACCAAAGCTTTAGAAACTCCACCGATAAGTGATGTTAACCTCACCTGAGTAATGATCTTTCGACCCCTTTCATTGAGTATATGAGCATCAAAGAGAAATTTGATTAGAAGGAAAATAACACAGAAAGGAGAGGAGAAAGAAAAGAAAGAACAGAAGAGGAGAGATCATTGGGGAAGTTGGAGAAAAAGACAAGCGTTTGGAGAGAAGAAAGAGCTAAGGCAAAGAAAAGGAAAAATATGAATGGGGGTGTGGGGTATACTTTAAGTAGGCCAGGAGCCAAAAGGGGTTCCAATCCCAAGGGACTCTAAGCTAATCTACACACACACACTGTCAGAATTGTTCAGCTGTGTGGTAGTTGATGGCTTTGTGTTCCTTTTAAATTTTTCCTTTCTTGAAGCCATTGGGCATTTTATACCAAGAGCATCTCCTCTCTCTCTCTCTCTCTCTCTCTCTCTCTCTCTCTCTCTCTCTCTCTCTCCCCCTCCCTCACATCTCTGTCTCTCAGCACCTTATTAAAGTTATAACAATGTCTCTGTCCTTTATCCAGTTTGAAGAAGAATTTCTTGAAACAAGAGAGCAATATGAGAAGTTGCAGAAGGGTAAGCCTAGATTTGTTCAATCTCATCTTATTGGAAAAAAATAGAAATGTGTTTCTGGAAATACTCATTTCATTATAAAACACAGAACTCTAGAATGTCAACCATCAAAAAAGGCACACAGTATGACTGCTAACATGGATTGCCTATTCACTGTGTCCCTGTCACGAAGCTAAATTTGTCATCTGCATAGTCTCTTTAGCCTTCATAAAAGCTTATCAAGTAGGTTACAACCCCACACCTCAATTGAAGATGCATGAACATGGGTGACCAGTGCCAATTGGTTCAAAACTCCCCATCTCACTGAAGAATCCTTTAAGAATTCTTAAATAATGATCCAGTGGTCTGAAGGGGAAGGAGAAAAAAGGAAGGGAAATGTGACCTAAGATATTCTCTAGTTCTCATTGTTCATATCCACTTGTTCTTGGTGGTTTTATGAATGCTTTGAACTAAATGATCTCAAACATCCTTTTCTGTGCTCCTGATTCTTAGATTTTTTGAATTCGTCAGAAGACGATCATCAGCTCCTGGTTCTAACGGATATTTGCATCATAAGCAGTAGAGCCCAGTTTTAGATACTCCTCCAATATTGAACAAATGTAGAACTTTTAGGAAATTGATGTTTCAATAGCAGTATTCATATTTACAAAGCATGGTTACTTGTATGATCTTATTCCTACGCAAAGAAACTCAGTAAGACAGGACAGATAGTGTTACAGATCAGAGAATAAGCTCAGAGAAGTTAGAGACTTGCCTAACGTCGTCATCTAGATAGGGACACTGGCTCCCTGAAAGCTGTTCCTGGTTTCTGCACTGGTGTTCTCCCCACCATCCTCTACTGCCTCTCACCAAGTACAGCAGGAAAGGTAGTGAAATTGGGGAAATTAACTGTGGCCTTTGCCAATGCACTAGTGAAGTCTGGCTTTTATTCTGAGTCAAGTTCCTTAATCTCAGCAATGTAGAGGTGTAAATGAAAAATAAAGGCTAGTCAATTCTTCCAGACCCCATGAAAAGAGCACTGTTTGTAGTATTTATTTTTTTATGTATTTATTTATTTATTTATTTTTGGTTAATCCTCACCCGAAGATATTTTTCCACTGATTTTTAGAGAGGGTGGAAAGGAAGGGGAGAGACTGAGAGAGAAACATTGATGTGAGAGAGACACATCAATTGTTTGCTTCCCACATGCACTCCAACCAGGGCCGGGATTAAGCCTGCAACCAAGGTACATGCCCTTGACCAGAATTGAACCTAGGACCCTTCAGTCCGAGGGCTGACGCTTTATCCACTGAGCCAAACAGGCTAGGACTGCAGTATCTTTTTAAAACACATTATTATATAGGCAGTCATTCACAAAGAAGAAAATTTGATTTTACTAAACATCTACTATTGACAGTATTTTGTATTTTACTAATGTTATCTCATTTCATCTTTTCAAAAATCCTGCTGGATAGGTATTATTACTATTTTAGAGAAAAGGGAGCTGAAGCTCTAAGTAAATCATGGCTGAAAAGGGCTGAAGCTGGCATTAGGACCTGGGTATGTCAGGGTTCTTAGTATCACATTATCTGATGTTGTATGGACCTAGAGTGCTACCCCATGTACTTTTTAAAGAATTCAGACTCCCAGACTCCACCCTTGAATGAGAACATCTGGGAAGTGGGTGAATATTTTTACAACCCAACTCCTCCAGGCGATTCTTGTACACTCAACTTTGAGAATCAGTCATAGTAAATGGAGAGGGTCCTAAATAGCCCGGCTGGCATGGTTCAGTAGTTGAGCATCAACCTATGAGATCACAGTTCAATTCTCAGTCAGAGCACATGCCTGGGTTGTGGGCTCAATCCCCCTTGTGCAGTGTGCAAGAGGTAGCTGATGAATGATTCTCATCATTGATATTTCTTTTTTAAAAATATATTTTATTGATTTTTTACAGAGAGGAAGGGAGAGGGATAGAGAGTTAGAAACATGGATGAGAGACACACATCGATCAGCTGCCTCCTGTACACCCCCCACTGGAGATGTGCCCACAACCAAGGTACATGCCCTTGACCGGAATCTAACCCGGGACCCTTCAGTCCACAGGCCGACGCTCTATCCACTGAGCCAAACCAGTTAGGGCTCATCATTGATATTTCTATCTCTCTCTCCTCCCTTCCTTTCTGAAACCAATAAAAAAAATCTTTAAAAAAAAAAAAAAAAGAAAATCCTAAATAATCACGACTAACCAACACACAAAAATGCATGAACCATCAAGCAAATCTCAAATTTTCCGTTAAGCAAATGGTAGTCATTTCCTCAACAACTGGGGTCTTTAACTTACCACTTTGGATAAAAACTAAAAATTATTCAACAAAATTAAAAGTGGACACTTTTGCAGGCTTACAACAGCCATGGAAGGGGAGTATCTTAATCTTTCTTTGCTCAAACCACAGATGGGCGCCTGCTCTTTGGCCAAATGCCTCTGGTTGAAATTGATGGGATGATGCTGACGCAGACCAGAGCCATCCTCAGCTACCTGGCTGCCAAGTACAACTTGTATGGAAAGGACCTGAAGGAGACAGTCAGGTACCATAGGATTTATGTCTGTACTTGATTCTTATCCAGGCCTCTGTAGGCACCCACTGAGACCTGGGTCAGCTGTAGCCTTTCAGCCTGGACCGAGGGGAGAAGGCAAGGCAACAAGGGGAGATGTACTCTTGTTACACCCAACATGACTTATGCTTAACTCTGAATAAATACTCTAGGCTTCTCCTTTTACTGCTCATAGCAATCTGCATTCAACATTCTCATACTCTCTCTCCACTCCTAACAAAATATCTTCTCATAAAATGACCTGGCAAACTATTCTACATGAAGGTGGAAATGAATGAACTAATAAATAAATATTGAGCAATGAGTTATTACTGCAAATAATGCAGTGCAACACATCTTGAAGCCCATTGATGTAAATCAGCAAGTGTTTATTATTACTCACCAGTCTATGGGTCATCTGAGTGGTGGGCGTATCTGGGCCAGGCTTGACTTATCTTGACTAAACTCACTCATATGTCAACCAGTAGTCAGCCAGGAGGCTCTGGTTGTGGGTGTT
Organism: Myotis myotis; assembly: GCF_014108235.1. NCBI lineage: Eukaryota > Metazoa > Chordata > Mammalia > Chiroptera > Vespertilionidae > Myotis > Myotis myotis. Next base: position 77,605,127 of record NW_023416379.1, read on the forward strand.
GACTGAATATTGATTGGGAGGCAAATGGGCCATATACCTTCCATCTTCTCATTTTTTTTTTTTTTAAAGATGTGTTCATTGATTTTTAGAGAGAAAGGAAGGGATAGGGATAGAGAAATAGAAACATTAATGATAGAGAAACATCAGAGATTGGCTGCCTTCTGCATGCCCCACACTGGGGATTGAGGCCACAACCCTGACATGTGCCCTGACCAGGAATCAAACTGGTGTCCTCTTGGTTCCTGGGTCAGTGCTCAACCACTGAGCCACACCAGCTGGGCCCCATCCTCTCATCTTGAACTTGTCTCATGGAGGCTAGGCAGGGTTCTGAGATAGTGAAAGTACACAAGGCCTCTTAAGTACTAGGCTAAAAACTAGTTACTTATTAATTCCTTCTCATTCTGTTGGTCAAAACAAGTTACAAAGGCAACCCAGGAAACAGACCCTATCTATTGATGGAAGAAAGTGCAGATTTTATCACAAATACTGGAGGGTGAACATTGTGGCTATTTGGATGACTGGTTTAATTTCACAGGAGATAAGTAGATTTAAGACAAAACAGATATAACTATAAAAGTTTATCTGGATTTGGGATCAAAGGGCATTTTCAGTGTTCTCTTATATCTTATCACCATAAGCATGATGGGATGGTTAGTAAATACAGAAGACTTGGTAGAAGTAAGGCCCACGCTCAATTGTTCAGAAAAAGGAGAGATCCTAACATAGAAACGAGCAGTCCATAAACAGAGGCAGCTTACCCCAACTTTCCCATAGCTCTATCTTTAAAATTGATTTAATCCTTCTAACCTGGCAATCCCAAGGGTACATACCCAGAGAAGCAATTTCAAAAACAGTGTATGAATAGAATCCTTTTATAACAACATAAACAAATACTAATGTGCAAAAACTGTCTGCTTCTCATTGTCTCAATGCATGTTTTTAATTGTTGTTTTTTAAATACCAGTGGCTTTTTTTCCAAGATGTGTGTCTGAAACTATAGTTAGCATTGTTAATATTCTTTGTTCCAGGTTGGGCATAAACTGTAATAGACTAAAGCAAGTAGGCTACATGGCAATCTAACCTGGAAGAAAAGCATTTGTAACTCAGCTAGGACAATGACAGTACATTATTATTACATATATGTTAAAAAGAAAGACAAAAACCAAGAAGACCATTAAGTTTGTTGGACGCTTAGCACATAGTGGGTGTACAAAGACACACAACCCTTAATGGGTTTGCAAACTGGTTGCAGAGATAACTAGCATAGCATGAAAATAATAGTAATGTATCTACTATGATTAGACTTTTAATAACCTTTTTAAAAAAGTGTTTGCCAAAAAAACCACTTTTTTCAAAGGAAAAATTTTAAGAGTATAACATGAGTTGTTTGTCCGACCTGACTAGGAAAGTAAACTTCTTTCTCAGATGCCAGGTCAACAGAAGACCTGATAAATGATATATCTTCCAAGTGAAAAGGTCTTGGTACTAAATTGTTTTGTATTTTCGGTAAACTTCATTCATTTCTGTCTTTAAATCCATAATAACCTAATTGCTTGTTTATGGAAGGTTTCAACTTAGAAGCACTCATTAATTCTTTCTCGCGTCCGTTTATTCACTAAACATTTCCAGAGACCCTACTATACCGAGATCACTAGGCTGGTTCTGGCTTCAGAAATCATTCCTGAGCATGGACACGAAGGGAGGGAGAATCAAGTCATTCGCCCCAATTCCTTTTAAACCACAGAAGTTGCAGGTTGGGAACCCGGTACTGGAGGCTTCCTCTGGGAATGCATCACACTGTGTTTTGTCAGGATCAACATGTATGCCGATGGCACTCTGGACCTCATGGCGATGATCATGATGGCTCCGTTCAAACCCCCAGAGGAAAAAGAGGAGAACATCGCTTTAATTGTGACAAAAGCGAAAACCCGTTACTTCCCGGTCTTTGAAAAGGTAGGCTGCAGGGATCCAACCCTTGTGGGGCCCAGCGGTGTGGAGGGAGCCCTGATGCTGCAGCGACAGCTGCGTACTCAGATCCTGTGGGGCGGGGAAGGGGGAGAAGGGGTAGACAAGGGAGGAGCTGACCTCTCGGGACCACCCTCCAATCCTCCTCTTGTCCCGGAGCGGAAATGGAGAAGGGAAGGACGATGCTGGGAGGGAAGGCGGGAGGGGGGCGGGGCAAGGCAAGTTCCCACCTCCCCTTCCCAGGCTGCAGGGATCCAGGCCTTGCACATTTCCGATTGCTGATAAGACTAAAAGAGTGAGTATCCGAAAAGACAGAAACCATGTTAGAGCCTTCCTGCATCTGGACTAAAACTTTAATAAGGATTTCAAAACAAATGGCATGTCTAATTATGGAACCCGCAACAAAACAGACTTAGAATAGACCAAATACAATGAAAGGATACAGTATTTCTGTTCTGATTTAAACAAACAAACAAACAAAAACGATCAGCCCAAGGCATCATCATCTCAATTCATTGTGTCAGATATTTCTTTTGGCTTTAATACTGTTAGCTAATCATGCCTCACTCAAAAGACAAAGCCTCTTAAAGTTACAACTTTTCTGACATCATTTTGGGGCAAATGCTAATTACAGATGTCTTCTCAGTATATCTGTTAAAGTTCCAGGAGGGCAGCATGCCGCATGATAAAGACTTGTTAGTATAGGGTTCCGTATATAAAGGTTTGCAAGACCAAGATTCTTTAGCAAATTTGATCTGTACATGTTTTGTAAGTGTTTAGCCAGGCAAAATAGTCTCTACTTTTATTTGATATTCTTCGTTATTTTTCTTTCTGCAGATTTTGAAAGACCATGGAGAGGATTTCCTTGTTGGCAACAAATTCAGCTGGGCGGATGTACAACTATTAGAAGCTATTTTAATGGTGGAAGAACTCAATGCTTCTGTTCTCTCGGACTTCCCTCTGCTAAAGGTAGTGTGTTGACATCTACAGAAAACCCGGGGGGAAAATGAATAAAAACAAAGAATGAAACAAAGTGTGCCTCCAGGTCAATCTCAGAAGGAACTCAAGAAGACTATTTTAAAAAATCATTATTTTATCATTTTGTAATTTTCTCCTGCTCACACTATAGGATCATTCTATATATATATATATATATATATAAAAAGCCAGCAACCTGAATGCCGAATGCCGAATGACTAGAATGACCAGTCACTATGATGCCCACTGCAGCCAGTCCTGCTCCCAATTGGCCCCCCAACCCCGATTGGCCCATAGCCCCTCCCCCCGCCAGCCCCACCCCCACCCCCATCAGCAACCCCCCACCCTGATTGTGGTCAGGGCTGGCCAGCCAACTGCCCACAGCCCCTCCCCACAGCTGGCCTGGCCCCTGACCAGCCCGGCTACCCTAATCGGGGGAGGGGCTGGCCGGACCCCACCTGTGCACAAATTCATGCACCTCTAATTAGGAAATAAAATTTTACAAAGGGAAAAAGAATAGATTATTTTGGTTTCTGGCATAAACATTTAGTGTGTTTTTCATTTTTGTAGTGCTTTCCATTTTTTGTTTATTTGTTTAGCACTTTGAGTTTTTCCTGATGAAGCAAGGATGACAAGTCTGTCTTTGTTGTTTTCCTCCCATCTCCTACCAAACAACTCTCCTTCCTGATAGTCCCCCTGACTCCAGGGCCTCCACAAAGTCCCTCAATGAGACATTGATGAGAGAGAAACATCAATCAGCTACCTCCTACACACCCCCTTTTAAGGATCGAGCCCGCAACCTGGGCATGTGCCCTGACTGGGAATGGAACTGGTGATTTCTTGGTTCATAGGTTGACACTCAACCACTGAGCCACCTCAGCTGGACTGTGTTAACATTCTTATAGTTATTTCTTTGCTAGCACCTTTTCTTATTCCCTTATAAATTCCTAGAACGGGAGTTAATAGGTTAAATAATTTTTTGAGTTTTTAAAACATGCACTGCCTAATTATGACAGTGATTTTTTAAAATTAAGATAATGTAACTCAGGCTATACACACCAGCCATTGTATTATCCTTCTCAGGAATATCAGCAAACATGCATTGAGGGATTAACTCAGATTCAACACACTGGGCTCCATATGTCGCTGGTCTAAGTAACCTCCACTCATGACAAAGTTTTGATTTTTCTTAAAGGTTGTGACCACTATTGGGGCCCTGATTTTGCTGTTTCTCATTCCAGGCATTTAAAGCAAGAATCAGCAACATCCCTACAATTAAGAAGTTCCTGCAGCCTGGGAGTCAGAGGAAGCCACCTGCGGATAGCCGCTACGTTGACGTGGTCAGGCACGTTCTGCAGTTATAATGGCGGCAGGCCTCGCTATGGTGCACGGCTGCCATCAGCCACAGCCTCGCACGTGCCGGAGCTCACTGTAGATTCTAGGTGTAAAATGTCTGGAAAGAGCAAAGCAGTACTGCCATCAACAGCAAATGCCAATTAAATGAAACATGAGACCATTTGGTTATGTGAGCATTTTTAAACTTGTCCATTGTGGATGATGCTTAGAACTTTTTTGAGATCAACGTATATATAAGTAGGAGGCTGATATATTTAGGGTGGCGGCCTACATGGGGCCCTGTCCTTGTCTGTATCCAGGTCAGAACCACTGGGGAAAGGGTGAGCAGAGCTTTGAGGGGGGAGGGGTGGCGGGGGGGGGGCAGAGGGGAGGGGGGACATATTTTTCCAACACCCATCCGATGCTGAGTACTTGGGATAGAAAAAAAGTGGCAAGTGACAAATTGTCAGGAAGAGCTTGGATGATGCAGTAAGTCCTAAGGGGATGTGTGGGGGACAGAGAATGTCCTGGGAACACCATTTTGAGACCCTGATAAAAACAAACAAACAAACTTGGACAATTAGACAACCCTATTCTACCTAACATTGCTGCCAAGACTGGGTTTGTTTTGGTGAAATAATTCCAAGTAACACTGAGATTAAGATATAACCAATGAATATGCACATTGGCCCAAAGATTCCCTTGGCTTGACATACTTTCTTTAAGGATAACTATTGTGTTCCAAAGTTTGTAAGCTCAGCCGCACATGGGGGCTCTGGTGGGGGGTGGAAGGCTAATTGGCGATGGGGTGACTATTCAGGGTGATGTTACAGGCACAGCTGTGGTTTCCGGTGGGTGGAGCAGGTAGGGAGTAGGGCTCCTGCCAAGGGTTTGGGGTACGCAATCCCACCAGCTCTACACTGGACGTTCTGCCCAGGCTTGATCAGTTTCTGAATGTGTATCCACATACACATCCTTACTTATGAAATGACTTAATGTCTCACCAGCCTTCAGGCCATTTCCTCAGGGCGCCACAGCACATGGCCTCCTACACCGCCCACTGCGACATTCAGTCCTCCGCCCCTTTTCAGACAATGGGCTGCTCAACAGAGTTATGACAAGCTGGGCCCTTCAGCATCCCAACCCCAGCCCACGGGTGACCTTAGTTCCTGCTCCCAGTGTGGCCAGATCCCAGCTTGGGATTCCATTTAGCTAATGACCCCATCTCATTCCCACCCGGACAAAGCCATGGCCAACTCACACCTGATGAATAAGACAGAAGGGGTTGGCAAGGCTCCTCATCGGTGTAGGGATGACTTTTTCCTCTGACTTCCCCCAGAGCAGAGAGTCTGAGCTTAGAAAAATTAAGTGGAAAAAGAAATTATTATTATATTTTATTTATTTTTTAAATATATTTTTAAAATTGATTTTAGAGAGGAAGGGAGAGGGAGCAAAAGATAGAAACATCAATGATGAGAATCATTGATCAGCTGCCTCCTGCATGCCCCCTACTGGGGATCAAGCTCACAACTCAGGCATGTGCCCTAAATGGAATTGAAATATGACTTCCTGGTTCATAGTATGATGCTCAACCACTGAGCCACACTAACCTGGCTAAATTATTTTTAATGACTCAAATTTTAAGGCAATTTCTTTTTATTATAATCGTGGTCTTGGTAAATAATTCAAACACTTTAGAAGGCTTATATAGTGAACAATAAAATCATCCCCCTGACTCCCCAGACGGTTGCTAAAACAACCATTTTCTAGGTTCTTATTCCTTGCCTGGGGGCCTACACAAGCCCTAGGCCTGGCCCCAAGCTGGCATGCTCTTCCCAAGCACACCCAACGCACGTGACTCAGGCACATCTGGCCATGTTCATTGTCCCACAATCCCGTAAGTACGACTTGGTGTCTTACCCATTTGTTGTTCTCTATGGGGTTCTCTTTGGGCTGACTGTGTAACTGTGGGTACCCAGGAAGTGGGCTCAGAGACCCAACAGCACCCAGCAACATTCAAGACCTCACTTCCACTCCCTCAACACCAGGGAGCCTTGAATGTGGACAGAAAAAGAAGGGTGAATGAAGTCAGTGAGCTGAACTTATCCACAGAGATGGAGGGTGGGGCCCTGGCAGTTAAAGTGCGCGTGCGTGCGTGTGTGTGTGTGTGTGTGTGTGTGTGTGTGTGTACAAAGAATTAAAACCCGGGCAGTGGCCTCATAATGACCCCTCCTAACTTGATGGGCGTCATGAGTCCTCCCTTTAGACTCCAAACACGTGATTGCATGAGTTTCTGGGCACAGGCTAAAGGGAGAAAGGTGAAGACAGGGGTCAGAGATGTTTGTTCTCACTGATCACCAGCCCTGAGTGAAGTTAGGAGCGAGGGATTTGGTTTTGGTTTTGGCTTTTGACTTGGGAGTGCGGGTGGTGATTGGTGATAATAGTTGTTGCTTTTAAGCTAGGAAGGGGTTTATTAGCACATATGTTTGAAAGAATGAGGGTGAGTTCAGGGACTCTCAGACCCTCAGGGTTGCTGTGTCTCCTCCTGTGTCGGCTCAGGTTCTCTCACAGCGGTGACTGGCTTGCCCTGCTGGTGGCTCTGGGGTTGGCCCTGAGGGGTTGCTGAAGCCACAGAGGAACCATGTGGAAGAGGCAGGAGTGGTTCCTCAAAGCAGTGGGGCCGGGATTCACTGTGCAGTTTACAGATAGGGAAAGTGAGGCGCAGCCAGCCTCTGACCCCTGCATCTGTTGTGCTGCCAACAGGAATTGCAGGGATGCAACAATCCCTGGTTGTAGGGATGGGATGGAAAACTAGGCCCAAGGGGAGGCGGCAAATTTGTCTAAGATCACAAGCTAATGAGTGGCTGAACCCGAGCCCAATCTAGATGTTGGGACCCACAGTCTTTTAAATATATTTGGCAGGAGCCTGATGTTCTGTTTGGCAGATTAAAGATATCTAATACTATTTGTTTAAGGCAGCGGTTCTCAACCTGTGGGTCGCCAACCTGTGGGTTGCGACCCTTTTGGGGGTCGAACGACCCTTTCACAGGGGTCGCCTAAGACCATCGGAAAACACATATATAATTACATATTGTTTTAGTGATTAATCACTATGCTTTAATTATGTTCAATTTGTAACAATGAAAATACATCCTGCATATCAGATATTTACATTACGATTCATAATAGTAGCAAAATTACAGTTATGAAGTATCAACAAAAATAATTTTATGGTTGGGGGTCACCACAACATGAGGAACTGTATTAAAGGGTCACGGCATTAGGAAGGTTGAGAACCACTGGTGTTAAGAGATGGCTCGCCCTAGCTGGTTTGGCTCAGTGGATAGAGCGTCAGCCTGCGGACTGAAGGGTCCCAGGTTCAATTCTGGTCAAGGGCACATGCCTAGGTTGCGGGCTTGATCCCCACTAGGGGACGTGCAGGAGGCAGCCAATCAATGATTCTCTCTCATCATTGATGTTTCTATCTCTCTTTCCCTCTCCCTTCCTCTCTGAAATCAATAAAGATATATTTTAAAATGAGAGAGATGGCTGATTTTGACATGGTTGTTTCCCTTCATAACCCTCAGCAGCCATTATATTGCTAAGTTAGCATATTTTATTTTTCCCCCAAACTCATTTCCATTCAGTATCTATTGGATCCTCCCCCAAACCTTGCATGATTTTAATAATTTTTAAGCCTGGCCCTGCTATTCATCTCAATAGCAGAGGAGGGGTCAAGGGGTGGGATGAACCTGCATTGTTATTGGCTGGTACATAACAAGGAAAAGCTGGTACAGTGGAGATTGGAGGGATGGAGAACTCTCAAGTTCTACTTTCAGTGGATTACCTATTCGCAGGGTTATAATGTATCCCAAGAAGTAGCTGCTACTTCCCATTATTCTAAATGCCCTGACTTGACCCTCTAATAATCTAGTTAATTCGATTGTTTTTCCTTTTAGGACTTTGTGGTCAAATTTAAAACGATAGTTGAGTTGCATTTGTTATTCCCAGAAGGCAACATAGAGAATAGCTTTATGCTGGGGCATCGCCCTCTCATGGGGTTAGTGATAAAAAGTCTTGTCAAGTGTCAAACAAGAAGACTGGAAGAGATGCTGGAGTTAATTGAATCGCATGACATGCCCAGAGGCACATCTCCCCACAGGGAGAGACAGTCTGGGTCCCTCTCACTGTGGCCCCAGACCAGCCTCATGCCTGGCACCTGGGAGTGTGTTGGAAATGCAAGGCCACAGGCCCTGCCCCAGAATTACTGAGTCAGAATCTGCGTTTTCACAAGATCCCCTGTGACCTGTGCGCCTGTTGAAGTTTTCAGCATGGCTTTGTATTATTTTTCAGCTTTTCAAACAAACTCAGTCGTGGCTCTTTGCGTAGAAAGCCATCCTCCCATGTGTGAAAATGTTCTAGTTCCTTCCATCTCCTACTTGCTATCTGTACAAAGGACACTATCAAACATTTACTTTAAGGGCAACTTCAAGGCCCTGCCTCCAGCTCAAACCAATCAGACACAAAAGGCACTCAAGAATAGGGTTGCTAGATTTAGCAAAACAACAACAGCAAAAAAACAACAAAAAAACCCCCCATCGTTAAATTTGCATTTCAGATAAGCAATGAATAGTTTTTAGTACAAGTAGGTCCCAAATGTTGCATGTATCCTGAATTTTATCTGGCCACGCTACTCAGGAGCCAAAGTCCCGGGCTGCCCTTTCCACACCCCCCAATCTCTTCCTGCTTTATGTCTAAGACCCTTACTTATTTGCTTCCATTGTGGTGGCTTGGGCTCATGCTTCCTTCAAGCCCCATATCACACTTTGCTTTCTCTCTTGTGCTGTGAGTGAGAGGCAGGTGGTGAAAACAGCAGAGACTTTGGCCTGGGGACTGGCCAGTGAGGTGAGTGGGCAAGTTTTGTCTTTCTGAGTTCCTGTCTCCTTATCTGTAAAACAAGGGTACTGCTATTCTCAAAGCCATATAGATAGTGCCTGGCACAGAGCACACCTGGCTGCCCTTGTTATCTCTTGGTAACTGGATCCTCAGGCAGCCCTGGAGGCCTGGCCTGGTTGTCCTTGGGTTCATATCCTTGCCCAGTATCAACTCCAGAGATCTGGAGCCGAACAGCACTAATGACACGAGCCAGTACTGTCCTGCCATAGCATCTGTTACTGTTTGATCGTGAACTCACCTCCAATTTAGACAGTTCCTGAGTTGCAAATTTAAAATGAGGGCCTTTATTCAAGTTGCTTCAAAGCAGAGTGCGGTAATGGTATATATGGTGGCTATTTTTGCAACTATTAGCAGCATTTTGTTTGAAAGGAAACGGTGTTTCACCATCACCAAGCAGTGAGTTCTCATTTAGGTGGTCTAAATTGCATTGCTAACTAAAACATATCTGGGGGTACTGTAAATGTCATGCATTCCACAAAGAGCATGTACATTCCTTCTCTTTGCTCCTTTTAATCACTACTGCGGACACCACTAGAGGTCAGCAGAGACAAAAAGGCACAATTTATGCAAATGTTAGGACATAGAATTTTTCTGCAGTATTTATCTTCCAAATTGGGGAAGGAGGTGGGAGGTGGGAGCTGAAATTGATGTATACATTTAATTTTATTTTCATTAGGCTTATTATATAAGTTGTATGTACATTTGAAAATTGAGGAGGCTGTCTTCTTGAGGGGATTTTGAAATCAATCTTAATACTGATTCATTTTAAAATAAACGTGTGGATTAATAAGTGGAGTCTTAAAAATAAAAACTAAGAAGGGACTGAAACAAAAAGATTGATTACTCTGCTAATAAGTAAAGAGGGAAGGGGGTGGATTAAGTGATAATAAAAGAACTCTGAGGACTTCCTGGTAGATCCAGGATTGCAAAGTCACAAAGCTTCAGGGTGCCTGTGAGCCAAGGAGTGACGTGGTCCAGTGGGCGGAAGTGCCTTTGCTCAAGAAGTTTGTGTGAGTGACGACGGGCAGTGGGCAGGGCTCAGGGCCTTTACCAGATGGTGGTCACTGCTCAGCTCCAGCCCACAGTTTACATGTCTGAACATGCCCAATTGCTCTAGTTTCTCTGAAGTTTTACAAAAGAAACTGGATATCTAGATGTTTATGTGAAATCACCCCATTTTCAGTGTTGGCTTCAATGTTCAGAAAATAATGGGCAAGTTAAATAGACTGGGAAAGTTGTGTGCCCATGGATTACCACTTAAGAGTCTATCTGTTATCTCCTTTTACTAAAACTGGAAGGTAGATTAATGTGTTCAAGGGTGGACTCAAATTCGAAACTTCCTAAGCCCAGATTTCTCACCTGTAGAGTGAGTAGGAGGATGGTTGGTATCAACATCAAAGGAGGGTTGTAAGTATTAAATGGGGTGATCCATAAAAAAGCAATTAGCACCATCCCTGCCACAAAATTAGTTACTTAATAAGTCTTAATTAGTACAAATATTTTTAACATTTATTCATTCATTGAAGAAATAGTTTTTAAATGCTGCTATTGTGGTGAATGCTGGGCTGGTGATATAATGGGGACCAATGCAGACACGGTCCTTGACCTCATGGTACTTATAGTCTAACAGGGAAGATAGTCAAATGATCGATGATGATGATGATGGGGGCAGAACAGGTTTCTGTGGGGATTCATAACTGGAACTGGCAACCCAGACAAAGGGCATCGGGAAGTCATAGCATTTAAGCCAAGCATGTCAAACTCAAAGGCTAACACGGGCCAAATGAACAAGGTTTACATTTATGTGGGCCGCAAAAAACAAAAGCTTCCATTTTCATAGAAACGTAGGTTTATTTCCATAGAGACATGCTGAATACAAAGGGCTGAAATAAATGAGTAATCATTAACATAAAATAATAGAACATTTTAATAAAATTAATATTTTTTTCTTGAACATTAACTTACCAGACACTGAATAACTGCACAAATTAATAAGCGTAACGCAAATAAACCTACTTTTCTTGTTCTCCAAAAGCAAGATATTTCCTGTTGTGCACACCAAACAAGTCAGTACCAGACTAATGACATGGCAATCGGCTGCTAGTATTAGTGGGGAGAAATGGTGCGCCTGTGTGTAAGGCGTGTAAGGGAAATGAATGCAACACCATTATAGTAATCAGTCATTAGCGAATGTTGTAGTTCATTATTAATAATTATGCATAACAGGATATTGTAAAAAGTAAGTTTAAAATTTTTATTAAAACGTTTCTTACATACTGTTATATTGGCTGGGCCGCAAAAATATTCGTTGTGGGATGCATATGGCCCGTGGGCCTCGAGTTTGACATGCTTGATCTAAGCCCTGTTTGGCTATATATATTCAGGTTTTCAACTAGAGATTAACAGGTTTTTTTCTAATGTTTTTTATTATTCCCTCTACACCTACAACTGTACCATCATTATAACTTCTCCTGGACCCAAAAATAGATGCTAACATCTCCTCTTGCAGCCTACCTAGCTGTACAGAAGGGTTAAGAACTAGGAGAAAGCCTAGCCAATTACCTAAATATTTGCTAAGCTTGGGAGATTGACTGATTACTAACAAAACTTGCCTAAGATGTTTTCCCTTAGGGCCAGAATGGTAAGAAAACTAGCTGGACCAGTTGAGGCTGACCAGACACTTAGATGGCCTCTGTGTTAACTTTTCTCATTATAATTCTAAAATCTTGCCCAAAGTGGGGTTTATCTGCCATTTCCTTTTCATGTGATGTAAGTATAGCCATGTCTGTTTACTGGGCATGCTCATCCCCAACATACCTCAACATGCTATGATGTAAGCAACTAGCCCTATAATACTAAGTGGTCTTTTGTACTCAGAGAGGCACTGCTCAGGGAAGGATCCCCAGTGTACTCCTTGATAACAGGCTTGGAATAAATTTCCTACTAACAAAATAAACTTAGAGTGTTCTTTTGCCTGATACCTACTAAGTGGCCAGACCCCATTTGGGGTTGGTAACAGTCTTATCAGGGCAGTACTGCCATGGTCTAAAACTCCATTTGACCAAATCTTAGCCCCATAAAACTTCATTCCCACCCAACTGGTTCTTCTGCCCAACTTTCCTCCTATCAAAATTATTCCACTTATCAGCATCATCATGAACTCCTTCCTCTCTTTTATTCTCTTGTATGCAACTGGTTCATCAATCAAAATGTTTTAAGTTATTGAAAGCTCACTTTATGCCAGCCAGCATCGTGGAAGGCATTGGGAGCTACATCGATTAATAAGATAATACACATGGTCTCAATGAGCTTATATTTAGTAGAGGGAAGGCTCATTACATTAAGAAGCAAATACTAAGATAGTCTGCAATAGTGTTATAAGAGTAAGGTGATGGAAAATACATTTATCAGTGGGTTTTAGGAAGGGTAGAGACCAACTAGAATGAACACCCAAATAATCAGAATGGAACTCAGCCCTACACAACCACTGAGGTGGTTTTTGCACTGGATAGATATAGCCTGGAATAGGACTTTAATGAGGGATATTTAGCCCAATCTTAGGTGGAAGGGGAGAGTATCTCTTCCAGGTGAGTCTTGTCAGTATAAGCATGAGAACAAAGGAGTGAGAATGCTGTCATGGGCTGATTGATTGATAATGTGTCAAAGTATTTTGAAGTTTTGTATTCATGCAGTAGGAGGCTTAAGTCATGCAGAGCTCCTGAAGGGCTCTAATGCGGAGTGTAAATAGGTCAGATTTGCATTATAGGGATGAATTTTGTGCAGAAGGGGCTTGGTTAGGAAGGTGAGGGATAGCAGGCACAGTTGGTTGCCCCTTCTACAGCATTCCAACAGTGTTGCTGGGGCATCACCCTCTCATGGGGTTAGGGAAACTGGCCCCTTCTCAGTTCCATCAATGAGTTTTGATTAAGACAATCATGGTCAAGTGTTTATGCATCGGCATGGCATGCAACCTTGACTAAGGACCCAAAACAGGAGTCAGCCGAGGAGCTGAGGAGACGAAGGTTGTGGCAGTCATTGTGCGGCCAAAGTCATGGCCCTGATGAAGTAGCCAGTTTACCAGCAGAGTCCTTGATGACATTGTTGTGTTGCAAAGTTAATCACATCATCCCTAGAGGTGCTTCCAGATTTCTTACTGAGATACTATATTACTTATTACTAAGATGCTTTTGTTGGAATTTTCTCTGGCTTGAAGCTTAAAGCATCTTTAATATGTAGACAGAAAGAAGGGGCAGGGAATCTGGTTAGGAGCTTCTGTAAGGACCCAGCTGAGTGATGATGAAGCCAATACTACGGCAGAAAGATGTAAAGACAGAGAAAAGGAGATGGATTCAAAGACATTGAAGAAAACCAGCAAACTTGGTGGATAATTGGGTGGGAGTGAGGAAGATAGGGGAAGCCCAGGACTGCCAGTCAGCCACTGACTTCTTAAATTCTTCCAGCAAAATATCAGTTGTCATAGGAGGAGTCAGGAATGCTGGCAGATTTCCATTTTGCACAAACTGAAAGCTCACTAGATTGTTTTGTAGGTTCATAGTTGCTTTATCTCTGTTTTTATGACATTTTGTTGGCATACTGAGTCCTTGGTGAGTAATAAAACGTACACATGTAACACAGTTCCCAGAGGAAAATATGCTCTGATTTATGTGCTTTAGAATATAGATTCTAGAACCACATTCTTATGAAAACCTGGAACCTATATATTTACTGAACCAGTGCCTCCAGTGTCTGACAGCAGTCAGTCCCTTTAAGGCCCGGGCCCCAGAAGCTGCATTTTTGACTCTAGCAATATTGACTGACCTCCCCACAATGGAATCATTGTTTATCAGCCTAAATGATCCCTAGTTTTGTGCTTATTTATGTTTCCTTTGGCTCAGAACTTGCTTTAGATTGCACTTCCGATAACTGAATCTTTGTCTTGGCCCAGACGCTCCTTTTGTGAAATTCCACCTGGAAAGTCTCTCCTAACATTTCAAACACTCCCCATCTATCACCAGCTTCCCACCACCAAAGGATGAGATTCCTGCAGTTGGGGCCCTGCTTGCACATATAGCTCCTCTCTGTCCATACGAAACTGCACACACATGATGATGATGATGATGATGATGATGATGATGATGAAGAAAAGGACTATTTTGAGTAATTATATGTCACTATTTTACACATATTTCAACCTCACAATAATCTATTCAGGTAAGTATTACTATCTCTATTCTACAGATGAAGAATTAGGCTTTAAGATATTACGAAACTTCCGAAGTTTGCATAATTGGTAAGTGGTTGAGCTGGGTTTTGAACCTAAATTCGAAAGCCCACATTCTTCATGCAAACTACTGTAATTGATGTGATGCAAGGAGTTACTAAACAAACTTAAAGCTTATGCCAGGCTGGGCCATGCCAACGCAGGTTCTGCTAAGCCCTCATTATATTGTCCAGTGTGATCCAATGCAATACTGTGCCACATAACGTACTGCTGTCAACTTAAATGAATAGTGCTGTCAACTTAAATGAATCCTGCTGTCTTTCTTCCTTTCATCCCTCCTTCTCTCCTTCTGCTTTATAGAGGAGGCTCCCTTTTGCTTCATATCTGTTCTCCTAATTTTAATTAATTTAATTTCTTAAGAAATAATATTACATTAAAATCTTAGTATGTGTTTTTTTAAAATTGAATTTATTTAGGGTGAATTGATTAATAAAATTATGTAAGTTTCAGGTGTACAATTGTGTATTGTATTGTGTGTTCACCACTCCAAGTCAAGTCTCCTCCCATCACCATTTATCCCCCCTTTATCCTCTCCTACCTCCCTCCCCTTTCCCTGTAGTAATGACCATTCTGTTGTATGTCTATGAGGTTTTTTTTTGCTTAGTTCCTTCACCTTTTCACCCAGCCCCCAACCACCTCCCCTCTGACAGCTGTCAGTCTGTTCTCTATCTATGAGTCTGTTTCTATTTTGTTTGCTAGTTTATTTTGTTCATTAGATTCCACATATAAGTGAAATCGTATGGTATTTGTCTTTTCTCTGACTGGCATATTTCACTTAGCATAATACTCTCCAGGTCCATCCATGCTGTCACAAAAGGTAAGATTTCCTTCTTTTTATGGCCAAGTAGTATTCCACTGTGTAAATGTACCATTACTTTTTATCCACTCATCTACTGATGGGTGCTTGGGCTGCTTCCAAATCTTGGCTAATGTAAATAATGCTGCAATAAACATAGGGAGGGGGGGCATATATTCTTTTAAATTGGTGTTTTAGGTTTCTTTGGATATATTCCCAGAAATGAAATCACTGGGTCATATGGCAGTTCCATTTTTAATTTTTGAGTAAACTCCTTACTGCTTTCCACAGTGGCTGCATCAATCTGCATTCCCACCAACAGTGCAAGAGGGTTCCCTTTTCTCCATATCCTCGCTAACTTTTGTTGTTTGTTGATTTGTTGATGGTAGCCATTCTGGCAGGTGTGAGGTGATATCTCATTATGGTTTTAATTTGCATTCCTTTGATGATTAGTAATGGTTAGCACCCTTTCATATGTCTCTTGCCCATCTGTATATTCTCTTTGGAGAAGTGTCTATTCAGGTCCTTTGCTTATTATTTTAATTGGATTGTTTACATTTTATAAGTTTTTAAATAAATTTTGGATATTAACCCCTTATCAGATGTATCATTGATGAACATGTTCTCTCATTCAGTGGTTTGTCTTTTTATTTTGTTGATGGTTTCCTTTGCTGTGCAAAACCTTTTACATTTGATGTAATCTCATTTGTTTATTCTTTCCTTTGTTTCCCTTGACCAAGGAGATATATCAGAAAAAATACTGCTATAAGAAATGTTTGAGCTTTTACTCCCTATGTCTTCTTCTAGGATTTCTATGTTTTCAAGTCCGACATTGAAGTCTTTCATCTATGTTGAGTTTATTCTTGTGTATGGTGTAAGAAGTTGGTCTAGTTTCATATTTTTTGCACATATCTGTCTAACTTCCCCAACACCATTATTGAATAGACTGTCTTTATCCATTGCATGTTCTTGCCCCCTTTGTCAATTATTAATTGACCCTAAAGGTGTGAGTTTATTTCTGGGCCCTCTATTCTGTTCCATTGACTTATATGTCTGTTTTTTATGCCAGTGTCATGCTTTTTTATTGCTATAGGTACCAGGTAGCATGATTCCTCCAAATTTGTTCTTCTGTCTCAAGATTGCTATGGCTATTAGGGGTATATTGTGGTTCCATATACATTTTTTCAATATTTGTTTTAGTTATGTGAAATATGCTATTGGTATTTTGATAGGAATTGCATTGAATCTATAGATTTCTTTGGGTAGTTTGGACATTTTAATGTGTTAATTCTTTATAGCCATGAACATGGGATATGTTTCCATTTATTTGTATCTTCAGTATATTATATTTTTTTAAGTACAGTTTTTTACATCAATGGTTAAATTTATTCCTAGGTATTTTATTTTTGTGAGGCAGTTGTAAATGGGATTGTTTTCTTAGCTTCCCTTTCTGATAGTTCATTATTGGTGTATAGAAATGCAACTAATTTCTGGATAGTTATTTTGTATCCTACCACTTTAATGAATTCACTTATCAGTTCTTGTACATTTTTTTGTGAAATCTTTACGGTTCTCTGTATACAGTATAATGTCATATGCAAATAACTCTGAGATCTGTCTCTGCCAAAGAAGTTTTCCTTCTTTTCCAGTTTGAATGCCTTTTATTTCTTATTCTTTTTTGATTGTTGTGGTTAGAACTTCCTGTATTATGTTAAATAAAAGCTGTGAAAGTGGACATCCCTATCTTGTTCCCTATCTTAAGAGGGATGCTTATAGTTTTTGCCCATTAAATACAGATGATGTTGGCTGTGAGTTTGTCATATATGGCCTTTATTAAGTTGAGGTATGTTCCCTCTACTCCCACTTTGCTGAGAGCTTTGATAATAAATGGGTGCTGGATTTTATCAAATGTTTTTTTTCCTGTATCTATTTACATGATAAAGTGATTTTTATTCTTTATTTTCTTAATGGGGTGTATCACATTTATTGATTTGGGGATATTGTACTAACTTGGCATCCCCAGAATAAATCCCACTTGACCACGGTGTATGATCTTTTTAATGTATTGCTGGATCCAGTTTGCAAATATTTTGTTGAGGATTTTAGCATCTATGTTCATCAGGGATATTGGCTTATAATGTTCTTTCTTTGTAGTGTCTTTACCTGGTTTTGGAATTAGGATAATGCTGGCCTCATAAAATAAACTTGGGAGTCCTTCCTCCTCTTGAATTTTTTGGAATAGTTTGAGAAAAATAGGTGTTCATTATCCTATCTAATAAAGACAGAATATGCAAATTAACTGTCACTCCATGACAAAGATGGCGCTGCCCACAACCAATAAGGAGGGAATATGCAAATTGATGTGACAAAGATGGTGGTGGCTGGGATGCTTGCGTCATGGCCATGGCGACAACCCAGGCGTTCCACCCTGCCCCGGCTGCTCTGGGCCTCTGGGCAGGGTGTGTGCACAGGCGTGGAGTGGCTGGGGCTGGACAGGACGCCTGCTATGAGGGGGGGTACGGGGGGTGGAGGGAGCTACAGGAGGGCAGCAGGGCCGGAGCGAAGGCCAAAGGTGGCTCCAGCCAGAGTGAAGGCAAAAGGCAGTAGCCAGAGTGAAGGCCCAGGTGCCGAAGGGAAGCCGGTGCCGGCAGCCAGGGGAAGGAAGGCCTATTCTTGCACAAATCTTCATGCATTGGGCCTCTATTTCTTTGATGGTTTGATAAAATTCTCTTGTGAAACCATCTGGTCCAGGACTTTTGTGTGTTGTGAGTTTTTTTTTTTTTTTTTTTAAAAAATCACTGCTTTAGTTTCATTGGTTGTAATCTGTCTATTGAAATTCTCTGATTCTTCCTAATTCATCTTTGGAAGATTGTATGTTTCTAGGAATTTACCCATTTCTTCCAGATTGTACAATTTGTTGGCTTATAGTTGTTCATAATATTTTATTACAATCCTGTGTATTTGGTGTCAGTTGTTACTTCTCTTTCATTTCTGATTTTATTTATTTGCATCCTCTCTCTTTTTTCTTGATGAGTCTGGTTTAAGGTTTGTCAATCTTGTTTCAGTTTTCAAAGAACCAGCTCCCTTGTGTGGGTTTCGTGGGTCCTCCTGTTGTTACTGAGTGTGTTGGTCCTGAGACCTTTTGGGAGGGACTCTGGTGCAGGCTATTGTCAGACACTGTGTCTGTGACTAGCCTTGGGTGTGGGTGTGTGCAGGAAGGATCAAGCTGTGCACCAAGGCTGGCTTTTATTAGCACTAAGCATGGGAGTAGGTTAGCAAAAATCCCAATAAACTCTGAGATCTGCCTCTGCCTGCCTCTATCTTCAAGCTGCCTGTTAGGCTCAGTCACTAAAAGAGCTTCTGGCAATATTCCAGTTGCATGAGGTATGTTCTCAGTGAGTCACTAGGTAGGGGCGAGTGGTGTTCACCAGATCAACACAGGTTCAGACTTGGTGTCAGTGCTGGGTCTGAGGCCACTCAGTAAATATCCCAGGGTATACCAGTTGATCTGCCACTTGCAGGGTGCTTACATACCTTTGTGGTGGGGCAGGGGTGTCAGGGAGTCACCAGGGTGAGACTAGCAGAGTTTATCAGACCCAAACAGACCAAGATTTGCCTGTGAAGGGAGGCTCTGCACCACTTGGGCCTACAAGGAAAAATTTTCCCCTCCTAGAGCCACACAACTCAAACTGTTCCAGATTCTGCCAGGAGCCTAATCTCAGCAGAGCAGGGTCACAAGGACTCAGGAGAGGGGGAGATGCCAGCCAGGCTTAGCAGAAAGTGTGAGTGAGGAGTAGCTCCTTCCCCAGAGTCACACAACTCAGTCTCTCCCACATTCTGCCAGGCCTTGGCAGGGTGAAGCCATCAGGAATAGGGAACGTGGGGCTGCTGGGAGCCCAAAGAGTGAGGCTAGCGGATTTCCCATGAAGGAGGCACCAGTCAGGTTCAAGGGAAAGCGGGGGGAATGGCCCCTGCCCCAAAGCCACAAAATTCAGTCACTGACACCCCATGAGTCTGCTCAGACCTCTACAGCCCTGCCAGGCAGCTGATTGCTCAGCAGGGTTGAGCTCTGAAGAGTGGGGCAACAGGGAGTCCAGAGGGTGGGGTTATTGCATTCCCCCAGGCTGATGCTGTATGAAGGAGAGTGCTCCACCCAAGAAAGATGACACCTGTGGTATGGGAGGGGGACTCAGCACAGGGACCCTGGCAGCTGTCCCCTCAGCTCTCTCCCCAGAGCCACAAACCCCAGTCTCTCCTTATAGGACTCTAGTCCACCCTACCCTCCCTCCACTGGAGCCCAGGGTGAGTGCCTGCAGAGGAGATTTTGTGGGTTGCCCCTTTAAAAGGGCACCTGTGTTTTTAGGAGACTGCTATCTCTCCCTTGAGGACAGAATCCCCACTGACTTTCACGGCCAAATGTTCTGTGGGTGCCTCTTTCAGGCTCTGGCGCTCTGGACTGAGAGTCTGGTGTGGGGTTTCGACCCCATGCTCCTCAGGGGGAACCTTAGCAATTGAGATATCACTTCAGAACATCAGCTTCCATCTGTGGGAGTGAGGCCAGCCTTTTAAAATTGTCTTGTTAATCCTCACCTGAGGATATTTTTTCCATTGAATTTTTAGAGAAAGGGTGGAAGAGAGTGAAGGAGGGAGGGGGGAGAGACAGAGAAACATCAATGTGAGAAAGACACATTGATTGGTTGCCTCCTGCACGCACCCCAACTGGGAGTGGGGATCAAACCTGCAACCCAGGTACATGCCCTTTGGTACCTGCCAGCCAGGCAGGGGCTAGCCCAGTGGTCAGCAAACTGCGGCTCGGCAAACCACGGCTCACGAGCCACATGCGGCTCTTTGGCCCCTTGAGTGTGGCTCTTCCACAAAATACCGACTTCTGCGCATGGGCCACGAAGTTTCAATCGCACTGTGCGTGTGCGCCCGCACATGGTATTTTGTGGAAGAGCCACACTCAAGGGGTCAAAGAGCCGCATGTGGCTTATGAGCCACGGTTTGCCCACCACGGGGCTAATCTTTTTGCATCTCTGTCCTTCCTGCCAGTCTCAATGTGGCTTCTGCAATTCCTTGACTATAAGGCTTGTCTTCAGCTAGTCCTCAGTTGGTCATTCAGGTTGATAGCTCTATATTTTACTGGTAGTTATAATTCCAGTTTGTTCTGGGTGAAAGGGAGTGTAACATCTATGTACTCCATGGTCACCTTGGATCCTCAATGCCAGAACATGTTACAAGAAAACACACTAACCTACAATCTCGGAACTCCAATGCACATTATTTTTCTTTACCTGTGTTCCTTTCCATTTTTTTCACATACATATACATCTCATATATTTGTAGACATAGTGTAAAAATAATTGAGTTTTCTGATTCTTTTAATTAACTGCCTATCTAAAATATTATATTAAATTTTTCTAAATTTCAAACATAGCCCAGGCTTAATGCACAAAACTTGTGAAAGACAAAATGCAGGTGGCCCCCTCACCACCACCCCTGATTCCATAACACAGAGATAACTGTTGTTAATCATTAAAATGTATGTGGTTTCATATTTTCCCACATGCATCCTGCAATCTAATGGGGTTAAAGGGTGACAATTAGGAAGCACTGTGACAGGGGCAGAAGTGTGATGATTAGAGCCCTTTTGCTATCAGGCCCTGACCTAAGCACTTCACATTTAACCCTCACAACAGACTTATGAGGTAGGCAGTATAGTCTTATTTTGTAGATGGGGAAACTGAAACACGGAGAGAGGAAATCATTCACCCCAAGTCACACGGTATCAGGTTCCAGAGCCATGATTGAACCCAGGCAGACTGACACCAAACCTAGCTCTTACCCAGCCCTGATCTGTGGAACTATGTCAGGGGAAGCTTCCAGCAGCAGCGACACTCCAATTGGCCTACAAGGCGAGGAGGAGGTAGCCAGAAGTGGGGAGGCGGGAGGCAGATGGGAGGAGAAGTGTGGGAACAAACACCTATGAACAAACACCTTCTGTGAAGGAAGAAGAGCAAAGAGGTGGGAAGGAAGTTCTGAAGGTGAGAGTGCCTGGGGTAAGGGAGGAAGCGTGGCTGAAAGGAGGCTGGGCTAGAGTGTGGGATTATGGAGGGCTTTATCTTCTCTGTGCAAGAGTCTGAACTTCACCCCGACAGCAAAAATGGCTAATTCAGCAGTTTTAAAGCAGAAGGTGACAGAGTTAAATGTGCTTCTTAGACCCATTTGAGGGCATTATGTTAAGTGAAACTAGTGACCTGGTACACGAATTCATGCACTTTGAAAGGGAATTAATTAGAAGAAATATTTTAATATCACTATTTGCCAAGTCCTGGGTGCGGATATCCAGCTCCCTCCTCCCTCCTGTCAGAGTCTGGGCCAGCACCCGTGGGGACACAGTGTCAAGTGCCTGCCCACCCGTGCGTGACTCGCAGCACACGCCTGCTGTGCACGCAGCCTCCTGGTAATCGGTAGTTAATGGCGTGGGGGCATCACGGCATGACGGTGTGATGACCATTAACATATTCGCTCTTTATTCTACAGGATAAGTGAGGCAGAAAAAGACAAACACCATAAAATTCATATGTGGAATCTAAAAACAAAACAAAAAAAAACACTGTACAGCTACAAAGAGCAGATTGCTGGTTGCTAGAGGTGGAGGTGAGCAACATGGGCGAAGGGGATCAAAGGTACAAACTTCTAGTTACAAAATAAATAAGTCTGGGATGTCATTATGTACAGTGTGGTGACTATAGTTAACAATAGTGCATATTTGCAAATTGTTAGAGAGTAGATTTTAAAAATTCTCCTCACAAGAAAACACATTTGCAACTATGTGTGGTCATGGATGTTGACTTGACTTATTGTGGTCATCATTTCATAATATATACATATATTGAATCAAGTTGTAATCCAGAAACTAATATAATGCTGAAGGTCAATTATATCTCAAAAAGAAGGAAAAGAAAAACCACTTTGGCTGCCGCTTGGAAGATGAAATACAGCACCACAGGGACCAGGTCTGGACACAGTCTGGTGTGCAGGGTTCTATGGAAATTGCAGGAGAGATGATGGCAGCCCTCACTGAAAGATGGGTTGGTGTGGAGAGAAGCAGCTGGGTTGGAGTGAGAGTGAAGGGGAAATGGGGATTCGCAGGGAGAAAGCGGGTCAGGGATATGACAGGCTTCCACAGCCTGGGCAACGGTGTGGGCCACCAGGGCCAATCTCAGAATGGAAACCCCATTTCTGTTTGTGGTTTTGTGAAGGAAAACCCCTATTCTGTAAAACTACTTTTTGGAATTCTCTGCTATTCTATGGACGGCCTCTTATTCTTACAAAGTAACTTTGCTTCCTAGCCTGCTTGAATAATGGGGGAGATAAACTTAGCTGTCTGACCTTGTAGGCCAGAGACTAGATACACCGAATGCCATGCCAGGGGCATTTTTTAATTGATAGAACTGTGTAGTTTTCAAGGCTGCCGCCAGCAAGCCCACAAAGGGCTGGCTCTTCCATAAAAAGGGAAGTTCTGCTTGTAGCTTTGCTTAGAATTTGGATTCATTTCCCTGAGCCCGCTGCGGTGAATAAAGTGTAACTCCAAACTCTCAGAGCGCTGTTTGGTTCTGGTCCGGTTTTTCGGAAACAGTTTGGTTAATTTGAGTTGCCTGAGGGGCAGCCAGATGGATGTGTCCAGAAGGCAGAGGTACACGGGTCATGTGCCAGGAGAAAGGTCTGGGCAGATCTCCCCCTTCCACCCATCCGACCCAGACACCTGCCCCTGGAGTTCAGCTGCTGATTTCACGGGACCCTTTTGGTCCCCTGGGAGGGAGCTGCCTGCTCTTGGTCTGCTTCGGGGGGAAGGGGTGGGGATGATGTCCCAGGAAGGAGGATGTGAGTTGCCTTCCAAGTTGACAGGAACTTAACCCATGTCATAGCGAGACTGACCTGTATTACAGGATCTTTCCTTCTCCATCTGGGAGACCTCAGGGCTTCCTCTCTCCCAGGTTCATCCAGGAGAAACCAGCTCTGAGCTGGGCACACAGCCCTGCCCCTGCCTCTCCTCCATCCTGAACAGGTTACCTTATTTCAGCTCAGAAGCCACAGGGTTTTGCCCCTGACAGCCCACAGCTCATGTCCAGCATCTTGTTCCTTGGTCCCCTCAAACTCAGCTTCTCAGAAACCAGACTCAAAGTCTGCTCCACAGGCTCCTCCTCCTCCTCTCCGTTTCCTCCCTGGAGCCAGGGCAGCGCTGGCAGCCAAGGTGTCCACACAGCGGCCTTGCCTCTCCTTGCCGCCCCCTGGATGACACAGAGCCATGGCAACACAACTCCCAACTGCCATGCCTGTCTCTCTTCCACTGCCCGAGAGCAGGCCTCATGATTTCTCACCTCCACCACCCCAGTAACCTCCCCAACTGCAGCTTCACTGCCCTCTGGTCTGCTCTCTACTTGCAACCTGAGTGGTTTGTAACCATGCAGAAACTCAATTTCTTTCTTTTTGATTCAAACTGGCTTACCCAGCACCCTGGCTCACCTACCTCTTTCTCCCCTGCATGTCCATTCCCTTAATCATTAAGTCCTTCAAACAATGAGGTTCTGGTCAGAATCAAACCATCTTAGGAACAAAGCCTCTCTGCTGAGCACAGAGACAGAGCGTCAGCCAAACTAGACATGACATCTAGGCCTCAGTTGTGTTTCAACTCCAGACCCAGAAAAGCAGAACCAGCCCACCAACCACACCCTTGTGAAACCAGACAGACCAAAGCCATGGCTGACATCAGGACCAGATGCAATGATAACTACCCCCTACCCTAGCATCGACCAATCATTAGAACCATGACCATGACCACGACCCTAACTCCCTTAGTCATCATGATTAATGACTTCTTCCCCCTCATGATGTGTTCATTAGAAGCCATCAGGAGCTAGGTCTTAGAGCATTTGCTCACCTGTGACTCTGGGCTTGGCGCCATTTCCTCAATTAATAAACCTGCTGCATTTGACTGGGCTTTGATGCACAAAAGCAAATGATCCCCTTTAGTTCAGGAACAGTTTTTCTAAGATGCAAGTCTGAGGATCACCACCTTCTTTACCTCCTTCAGTGACTCCCATGCCTGCAAGGGTGCCTCCTCACATCCCTCCTCACCCTGAGCTCCAGCCCAATTACAGCCTTGGGCATGGAGGGGCCTCTAACCTTCCTCCTGGGCACATTCACTATCCCTGCTTGACCAATCAGGATTGGGGTAGAGGAAACACAAGATATCCTGAAACATCTTTGGGGCAGAAAATATATGGAATTGCCCATAAAGGGAGGAAACTTGTTTTAAAGGACATAGGAGCCAACCTGAAGTATCTCCCAAAGGTCAAAGCTGGAACAATAAAATGTGCTCTGTGTAGAAGGAATGAGGAAAATCACCATTTTGGATTGGAGGAGACTATGGCAACTAATCGGTGTGAAATCCTGGACTGGAAAAAAGACACTGGTCGAAAAATTGACGAAACCCATGTAAAATCTGGAGTTTGGTTAATAGTATTGTATCAATGTCAGATTCCTGGTTTGATCATTTTACTATGGTTATGTATGATATTCATATTAGACAAAACTGCGGGAAGGGTATTTGGGAACTCTGCACCACTTTTGCAATTTTTCTGTAACATAAATAATTTCACTAAAGTTTAAAAGATATATTTTAAATTATTTATTGATGCAATACAATGGGATTTGCTTCAAAACAATGCTTACAATTATTGTGGTAATGTGATAGGTACATTAAGGCCCATTATACTCTTCTTTCTGCATTCATATCTGTTAGAAATCTTTCATTAGAAAAAGATACATTATACGTATTTATATGTATTTATTTTTACTTATGATGTGTCTTCCATGTGGTGCCAGGCACTATAGTCAGTCATGGGCCCTTGGCAGCTCACAGTAAATGGGGGTGGAGGGTGGGGAAAGACACACAGATATTAAACAGATAAGGTCATAACTACTTGACAGAGGAAGCACAGGATGCCTGAGAGTAGGGACAAGAGAGCGTTCCAATCAAAAGAAGCAGCACATGCAAGGGTCCTGAGGCTAGAGGAAATGCTGAAGTGTAGACTCTAAGGAAAGGGTCTACACAAGGCCCAGGTAAGGCAGCTGAGTTCCTCCTGTCCACTGCTAGATAACTCAGACGGATTCTTTTGGCCTAAGAGATTTTGGGTTGCAACAGTATTCATCATTCAGTCCTTGTTATGAATTTAGGTTGCTATCTCTTCTCTTTCTTATCCTCTTTTCTGACACTACCCTCCTGTGACACATTTTCCCATAAGATTTTTTCATCTTTCAACTGCTGCTTATGAAATCCTACATAAGCAGCAGTGTTAATAGAAGCCTGGTTCCCATGGACCTATTGGGCAACCAAATACACCTGAAATCCCTTCTTTGTGCATTTATGGATAATCTTGAAATGAAACATTGTTGAGCTGTCCTTTGCTTTCAGGTCTCGTATTGAGCTCTGTGGAGGCTGGAGGCTGTGGGAGTGACTGCTCCTTATTGGACCCCACCCTCTTAGGAGGGAGAGGGTTGTGAAAATATTTAAGCATCTAACACAGATATTAGGCAGTGACCTTGAGGAGCTGAGCTGAGAGACAGCGTGAACATAATAGGTTAGTACTGACCTTACACATCTCTATAAATTCTCTTGTGTCCATTTCACTTGGAAATTTTTTTAGAATGTGTTATTTTATGTGGGTACTCTATGTTCTTATTGTGCCTTCTTTGTGTCTTCAGGAGACAATTCAAGCATTATTTATTAGATCCTCAAGGCCAGGTCTTTAAAGGAAAATAATAATCAAGAATTTTGAAAATGAAGGCAGAGAATTTGATAATATGGGAAAAGTAAGAGTGTTATTATTACCGGTAATGTGAAAATACAACTATTCTAGTTCCAGGGAGAGCATGTGAGCTTACACTAAAATCGCTTCGCCATTATGAATGATGCATTAGTGTGTTCATACAGTAGACAACACACACTGGTACTGAATTTAAATGTGGCAGGGACACACATTGAGCAACGGGAAGGAAATATAGGACAATGGTTTTGTGCCTCTTGAACTGACACCTCCTGTTGGGAAACCAATTGGCAGCAATGCCTGCCAGTCAGAATCTGAACCTACTCCTCCATAGGTGAATTCTTATATTAGTTTGTTGTTTATATGAGTTACTTTGTGATTAAACACTTATCTTTCTTTCCCCTCTATCTCTTCCTGCTCCTTCTCTTCCTCCTCACCGCCCACCCCAACGCTCTTTCTTCCTCTCATCCTCCTTCTCCTCCCCTTCCTTCTTAATGCTTTTGGACCAAAGAGTAGGAAGGGTTTCTTATAAAGAAAAGACTCAAACTGGCTAGTGAATCTAAATGTATTGGGACTTTAGAATAGGATTCAAGTGCCTCTGGGTTTACGTCTTAGACAAACTTAAGCTTCTCTTGATCTGTGAGGTTCCCAGTCTGACAGAGGATTTGCAAATTCCTTCTATTTGCCCAGTTAAATATTCCTCTGGGCTACCTTGCCAAAGCTTTTTGGCATAACCATTGTGTTTCTATTATGTGGAAAGTTCTACTGCTTTGATAGTTCCATTTAAATAGCACAATGTTGTGTTTTATAATCAGGATTGGTTACTTCATTACCATGATCCCAGCTTATAATTTAATCACTCCATAGTTCTATATTGTAAATGGCAAGGCTTATGAGGGAAATCCTAACAAAACAAACAAACAAACAAACAAAAAAAGGAATGGTTTTTGAGAAATCTGCCCATGCCATGTCACATGGAGAGTGTACTGAACTTTGAGCAAACGGCCTGTTGAACAATGAACTGTGCTCAACACACTGTGTACTACGACTACTTCTCGGGAAACTCACTTATTTAGTGGGCAACAAAGAAACTGATTTCTGCAGGCTGTGAAAATTCGGTAATATATTAGTAGGATAATACGGAGAAACTAGTCTGAATGTCAGGAGAATTGGGTCTAATTTAGACTTTATCATTAACTAGCTAGCTGGCAAATCATACCCTCTCTATGGTGTGTAGCAATGAGCACAAAGATTTGACCCTCTTGGTTTGCATGATTTTGTGAGGTTTTCTGTCCAGTGAATAGTGAACCATTTTCAGAGGTCACCTCTGGCCGCTTTTGGGAAGAGCAAATCTTTGCTTTTTAATGA
The DNA here is from genome assembly GCF_014108235.1 of Myotis myotis. Classification (NCBI taxonomy): domain Eukaryota; kingdom Metazoa; phylum Chordata; class Mammalia; order Chiroptera; family Vespertilionidae; genus Myotis; species Myotis myotis. Next base: position 77,632,638 of record NW_023416379.1, read on the forward strand.
CTCCTGTGCCTTTGTACTCACAGCCCTGCTAAAAACCTGCCCAAGACCTTTGCTGGAATTTCCCAGTCATTATGTGAGGAGCTCTCTTTGGCTCCTCCCACCTGGGTGCTGCTGTCCCAGCTTGGAACAGAGCAGTGGTGCTCAGCCAGAGGTGATTTTGCCCCTGATTTTATTTTGGGTTGTCATGATGGGAGAGAGGGACAGGGCACTATGCTACTGGCATCTGGAGGGTAGAGGTCAGGGATGCTGCTATAGTAAATATCCTCCAATGCACAGGACTGCCCCCCACAGCAAAGAATTATCCAGCCCCAAATGTCAGTGGTGCAGAGAAACCTTAAAAAGGGCCAATAACAGCTGTCAGACTTCTTTCGCTGACCCCAGACTAATGAATTTCTTACCTTTTACAACAAACCAGAGCGTACAATCACATATGCACACTCATACACTGTGTAAGTGTAACTAAACTTAAAATTTTATTTAGTATGTATGTAGTTAGACTTACTACATATGGCACACTGATATTTCCTATTATATTTTAAATCGAAAATGCTAGTCAGAACCCACTGTTCTGATTTCACAGCACACCGAGGGATCACAATCCATAGTTTACAAAATACTCTTTTGGAGAACCTCCAAGACTTTGGTGTCCAATATAATTAGGTAAATATTTCTTAAGTGTGTTCAAATGATAGGTTTACCACTTATTTTAGGCCAGTTACTTAACCTCTATAGCCATCAGAACCCCCAACTATAAACTTAGAATAACAACAAGATCTACCTCAAGTCATTTATACCAAGATTAAGTAAGGATAAAAATTAGAAAGTGTCCATTATGTGATATACACTAAACATGTTAGTTCCTTTCCATGTACTATACAGGTAATGCACTAACATCCATTTTCTAAATGAAAAATAAAATTCATCCAGCAGTGAAAAATATAGAATTGCAATAGGAAAGAGGAATGAACCTCTTCCTGAGCGGAGAGAACTTAGAAGGTTTTGGTGACTATCAGGCCAGGACTAAGCCCCACTTCATGCATTTGAACAAGAGCAGCACGACAGCCAAAGAGCAGAGGACTAACTCTGGTCCGAGGACCTTGTCCTCTTCCCTGTTGTAAGTTCTCTGGTTCAAGGCCCCTCACTGGCTTGCTTCTCCTGTGTGGGATCCAGGCTGCTCTGTTTATATCCTCAGAGTGAGGACAAATGGCAACCTGAGACTTACTTGGTGCAATTTGACACCAATGGCCACTATTGGGTGAGAATATGGGCAAAGGAAGACCTCATGGGACTCCACCAATTCCACCATTAAGAAAGCAGATACTTCACCCTTCTGTTCAAATGTACACCATAAAATACAGTTTGCTTCTATGGTTTCATTCATTCATGCATGCATTCATTCATGCATTCACTCATGTTTAGAGAAACCAGGAGGCTGCGACATGGCTGGGAAGCCCAAGCTTCACTACATGAATGGACGACTTCGAATGGAGCCCATCCGGTGGCTCCTGGCTGCAGCTGGAGTCGAGGTGGGTTGTGAGTTCTGTCATCTTAAGTTGAATCCAAAATTGACTGTGGTGAAGTACTTTCTCACGTCAGCTAGGAGACTTTCATACTAGATGGCCTGTGAATGGTTTTGCCTTAAATAAAAATACTATGCATATTAGGAAAGAATTGGACTATTTGACCAATAAAATTTTTAAAAATCCAGCAATTGTCAGAGTACAGGGAAAATTGAAAGGACATTTTAAAGGAAATAAAAGAAACAGCCACTAAACATAACTTATGGACCTTGTTTTGATTTTAATAAACAGTAAAATATTTATGACACATATACAACTATTGATTGAATATTAGAGGATATTAAAAATCATTGTTAATTTTTTAGTTATGTGTGATATTGTGGTTATTTTAATAATAAATCTAATATTTTAGGAATATAAATAAAAGAGTTAAGTATTAAATGATACAGTATATGGGGTTGTTTCAAATTCTCACAAGCTAGGGAGAGTGGGTGGGCATCTAGGTGACACAAGATTGGCTTGTGTGATAATGATTGTAGCTGGGTAATGGATACAACGAGTATATTTGTACTTTCATTTTGTACATGCTAGAAATTTTTATAATAAAAGGATAAAAATGATAATATTAGAATGTAATGTAATTAAAATTAAGATATAACCACAAAAGTGGAGAGGAGCAGATTATAACAAGCTGCCTGTTAAAGATTTAAGGCATGCACTCAGCCATAATTGTGTTGAGCACCTTGAAGTGGCAGGTTCTGTGCTTGGTTCTGGGGATACACGGATGAACCAGACAGACAAGGTCCCTGCCCTCAGGAAGCTTACATTCCAGTCAGGATGCAGACAAGTGAATAGGTGATTAAAAGGAGGCATGGGGGCGCATCTAGGAGGACATCCAAGCATTTACAGCAAGCATGTCAAACCCACATGTGGCCCACAACGAATATTTTTGCACCCCAGTCAAGATAACGGTATATAAGAAACGTTTTAATAAAAATTTCATAACCTAGTTTTTACAAAATCCTGTTATATATAATTATTAATAACCAACTACAATGTTCGCTAATGACTGATTACTATAATCATGTTGCATTCATTTCCCTTACCTGCCTTATGTGCAGGGGCACCATTTCTCTCCACTAATACTAGCAGCAAATATTCTAGCAGCCAATTGCCACATCATTAGTCTGGTACTGACTTGTTTGGTGTGCGCAACAGGAAATATCTCGCTTTCGGAGAACAAGAAAAATAAGTTTATTTGCTTTACGCTTATTAATTTGTGCAGTTATTCAGTGTCTGGTAAGTTAATGTTCAAGAAAAAATATTAATTTTCCTTAAAATGTTCTATTATTATTTTATGTTAATGATGAGTCTTTTATTTCAGCCCTTTGTATTCAGCATGTCTCTATGGAAATAAACCTACGTTTCTATGAAAATGGAAGCTTTTGTTTTTTTGTGACCCACATAAACTTAAACCTTGTTTATTTGACCCGAGTTAGCCTTTGAGTTTGACATGCTTGATTTACAGTGTCAATATGCCAGGTTCTGCATGGAAAATTGGTAGGTTTCCCTGGCATCTGTTGAGCTCTGCCCTCTGGAGGTGGCAATGAGAAAAACACTTTTCTCTCAGTCCACATCAGAGTGAGTCAGCAGCTCTGAGGGTTTTCAGGAGAGGGAGGCATGGATGAACTCAGGAAATTTTGTCCCACAAATCAGAACAGTAAAGGAGGGTTTCAGGTGAGGTGAGACAGGAGCTTTACTGTGTTCCCTTCAGCCTCATAACAACATGTTTACCTGATCCAGGATTATACTTTCTTCATTGGTTCATGAAGACATGGGGACTTGAGCCTGACTCTTTCTTAATTTCATATGTGAGGAAGTACACAAAAAATACAAATAGTGCCATGCAGCTTTTTTTTCTCTCTCCATGAACCCACCCCGACTTCAGCTCTGGGGTTCAGGGGTGTGTTCAGAGCCTGTGGGCAGGATGAGTTCAGCACAGGAGGGTGACTAGGAGGTGATGTTGAGAACATCTCAGGCTTCCTCTACTCCATCCCAGCTTTACTGAAGAGGGTGTGGGGTAAGGATCTTGGTCAGCATTCCTGGGTTCTGTGCTCCCAAAGGTTGATCTTTACAATCATTTTCACCTCCGTTAGCCTCACAAGCAACATCACACCAGCCAATGCCAATGCCACCCTACCTTGGCCACCCTCCCTTCATGACCATCCTCCATCCTTTATGTTTGTCTTGCACTGGAAGCTTTATAAATCCCTGCACACATAACTCACTATCTATCAGGTCTTCCCCTATGGAATTATGTAGATCCACAATAGACTGTTCCACTGATCAAGCTAAAGATCAAAACTTTTATTATAAAATACTCCTTTTAAACTATAAAATGAAATGAAATGAGGTAATTGTCACCTTGGTGACAGCATCTTAGATGGTTATGGGCCCGTGGATATTCCACACTGGTAGACACACAATTTCCTGGCCTGTCTCATATGGAGAGAAAGGCTTTCCTGAGATATCAAAACTCCATAACTACAAGAACTTCCCAGTCCCTTCCCTGTGATAACACTCCCCTCCCAAATCATGGCCTGACCATTGACAGATGTAAAAGCAGATGGAGGTGAAAGGAACCTCCAAGTGTGAGCAGTTAAGTGCTGCAAGCCATGCTCTGTCCTCTTTTTAAAATATATTCATTGTTGAAAGTATTACAGATGTTTTCTTCTATTCCCCCTCTAGCCCCCACCCATAACATGCTCCACCCTGTTCCTGCCCACTCCCTAGGCCTTCCCTGCATTATTGTTTGTCCATGGGCTAAGCATATATAAATTCTTTGGTCAAACTCTTCCAGCCCCCCACACCCGCCACATCCCTCTGAAATACATCCTTCTATTGCATGTTTCAGTGTCTCTGGATCTGTTTTGTTCATCAACTTACTTTGTTCATTAGATTCGACACAATCATGTGATACTTGTCTTTCTCTGACTGGCTTACTTTGCTTCATGTTCTGTTCTTGATGGCTCTAATCTGAATTTCCAAATGGCATCACTGTACTCCTTGTGTACCATGCCAAACTCAGGAATATTACCTCCTCCATATGATGTACCAGATAGGTCATTTAAGGTTAAAAGTTCTGTAATGCTCAAAGTTCTGTAATGAATCACAGAACTCCTTTACTCTTTCTGATTCTAGTTTGAAGAGCAATTTTTGGAAAGTCCAGAAGACTTGGAAAAATTAAGAAATGGTAAGACAATGTATCTAAATTCCTCTGATGAGGGAATAAATGCAATAGTGAGGTTTGAACACCAGGCAATGTCTATGAGTGTGCATGGTGGGAGATGGAGGGTGGGTGAAAGAGGAAGAAAAGTAGTTCAAGTATAAGGGTGGGGCCCCTTGAGTAGGTCTCACCACTCACTCAGGGCTAGGAAGGCTAGAACTCAGAATATTCACCAGGGATTCATCCCTTGTGACCTGGAATGCCCACTCCTTGCTTCTTCTCCTTTCTGCACCCGCTGTGAGGAGCTGTGTCCGCTCAGGACCCCACCTATCCTCCGACACTCAAACACATGCATCAGGGTGAAGAGAGTAGAAATAGGCCCAGCAGTAGCTTTGAATTATCTCTATGGTTTGTTGCGAGGTAATGCCCTAGCAATATTGCAGATGTTGAAGTCAGGGAAAGAGATCCCTACGTTAAAATCTCTCTCAAAACCTGCTTTAAATGCCATGAGCACCACAAGAGTTACTGTGGGAACTTCCCATTTGAAATACCATCGGGCTGGCAGCCTGCTGCAGCCTCTCTCCAGCTTCTTTTAAAAATATCCACAAAGATAAATCAATCGCAAAAAATACAGGTAGCTACCATGTATCTGATGGAAATAAAAAGGTCAATAAATAAAATAGTGAGTTAAAAAATAAAAAGCAGACTGATAAGAAAAAGGACTGTAAAAAACTAAGAACAAAATGCCATTTTGTTAAAGTATTACCTGATAATTTCAACAAACTTGTTTTCATCTCAAAAGACTGTGATCCATTAGACATTTCACTCTACTTTTTCTTTTCTTTTTTCAAAAGATGGGTCTTTGATGTTCCAGCAAGTGCCCATGGTGGAAATCGACGGGATGAAGCTGGCACAGACCAGAGCCATTCTCAATTACATTGCTGCCAAATACAACCTCTACGGGACAGACATAAAGGAGAGAGCCCTGTAGGTATTTTTTCTGTGTTTTTCATCAACAATTAATAACAATTTAGATTCTTCCTTGAATGATCAGGATTGTGTCACGGGATCATGACCAACAGCAGCATGAGCCTTTGAGGTACAGACTGAGGCCCAGTCCAACAGGGAGCATGAGGAGGAGGGATTCCACTTGAAGCGGAATCAAACAGTGGGATTAGAAAGGAAGACTCAGTCCACAGAGGTAGCACAGGGAGTGACAGACTTTTCCAAACACCGGTGAACCATGAAGCCAGGAAGATGGTGGAGTCATGACTCCAGGTGCTCAGGCCTTTAAAGAAAAGACTGGGGAGGAAAGGACACAAAGGGGCTCATTCTCAAGTTCCAGAAATTGCAGGCACAGTTACCAGGAGTCTAACTCACCAGCCCGTTGTATGGACTGAACTCGACAAGGGTTAGCAGAGGCAGGTTTTCAAGAGGCCCGGTTTACTTAGAACATTTTTTTTTTTTTTTTTAATGAAGCAGCCAGATTTATTCAAGGCAGCTACATCTGGGAGGGGTGGGGGTGTTCTCCTTCTTTTTGAGAGGGAACCACATGATTGAAACTAAAACTTGTAAGGAACTGGTAGCACTTACTTAAAATGTTGAACATAGACTTATCCTATGTCAGCACCTCCACCTCTAGGTATGTTCCCAAGATAATAAACACTACATCCACACTAAACCTTGTACTGTGGCTTCATAGACCTCCTTGGGAGCCCTCAGGGGAAATCTGAAACTGGCTCCCGTCTGTGAAGGGCAGGGAGAGACTGAAGAAAAAGGCCTGCAGTCCTTATTGGTAGGTGGCAGGTTTAATAAACAAGGAAATTTGTTCATGACCACAAGTCGAGTAGTTTTCTGAATCCACCTTCCAGGATCTTAAAAGGTTATATAGAGGCCTTAACTGGGTTACATACCAAGTCCAGATGGTCTTATCACCACATTCCTATCCCAAGGCTGTGTCCTGGGGAAGGCATGTGGAGAGCCCATTCCAAGCACAGGGGAGGGATTGGGGAGCCTCCAATTGCCCAGGTGCAGCTTGTGGGTGAAATGACATTCACTCTTCTTGATGACCTTCCCCAACATTCACACAAATGTTCATAGCAGCGTGGCTCACAATATTTAAAAAGTGGAGACAATAGAAATGTCCATCAACTGGTGAATGAATGAACAGAGTGCAATATTTACACAATGAAATGTAATTTAGCCATAGAGAGGACAAAATTCTAATGTAGGTGACAACATGAATGAACTTTAAAAATAGTATACAAAATGAAAGAAACCACATACAAAAGCCCATATATAAAATCATTCCATTCATATGAAATGTCCAAACATTCAAATCCATATAAGCAGAAAGTACTTGTGTGATCTCCTGGGGAAGGAGTTTTGGGGAAATAGGAAGTGACAGTCAAGAGCACAGAATTTCTTTTGGGCATGATAGGAAATGTCCTGGAATGAGAGAATGTGATGATGATTTCAGAATGTACTAAAAACTACAGAATAGTACACTTTACATAAAGGGTGATATTTATGGTATGTAAATATAGTATTTCAATAAAGCTGGTATATTTATAAGTATTGTAGAAAACCCAGTTTAGAACAAAAGAAAAAAACTCCTCTATAATATGCACTGGTTGGAACTATATAAAGGATCGCACCCATTCAGGGATGTTTCAGGTAGAGTCTTGAGCAGTGCAAACATGGCCAAAATTTATAAACAGCACATGGAGAAGGTTGGGAACTGTGTTCCATGGGCACTCATTGGAAGAACTGCTACTATTGGGCATATTTATGGGCCTGGGTGGTGTAACAGGATGAGAGAGGGAGAGGGACATGACTGAGGTGTCTGTGCCAGGGACACTCTGCAGATTCCTCAGGTGGCAGGCCTTTAGCCTTATGGATCACAAGCAGTTTGTGCCCAGAACCAACCACAGCAGAGATGGCAAACCCTAGGTAGCATCTCAGTGGGTACTTGCAATGACTCCAGCAATTTCTCCATGCCTGTGACTCTGGACACCTCACTGATGTTCTCTGTCAGTATATTTGGTCATGGGCATAACAGAAATTTTAAACGTAGATATCCACCTTGATATGAAATGTTAAATTTTGGTGAATATCACAGCTGAATGACTGGCATATAAAAATGCACTCAGCCCTAGCTGTTTTTGCTCAGTGGATAGAGCATCAGCCTGCAGACAGAAGGGTCCTGGGTTCGATTGGGGTCAAAGGCACATGCCCTGGTTGTGCGCTTGATCGCCAGTGGCGGGCATATAGGAGGCAGCGATCAATTATTCTCTTTCATCATTGATGTTTCTCTCCCTCTCCCTTCCTCTCTGAAATCAATAAAGAAATATATTTTTAAAAAATGCACCCAATGGAGGTGAATCACTTTGCCACCTCCCAATAACCCATTCTCTTAGATTTTTAAACTATAACATGTAAGACAGGTGACAGTTGACAATTGGGTCATTTTTGTCTTTCAGGATTGATATGTATTCAGAAGGTATTGCAGATTTGTATGAAATGATCCTGCGTTTCCCACTATTCCCACCTGATGAACAAGATGCCAAGATGACCCAGATCAGAGAGAGAACAACAAATCGTTATTTCCCAGCCTTTGAAAAGGTAAGTGGGCTGTTCAGTGTTTGGGGAACTGAGACTAGAGGACATAGAGAAATGGTGCCTGGGAAGTCCTGGGGATTTGACCTTCACTTCCAATGGGCCCTCCTGACTACTGATGGAGCACCCTGGCTCTCCAGGGATGTTATCAAAATCAGCTGTGGGTAGGACCTGTACCGGTTATACCCAAGTTATAATCTGTCAGCAAAAGCTCAGTTTACTAGGACCCGATTTAGAATTCTCTGTCTGATGGCATTTCATGGCCACAGTTAGAGCCGCACTGGCGATTGGAGTAGGTCCTGCAGAGCTCCATGCAGGGGCTTTTCATCCAAGAGGAGCGCGAGGGAAGCGACTCAACGGAAAATATGCTGACAACAGGCAACATGACCCCAACTGCCCACCAGGAGGATATGGCAGTGTTTCTGGGATGGATGTCGTATCTAAACAGAGAGAAAGGCAGTGGGATGGAGAGGAAGAAACAGATAAAAAGATGTTAAGGAATAAATAATCTACACATTTTGTGAGCATGGCTCTCAAACTTTTGAGGAAAGTCATGCAAAACTAAGGAATAAAGTTCCATCAATATACATAATACATAACATTATTTAATGCTTCTCTTTGAAGGTAAAAGGAGAGTATTTCAGATTAAAACACCCTGGAATCATACTGAATAAAATCATGAGCAACAACAAAAATATTGTAAGGGATACAGGAGGCTTACATAGAAGTAAAAAGATTAACACTGAGGAACTTATTTTTATTAAGTATTAAATCATTCATTCATTCAACAAATATTAATTTGTTGCTTGTGTGTGAGGTTCTATTCAAAGTGAAAAGAATTTGGTATTAATCAGAACATACTAGTACATTCTACTGGTCCTTGTGGTGCCAAGAGTTTAGGCACATTTCACATGATGAAAACCTAAATAGATATTGCAATTTAGGTGTATCTATACTTTGAAAATGAAGAGTTCCATGATCACATGAATAAAGAGCCCCATGATCCCATGAAAATAAAGAGTCCTATGATCACATGAATGCAAAATGCATATAACAAGAGAGCATTTGATATTTTATTGTAGTCATTAAGTACTTATCCATTCGTATCTATCTATCTAGTCTGAAAGCGTATTTGCCAAAATGTTATCTTTAGTGAGTGTTCCACATGTGCTTTTTCCTCTATGATTTCCACATTGCTGCAATGATTTTAATAAGCATCACATATTTCTCCAATATTTAATTATAAAAAACTGAAACAGAAAAGTTGAAAGAGATGTACAATAAACTCATATATACTGATTAAAAATTAACATTTTATAATTATGTTTGCTTAATCATATATCTCCCCATCCCTCTCTGCTGTAATCAAACATTATTTTTTAAAATATATTTTTATTGATTTTTTAGGGAGAGGAAGGGAGAGAGATAGAGAGTTAGAAAAATCGATGAGAGAGAAACATCGATCAGCTGCCTCCTGCACACCCCCTACTGCGGGTGTGCCCGCAACCAAGGTACATGCCCTTGACTGGAATCGAACCTGGGACCCTTCAGTCCCCAGGCCGATGCTCTATCCACTGAGCCAAACCAGTTAGGGCCAAACATTATTTTTTGATGCATTTAAAAGTAAGTTACAGACAACTGCAGTCATCCATCGGCAGTTCACATGTGAATTGTAACAAATTCTTCTTATGTTATTGAGAGGCACAGGTGGCTTAGGCGTAAGAGACAATGTTGTAGGAGAAATGGTGAGTTCAAATTGTTCCAGGATTATTTCAGATCCTACATAGGTAGACCAGGAAATGTGACCAGCAGACAAGAGGAGAAATATAGACTCTGAAATAGTGTTCTCAGGATTGAGGAAGGATGTCATGAAGATGGAATCTTTGCCCGAAGGAGAGAGAGAGAA
>NW_023416379.1:77667141-77783909 GCF_014108235.1 Myotis myotis
AGTAAACATTTGCTGTAGGCAAGATCCATAATGAATGTTAAAGTTGGTGGGTGAAAGCTCATTTAGAAACTGAATATTTGCATACTCACAAAGTACCTCCCTATAAAATATTTACTAATTCCAAATAGGAACATTATAGCTGACAAGACTGGCAGACACTACTTGAGTCAAAGGATCAAGGTTAGCTTCATTGTTAATAAGACATATTTTGTCTTGGGTATGATGTTATGTCCAGAAGTGATGCCCCAAGATAGGAACAGCATAATTTCTGTAGTATTCTTGCAAAAAACCCCACATATAACATCAATCATGAGGAAATGTAAGGCAGAGCCAGATTGAGGGACATTAGACCATTGTTCTCCTAAAGCCCCAAGGTCAGCAGATAGGGAGGGACTGAGGAATTGGCATGGATTGGAGGAGACTATGGCAACTAATCAGTGTAAAATCCTGTACTGAAAAAAAGACACTGATCAAAAAACTGCTGAAACCTGTAAAATCTGGAGTTTGCTTAATAGTATTGTATCAATGTCAGATTCCTGGTTTGATCATTTTACTATGGTTATGTATGATATTCATATTAGACAAAACTGCGGGAAGGGCATTTGGGAACTCTGCACCACTTTTGCAATTTTTCTGTAACATAAATAATTTCACTAAAGTTTAAAAGATATATTTTAAATTATTTATTGATGCAATACAATGGGATTTGCTTCAAAACAATGCTTACAATTATTGTGGTAATGTGATGGGTGCATTAAGGCCCATTATACTCTTCTTTCTGCATTCATATCTGTTAGAAATCTTTCATTAGAAAAAGATACATTTACGTATTTATATGTATTTATTTTTACTTATGATGTGTCTTCCATGTGGTGCCAGGCACTATAGTCAGTCATGGGCCCTTGGCAGCTCACAGTAAATGGGGGTGGAGGGTGGGGAAAGGCACACAGATATTAAACAGATAAGGTCATAACTACTTGACAGAGGAAGCACAGGATGCCTGAGAGTAGGGACAAGAGAGCGTTCCAATCAAAAGAAACAGCACATGCAAGGGTCCTGAGGCTAGAGGGAAATGCTGAAGTGTAGTCTCTAAGGAAAGGGTCTACACAGGCCCAGGTAAGGCAGCTGAGTTCCTCCTGTCCACTGCTAGATAACTCAGACGGATTCTTTGGGCCTAGAGAATTTGGGTTGCAACAGTATTCATCATTCAGTCCTTGTTATGAATTTAGATTGCTGTCTCTCTATTTTCTCTTTCTTATCCTCTTTTCTGACACTACCCTCCTGTGACATATTTTCCCATAAGATTTTTCCATCTTTACAGCAAATTTCATGAAATCCTACATAAGCAGCAGTGTTAATAGAAGCCTGGTTCCCATGGACCTATTGGGCAACCAAATACACCTGAAATCCCTTCTTTGTGCATTTATGGATAATCTTGAAATGAAACATTGTTGAGCTGTCCTTTGCTTTCAGGTCTCGTATTGAGGTCTGTGGAGGCTGGAGGCTGTGGGAGTGACTGCTCCTTATTGGACTCCACCCCCTTAGGAGGGAGAGGGTTGTCAAAATATTTAAGCATCTAACACAGATATTAGGCAGTGACCTTGAGGAGCTGAGCTGAGAGACAGCGTGAACATAATAGGTTAGTACTGACCTTACACATCTCTATAAATTCTCTTGTGTCCATTTCACTTGGAAATTTTTTTATGTGGGTACTCTATGTTCTTATTGTGCCTTCTTTGTATCTTCAGGAGACAATTCAAGCATTATTTATTAGATCCTCAAGGCCAGGTCTTTAAAGGAAAATAATAATCAAGAATTTTGAAAATGAAGGCAGAGAATTTGATAATATGGGAAAAGTAAGAGTGTTATTATTACCGGTAATGTGAAAATACAACTATTCTAGTTCCAGGGAAAGCATGTGAGCTTACACTAAAATCGCTTCGCCATTATGAATGATGCATTAGTGTGTTCATACAGTAGACAACATACACTGGTACTGAATTTTAATGTGGCAGGGACACACATTGAGCAACGGGAAGGAAATATAGGACAATGGTTTTGTGCCTCTTGAACTGACACCTCCTGTTGGGAAACCAATTGGCAGCAATGCCTGCCAGTCAGAATCTGAACCTACTCCTCTATAGGTGAATTCTTATATTAGCTTGTTGTTTATATGAGTTACTTTGTGATTAAGCACTTATCTCTCTTTCTCCTCTATCTCTTCCTGCTCCTTCTCTTCCTCCTCACCGCCCACCCCAACGCTCTTTCTTCCTCTCATCCTCCTTCTCCTTTCCTTCCTTCTTTAATGCTTTTGGAGCAAAGGGTAGAAAGGGTTTCTTATAAAGAAAAGACTCAAACTGACTAGTGAATCGAAATGTATAGGGACTTTAGAATAGGAAGTCAAGTGCCTCTGGCTTTACATCTTAGGCAAATTTAAGAAAATAATGGCCTTCTCTTGAGCTGTGAGGTTCCCAGTCTGACAGAGGATTTGCAAATTCCTTCTGTTTGCCCAGTTAAATATTCCTCTGGGCTACCTTGCCAAAGCTTTTTGGCATAACCATTGTGTTTCTATTATGTGGAAAGTTCTGCTGCTTTGATAGTTCCATTTAAATAGCACAATGTTGTGTTTTGTAATCAGGATTGGCTACTTCATTACCATGATCCCAGCTTATAATTTAATCACTCCATAATTCTATGTTGTAAATGGCAAGGTTTATGAGGGAAATCCTAACAAAACAAACAAACAAAAAAAGGAATGGCTTTTGAGAAATCTGCCCATGCCATGTCACATGGAGAGTGTACTGACCTTTGAGCAAACGGCCTGTTGAACAATGAACTGTGCTCAACACCCTGTGTACTACGACAACTTCTCGGGAAACTCACTAATTTAATGGGCGACAAAGAAACTGATTTCTGTAGGCTGTGAAAATTCAGTAATATACTAGTAGAATAATAGGGAGAAACTAGTCTGAATGTTAGGAGAATTGGAATCTAATTTAGACTTTATTACTAACTAGCTAGCTGGCAAATCATACCCTCTCTTTGGTGTGTAGCATATTGTTTACACTCTTGAAGGACCAGCCTACTTCTCAGACCCTTTCTAGGTCTATAATTGGGGAAGTCTTGAGGGGAGAGTTACATACATCAATGGAGCATTAGTTTTCAGAAGGCACACGAAGTCACCCAGTAGGGTGCAGCCTAATGAGAGTCAGTAGTGCCCTGGAAGAATTGTCAACAAAACAAAGAGCAAAACAGAGTTCTCATGCAGGAAAGCCTCAGAATTCCAGTTGTCAACAAGCTTATTTTTCTGACCAGACTTTAGACCCTTAAAGGGAAGGAACAAATCCGACTTGTTTCTTGTTCCCAAAGAGCCATTACTGCTTGATACATGAAGACATGAAGCTGCTCCATGAGTGTTAGTTGAGGAAGTTTGAATGAAACACCTAAAAAGCGAAAATATATTACATGTCACCCAGAAACAAGGTTCTAAGAAGCAAATAAATAAATATCCTTTGGAATATTTAAACTCTTTTTGTAACCAAACCCAGATTTGGCTGCCTTTGCAATGAGAGCCAAACTCATGAAACAGGTGCTGGTGAAAAAGGAAAGGGGTTTATTTGAGTGCTGGCATCTTGAGAAGATGGGAGACTTTTCCCAGTCCTCAAAAAATCATCTGGAGATCTCAGTGCTGACGGAGGTTTTTATAAGGATGGACAGGGACTGTACAACAATTACATCAGGGGGGAGGGGAATGAGAAGTGCTGCTTCTCCTAAGAAGGGGGAGCATGAGAAAGGAAGTGGGCTTCCTCCCCTATTCTCAGAGTTCTCTCTCTTCAAACAGAAATTTGTAAATTTACTGAGGACACCTGTGGCCCCAAGCAATAGTTCTCTAAGCTGTAAGAAAGGCTAAATAGGGAATGAAAACACAGGGCTTTATTTACACACTTTAAGAAAACAGAGGGTTGGTTCCAGCCTTGAGAAAAGGCAGAATAAAACCCAGCATTTATTGCTTAATTGCAATGTTAACTTACGGTTACCTTTTGACATATAAAAATTCAAATTTCATGTACCTTTTAAAAAATATTACTATTGCTTGGAGATATATATGTTTTGCTAAGAAATTAAAATCTTGCAAAGATGCTTAAAAACATTTTCTGAGTAGAGGTCTAGTGACTAAGAATGGGACAGAAATTGTCCCCCCCTAAGTGTAGGCAACTGAATCCTTGCCTGGGCACACCTACAACCTCCACCATTGTGACAACGGAACAGCACACACAGCTTCTATAAAGTGGCATCCTTCAGAAACGTGGTGGCTTTTTGAATATGGCCCGGGCAATGCACACAAATATTTGACCCTCTTGGTTTGCATGATTTTGTGAGGTTTTCTGTCCAGTGAACAGCGAACCACTTTCAGAGGTCACCTCTGGCTGCTTTTGGGAAGAGCAAATCTTTGCTTTTTAATGGCTCCTGTGCCTTTGTACTCACATCCCTGAGAAAACCTGCCCAAGACCTTTGCTGGAATTTCCCAGTCATTATGTGAGGAGCTCTCTTTGGCTCCTCCCACCTGTGTGCTGCTGTCTCAGCTTGGAACAGAGCAGTGGTGCTCAACCAGAGGTGATTTTGCCCCTGATTTTATTTTGGGTTGTCATGATGGGAGAGAGGGACAGGGCACTATGCTACTGGCATCTTGTGGGTAGAGGTCAGGGATATTGCTAAAGTAAATATCCTCCAATGCACAGGACTGCCCCCCACAACAAAGAATTATCCAGCCTCAAATATCAGTGTTTCAGAGAAACCTTAGAAAAGGGACGCAGCTGTTAGACTTCTTTTGCTGACCCCAAACTAATGTATTTCTTACCTTTTACAACAAACCAGAGCATACAATCACATACGCACACTCACACACAATGTAAGTGTAACTAAAATTAAAATTTTATTTAGTAATTATATAGTTAGACTTACTACATATGGTACGCTGATATTTTCTATTATATTTCAAATGGAAAATGCTAGTCTGAACCCACTGTTCTAATTTCACAGCACACCGAGGGATCACAATCCATAGTTTACAAAATACTGTTTTAGATCAGGGGGTGGGGGGTGCCAATGAGGGGATAAGGAACACATATGTAATACATTAATCAATAAAAAAATAAAATACTGTTTTAGAGAAGCTCCACGACTTTGGTGTCCAATATAAGTTTTTTTTAAGTGTGTTCAAATGATAGCTTAACCACTTATTTTAGGCCAGTTGCTTAACCTCTATAGCCATGAGAACCACCAACTATAAACTTAGAATAACAACAAGATCTACCTCAAGTCATTTTTTCTAAGATTAAATAAGGATAAAAATTAGAAAGGGTCTGTTATGTGGTAGACACTACACATGTTAGTTCCTTTCTATGTACTATAAAGGTAATGCACTAACATTCCTTTTTCTAAATGGAATATAAATATCATGCAGCAGTGAAAAATATAGAATTGCAGTAGAAAAGAGGAATGAACCTCTTCCTGAATGGAGAGAACTTAGAAGGTTTTGGTGACTATCAGGCCAGGACTAAGCCCCACTTCATGCATTTGAACAAGAGCAGCATGACAGCCAAAGAGCAGAGGACTAACTCTGCTCCCTTGTCCTCCTCCCTGTCATTAAGTCCTCTGGTTTCAAGGCCCCTCACTGGCTTGCTTCTCCTGTGTGGGATCCAGGCTGCTCTGTTTATATCCTCAGAGTGAGGACAAATGGCAACCTGAGACTTACTTGGTGCAATTTGACACCAATGGCCACTATTGGGTGAGAATATGGGCAAAGGAAGACCTCATGGGACTCCACCAATTCCACCATTAAGAAAGCAGATACTTCACCCTTCTGTTCGAATGTACACCATAAAATACAGTTTGCTCCTATGGTTTCATTCATTCATTCATGCATTCATTCATGCATTCACTCATGTTTAGAGAAACCAGGAGGCTGCGACATGGCTGGGAAGCCCAAGCTTCACTACTTCAATGCACGAGGCAGAATGGAGCCCATCCGGTGGCTCCTGGCTGCAGCTGGAGTCGAGGTGGGTTGTGAGTTCTGTCATCTTAAGTTGAATCCAAAATTGACTGTGGTGAAGTGCTTTCTCACGTCAGCTAGGAGGCTTCCATACTAGATGGCCTGTGAATGGTTTTGCCTTAAATAAAAATACTATGCATATTATGAAGGAATTGGACTATCTGAACAATAAAATTTTAAAAAATCCTGCCATTGTAAGAGTACAGGAAAATTTTAAAAGAAACAAAAGAAATAGCCACTAGACATAATTTATGAACCTTATTTTTATTTTAATATACAGTAATATATTTGACACATATACAACTATTGATTGAATATTACAGGATATTAAAAATCATTGTTAATTTTTTAGTTATGTGTGATATTGTGGTTATTTTAATAATAAATCTAATGATTTAGAAATATAAAGAGTCAAGTATTAAATTATCCTGTATATGGGGTTGTTTCGAATTTTCACAAGATAGGGAGAGTGGGTGGGCATCTAGGTGACACAAGATTGACTTGTGTGATTATGATTGTAGCTGGGTGATGGATACAAAGAGGATCTTTGTACTTTCATTTTGTACATGCTAGAAATTTTTATAATAAAAGGATAAAAATGATAATATTAGAATGTAATGTAATTAAAATTAAGATATAACCACAAAAGTGGAGAGGAGCAGATTATAACAAGCTGCCTGTTAAAGATTTAGGCATCCACTCAGCCATGATTGTGTTGAGCACCTTGAAGTGGCAGGTTCTGTGCTTGGTTCTGGGGATACACAGATGAACCATAACGACAAGGTCCCTGCCCTCAGGAAGCTTACATTCCAGTCAGGATGCAGACAAGTGAATAGGTGATTAAAAGGAGGCATGGGGGCATCTAGGAGGACATCCAAGCATTTACAGCAAGCATGTCAATCTCGCGGGCCACAGGCCACATGTGGCCCACAACGAATATTTTTGTGGCCCAACCAATATAACAGTATGTAAGAAACATTTTAATAAAAATTTTATAACTTTAATTTTTATGATAATCCTGTTATACATAATCCTATATAATAAAAGCCTAATATCCTAAGTGTCTGACCATTTGTTCAATGGTTCGACCATATGCTATGATGTGCACTGACCACCAAGGGGCAGATGCTCCGACTGGTAGTTTAGCTTGCTGGTGGGGTCAGCCGATCGATACTGGCCCTGATTGTGCACTGATGGGGTCTCTCAGCCTGGCTTGCGCCCTCTCATTGTCCGAGACCCCTTAGGAGATGTCGGAGAGCCGGTTTCAGCCCAATCCCCACAGGCCAGGCCGAGGGACCTCACCGGTGCACAAATCCGTGCACTGGGCCTCTAGTTAATAAAAAACGACAACCTTTGCTAATGACTGATTACTATAATCATGTTGCATTCATTTCCCTTATCCACCTTACATGCAGTGGTACCATTTCTCTCCACTAATACTAGCAGCAAATATTCTAGCAGCCAGTTGCCACAACATTAGTCTTGTACTGACTTGTTTAGTGTGCGCAACAGGAAATATCTCACTTTTGGAGAACAAGAAAAATAAGTTTATTTGCGTTACACTTATTATTTTGTGCAGTTATTCAGTCTGGTAAGTTAATGTTCAAGAAAAAATATTAATTTTTCTTAAAATGTTCTATTATTTTATGTTAATGATGAGTCATTTATTTCAGCCCTTTGTATTCAGCATGTCTCTATGGAAATAAACCTATGTTTCTATGAAAATGGACACTTTTGTTTTTATGTGACCCACATAAACTTAAACCTTGTTTATTTGACCCATGTTAGCCATTGAGTTTGACATGCTTGATTTACAATGTCAAAATCCCAGGTTCTGCATGGAAAATTGGTAGGTTTCCCTGGCATCTGTTGAGCTCTGCCCTCTAGAGGTGTCAATGAGAAAAACACTTTTCTCTCAGTCCACATCAGAATGACTCAGCAACTCTGAGGGTTTTCAGGAGAGGGAGGCATGGATGAACTCAGGAAATGTTGTCCCACAAATCAGAACAGTAAAGGAGGGTTTCAGGTGAGGTGAGACAGGAGCTTTACTGTGTTCCCTTCAGCCTCATAACAACATGCTTACCTGAGCCAGGATTATACTTTCTTCATTGGTTCATGAAGACATGGGGACTTGAGCCTGACTCTTTCTTAATTTCATCAGTGAGGAAGTACACAAAAAATACAAATAGTGCCATGCAGCTTTTTTTCTCTCTCCATGAACCCACCCCGACTTCAGCTCTGGGGTTCAGGGGTGTGTTCAGAGCCTGTGGGCAGGATGAGTTCAGCACAGGAGGGTGACTAGGAGGTGATGTTGAGAACATCTCAGGCTTCCTCTACTCCATCCCAGCTTTACTGAAGAGGGTGTGGGGTAAGGATCTTGGTCAGCATTCCTGGGTTCTGTGCTCCCAAAGGTTGATCTTTACAATCATTTTCACCTCCGTTAGCCTCACAAGCAACATCACACCAGCCAATGCCAATGCCACCCTACCTTGGCCACCCTCCCTTCATGGCCATCCTCCATCCTTTATGTTTGTCTTGCACTGGAAGCTTTATAAATCCCTGCACACATAACTCACTATCTATCAGGTCTTCCCCTATGGAATTATGTAGATCCACAATAGACTGTTCCACTGATCAAGCTAAAGATCAAAACTTTTATTATAAAATACTCCTTTTAAACTATAAAATGAAATGAAATGAGGTAATTGTCACCTTGGTGACAGCATCTTAGATGGTTATGGGCCCATGGATATCCCACGCTGGGGGACACACGATTTCCTGGCCTGTCTCATATGGAGAGAAAGGCTTTCTTGAGATATCAAAACTCCATAACTACAAGAACTTCCCATTCCCTTCCCTGTGTTAATACTCCCCTCCCAAATCATGGCCTGACCATTGACAGATGTAAAAGCAGATGGAGGTGAAAGGAACCTCCAAGTGTGAGCAGTTAAGTGCTGCAAGCCATGCTCTGTCCTCTTTTTAAAATATATTTATTGTTGAAAGTATTACAGATGTTTTCTCCTACCCCCCCTCCACCCCCCACCCATAACCCCCTCTACCTTGCTCCCACCCACTCCCTAGGCCTTCCCTGCATTATTGTTTGTCCATGGGCTAAGCATATATAAATTCTTTGGTCAAACTCTTCCAGCCCCCCACACCAGCCACTTCCTCTGAAATACATCCATCTATTGCATGTTTCAGTGTCTCTGGATCTGTTTTGTTCATCAATTTATTTTGTTCATTAGATTCGACATGATCATGTGATACTTGTTTTTCTCTGACTGGCTTATTTTGCTTCATGTTCTGTTCTTGATGGCTCTAATCTGAATTTCCAAATGGCATCACTGTATTCCTCTGTGTACCATGCCAAACTCGGGAATCTTACCTCCTCCATATGATGTACCAGACAGAGGTCATTTAAAGTTAAAAGTTCTGTAATGCTATGGAATGAATCACAAGAACTCCTTACTCTTTCTGATTCTAGTTTGAAGAGCAATTTTTGGAAAGTCCAGAAGACTTGGAAAAATTAAGAAATGGTAAGACAATGTATCTAAATTCCTCTGATGAGGGAATAAATGCAATAGTGAGGTTTGAACACTCCCGTGGTTGGCAAACTGCGGCTCACGAGCCACATGTGGCTCTTTGGCCCCTTGAGTGTGGCTCTTCCTAAGTCTTAGGAGTACCCTAATTAAGTTAATAACAATGTACCTACCTATATAGTTTAAGTTTAAAAATTTGGCTCTTAAAAAAATTTTAATCATTGTACTGTTCATATTTGGCTCTGTTGACTAATGAGTTTGCTGACCACTGCACTAAGCAATGCCTGAGAGTGTGTATGGTCGGAGATGGAGGGTGGGTGAAAGAGGAAGAAAAGTAGTTCATGTGTAAGGGCGGGGCTCCTTGAGCAGGTCTCACCACTCACTCAGGGCTAGGAAGGCCTAGAACTCAGAGTATTCACCAAGGAATCATCCCTTGTGACCTGGAATGCCCACTCCTTGCTTCTCCTCCTTTCTGCACCCGCTGTGAGGAGCTGTGTCCGCTCAGGACCCCACCTATCCTCCGACACTCAAACACATGCATCAGGGTGAAGAGAGTAGAAATAGGCCCAGCAGTAGCTTTGAATTATCTCTATGGTTTGTTGCAAGGTAATGTCCTAGCAATATTGCAGATGTTGAAGTCAGGGAAAGAGATGCCTACGTAAAAATCTCTCCCAAAACCTGCCTTAAATGCCATGAACACCATAAGAGTTACTGTGGGAACTTCCCATTTGAAATACCATCGGGCTGGCAGCCTGCTGCAGCCTCTCTCCAGCTTCTTTTAAAAATATCCACAAAGATAAATCAATCACAAAAGCTACCATGTATCTGATGGGAATAAAAAGGTCAATAAAATAATGAGTTAAAAAATAAAAAGCAGACTGAGAAGAAAAAGGACTGTAAAAAACTAGGAACAAAATGCCATTTTGTTAAAGTATTACCTGATAATTTCAACAAACTTGTTTTCATCTCAAAAGACTGTGATCCATTAGACATTTCACTGTACTCTTTCTTTCTTCTTTCAAAAGATGGGTCTTTGATGTTCCAGCAAGTGCCCATGGTGGAAATCGACGGGATGAAGCTGGCACAGACCAGAGCCATTCTCAATTACATTGCTGCCAAATACAACCTCTACGGGACAGACATAAAGGAGAGAGCCTTGTAGGTATTTTTTCTGTTTTTTAATAAACAATAACAATTTAGATTCTTCCTTGAATGATCAGGATTGTGTTGCGGATCATGACCAACAGCAGCATGAGCCTTGGAGATCCAGCCCAGCAGGGAGCATGAGGAGGAGGGATTCCACTTGAAGCGGAATCAAGCAGTGGGATTAGAAAGGAAGACTCAGTCCACAGAGGTAGCACAGGGAGTGACAGACTTTTCCAAAGACCGGTGAACCATGAAGCCAGGAGGGTGGTGGAGTCATGACTCCAGGTTCTCAGGCCTTTAAAGAAAAGACTGGGGAAGGAAAGGACACAAAGGGGCTCATTCTCAAGTTCCAGAAACTACAGGCATAGTTACCAGGAATCTAACTCACCAGCCCGTTGTATGGACTGAACTCGACAAGGGTTAGGAGAGGCAGGTTTTCAAGAGGCCCGGTTTACTTAGAACTTTTTTTTTCTTTTTACTGAAGCAGCCAGATTTATTCAAGGCAGCTACATCTGGGAGGGGTGGGGGTGTTCTCCTTCTTTTTGAGAGGGAACCACATGATTGAAACTAAAACTTGTAAGGAACTGGTAGCACTTACTCAAAATGTTGAACATAGACTTATCCTATGTCAGCACCTCCACCTCTAGGTATGTTCCCAAGATAATAAACACTACATCCACACTAAACCTTGTACTGTGGCTTCATAGACCTCCTAGGGAGCCCTCAGGGGAAATCTGAAACTGGCTCCCGTCTGTGAAGGGCAGGGAGAGACTGAAGAAAAAGGCCTGCAGTCCTTATTGGTAGGTGGCAGGTTTAATAAACAAGGAAATTTGTTCATGACCACAAGTCGAGTGGTTTTCTGAATCCACCTTCCAGGATCTTAAAAGGTTATATAGAGGCCTTAACTGTGTTGCATACCAAGTCCAGATGGTCTTATCACCACATTCCTATCCCAAGGCTGTGTCCTGGGGAAGGCATGTGGAGAGCACATTCCAAGCACAGAGGAGGGATTGGGGAGCCTCCAATTGTCCAGGTGCAGCTTGTGGGTGAAATGACACATCTTCTTGGTGACCTTCCCCAACATGCACACAAATGTTCATAGCAGCGTTGCTCACAATATTTAAAAAGTGGAGACAATAGAAATATCCATCAACTGGTGAATGAATGACCAGAGTGCAATATTTACACAATGAAATGTAATTTAGCCATAGAGAGGACAAAATTCTGATGTAGGTGACAACATGAATGAACTTTAAAAATAGTATACATAATGAAAGAAACCACACACAAAAGGCTGTATGTAAAATGATTCCATTCATATAAAATGTCCAAACATTCAAATCCATATAAACAGAAAGTAGTGTGTGATCTCCTGGGGAAGGAGTTTTGGGGAAATAGGAAGTGACAGTAAAGAGTACAGAATTTATTTTGGGCATGATAGGAAATGTTCTGGAATGAGAGAATGTGATGATGATTTCAGAATGTACTAAAAACTACTGAATAGTACACTTTAAAGGGTGATATTTATGGTGTGTAAATATAGAATTTCAAAAAAGCTGGTATATTTATAAGTATTGTAGAAAACCCAGTTTAGAACAAAACTCCTCTATAATATGCACTGGTTGCCACTACTAATATATAAAGGATCGCACCCATTCAGGGGATGTTTTAGGTGGAGTCTTGAGCAGTGCAAACGTGGCCAAAGTTTAGAAACAGCTCATGGAGCAGGTTGGGAACTGTGTTCTTTGGGGACTGTGCTCTATAGGAACTCATTGGAAGAACTGCTAATATTGGGCATGTAAACGGGCCTGGGTGGTATAATAGGATGAGAGAGGGAGAGGGACATGACTGAGGTGTCTGTGCCAGGGACTCTCTGCAGATTCCTCAGGTGGCAGTCCTTTAGTCTTATGGATTACATGGAGTTTGTGTCCAGAACCAACCACAGCAGAGATGGCAAACCCTAGGTAGCATCTCAGTGGGTACTTGCAATGACTCCAGCAATTTCTCCATGCCTGTGACTCTGGACACCTCACTGATGTTCTCTGTCAGTATATTTGGTCATGGGCATAACAAAAATTTTAGACGTAGATAACCACCTTGATATGAAATGTTAAAGTTAAGAGAAAATCATAGCTGAATGACTGGTATATAAAAATTCACCCAATGGAGGTGAATCACTTGGCCATCTCCCAATACCCCATTCTCTTACATTTTTAAACTATAACATGTAAGACAGGTGACAGTTGACAATTGGGTCATTTTTGTCTTTCAGGATTGATATGTATTCAGAAGGTATTGCAGATTTGAATGAAATGACCATGCGTTTCCCACTATGCCCACCTCATCAAAAAGATGCCAACATGACCCAGATCAGAGAGAGAACAACAAATCGTTATTTCCCAGCCTTTGAAAAGGTAAGTGGGCTGTTCAGTGTTTGGGGAACTGAGACTAGAGGACATAGAGAAATGGTGCCTGGGCAGTCCTGGGGATTTGACCTTCACTTCCAATGGGCCCTCCTGACTACTGATGGAGCACCCTGGCTCTCCAGGGATGTTATCAAAATCAGCTGTGGGTAGGACCTGTACCGGTTATACCCAAGTTATAATCTGTCAGCAAAAGCTCAGTTTACTAGGACCCGATTTAGAATTCTCTGTCTGATGGCATTTCATGGCCACAGTTAGAGCCGCACTGGCGATTGGAGTAGGTCCTGCAGAGCTCCATGCAGGGGCTTTTCATCCAAGAGGAGCGCGAGGGAAGCGACTCAACGGAAAATATGCTGACAACAGGCAACATGACCCCAACTGCCCACCAGGAGGGTATGGCAGTGTTTCTGGGAAGGATGTCGTATCTAAACAGAGAGAAAGGCAGTGGGATGGAGAGGAAGAAACAGATAAAAAGATGTTAAGGAATAAATAATCTACACATTTTGTGAGTATGTCTCTCAAACTTTTGAGGGAAGTCATTCAAAATTCAGGAATAAAGTTCCATCAATATACATAATATATATATATTAGATAATGCTTCTCTTTGAAGGTAAAAGGGAAATATTTCAGATTAAAACACCCTGAAATCATCTATACTAATAAAAGGGTAATATGCTAATTATACTGGGAGACTTTTGGGGAGACCTTCTGGATATCCTTTTGAACAAAATCATGATGGTGGGGTGGAGGCAGAAGCCATTAGGGGTGATCAGGCCAGGAGGGGAGGTCAGTTAGGGGTGATCAGGCTGGCGGGTGGGGGAAGGGCTAGGGAGATGAGGCCAGCAAGGGGGGACAGATGGGAGTGAGAAGGCCAGCAGGGGAAAGCACTTGGGGGTGAGCAGGCGGGCAGGTAGGTGAGCGGTTAGGAGTCAGCAGTCCCGAATTGCAAGAGGGATGTACAACTGTCCGATCGGTCCTAAACCAGCAGTTGGACATCCCCCAAGGGGTCCCGATTGGAGAGGGTGCAGGCCGGGCTGAGGGACACCCCCACTCCATGCACAAATTTCGTGCACCTGGCCACTAGTGCTAAATAAAAATCATGAACAACAACTATGAAAAGATTGTAAGGGATATATGAGGCTTACATAGAAATAAAAACATTAATACTGAGGAACTTATTTTTATTAAATATTAAATCATTCATTCACTCAAAAAATGTTAATTTGTTGCTTGTGTGTGAGGTTATATACAAAGAGCAAAGAATTTGGTATTAATAAGAACATACTAGTACACTCCCCTGGTCCTTGTGGTGCTAAGAGTTTAGGCACATTTCCCATGATGAAAACCTAAACAGACCTTGCAATTTAGGTGAATCTATACTTTGAAAATAAAGGGTTCCATGCTCACATGAATAAAGAGTCCCATAATCTCATGAAAATAAAGAGCCCTGTGATCACGTGAATGAATGCAAAATGCATATAACAACATAGCATTTGATATTTTATTGTAGTCATTAAGTACTTATCCATTCATATCTATCTATCTATCTATCTATCTATCTATCTATCTATCTAGTCTGAAAGCACATTTGCCAAAATGTTATCTTTAGTCAGTGGTCCACATGTGTTTTTTCTCTATGATTTCCACATTGCTGCAATGATTTTAATAAGCATCACATATTTCTCCAATATTTAATTATAAAAAACAGAAACAGAAAAGTTGAAAGAGATATACAATATACTCATATATACTGACATTTTATAATTATGTTTGCTTAATCATATATCTCCCCATCCCTCCCTGCTGTAATCAAACATTATTTTTTGATGCATTTAAAAGTAAGTTACAGACAACTGCAGTCATCCATAGGCAGTTCACATGTGAATTGTAACAAATTCTTCTTATGTTATTGAGAGGCACGGGTGGCTTAGGCCTAAGAGACAATGTTGTAAGAGAAATGATGACTTCAAATTGTTCCCGGATTATTTCAGATCCTACATAGGTAGACCAGGAAATGTGACCAGCAGACAAGAGGAGAAATATAGACTCTGAAATAGTGTTCTCAGGATTGAGGAAGGATGTCATGAAGGATGTCTTTGCCCGAAGGAGAGAGAGAGAACAGCCTGGAGAGACAAGTCCTGAAATCTCAGAGCTGCTGAGGCTTCCGGGCGTGTAGCACATAGAAACACAGTGCAGTCAGTGCAAGCCCTGGCCAGACCAACATGCACAGAGGGGCCCAGTGACGTGGGAATGGGAGAATGAGATGGTTGCCTGGGCTTCAGCTGAGGGGTGAGGAAAGAACAACAAAGACCTGCTTCTCTCTGTCTCATTGAGTCACGGGAGATGAATGTGGTCTGATGCTCTGCACCTGTCCAGCGAGACAGCACAGATGGGAAGCTGGGATGGAGAGACCTGGGAAGAGCAGGGGGACCCAGCCTGAGTGTACCTGTGTTCATAACCTGCTCCCTCCAATTCACCAGGTGTTGAAGAGCCATGGGCAACACTACCTGGTTGGCAACAGGCTGAGCAAGGCTGACATTCACCTGGTTGAACTTATCTACTATGTTGAAGAGATTGACCCCAGCCTTCTGGCCAACTTCCCGCTGTTGAAGGTGACCCTTTTCACAGCCCTTGGGAGGGAACCCACATCTCCCATCTTGGAATCTAATATCTGGGTTCTTGGACTGGCCATGTTATGATTGCATCATTGTGCACGCCCCGCTGCCCCCAGGTCTCCAAAATTTGCTCATAGGCCCTGTTCTGAGGCAGGAAAATAATCTTGTTTTGCCATTGGAAATTGGAGGTGGATGCTGCCTCAAGGAGAATAGTTTGTCTTTCACAATGAGAGCAATGAGCGGGACCCAGGGCTCAGCATCTCTGTGCCCAGCCGTGTTCATGCAGTTTCTGTCCTCATTTTCTCTGGGATTCCCTTCCTCCCCCGTGTGTCCTCGTCTCTCTTACCTGTGACTGTGTGAGCAGATCTCCTTCCTCTGATTTCCTTCCCTCAGCTCCTGCTCCTTCTCTCAGACACTGTGTTTCTCTCCCCACAGCCCCTTCTCTCTTTCTGTCTGTCTGTCTCTCTCTCTCACAGGGAAGATTGCTTTTGACTGTACACATGGTTGACTTTCTATATTTTCTATCTTCAGTTCCAGCCCAGTTGTCCCACATATTCATTTCTCCAGTTTGGAGCCTTTACCTGTGTTGCTCTGACAGACTCATTAGTCTTCCTTGTCTGCAAAAGAGTGAGAATCCACAGGATTTCCATGTGGGAAGAAGACTGTGAACTGAATCCTGTCTCTGGGGAAAGTGCTATTGAGCTGTGTTTCCTTCCTCTTCTTGTCTTGCTGGGTGTCCCTTTCCCAGCCCCCTGCTGGTGCTGATAGAGGGGACTTAGTTGGTCCTGTCTAGGAGGGTCTCTGATTCCGTTGCCTGTGTAATGAGGGTTGGGTGTTGTGTCTCCATCTGAGGCTGTGCTTTGTGCATTGCAGGCCCTGAAAATCAGGATCAGCAACCTCCCTCCTGTGAAGAAGTTTCTGCAGCCCGGCAGTCAAAGGAAGCCTCCTACAGACCCAAAAGCTTCAAAAGCAACCAGGGAGCTTTTCAAGATTTAAATAAAGCAGGCATGGATTCCTAGCACATGCAGGAGCAATTTTCTGAAGTTATCCAACAGTGAAATGCTCTACCTTGGATTTTCTGAGAATAATAAGCTTTTGCAAGTAATCAAATAATAAACTACCATGAGCTGATTTAGTTACAATTTATTCTTGTTCATTATGATCCATTATTAAATCAGATTTTCAGTCTCCTTCGATTGCATCTCTCTTGGAATTCAAAATTAAATAAAAAAATGGAAACATGGACTATGAGGTCTCTTTTATCTTTTCCAGTAATTGTCATGTGTCTGTCACAAAGCTCTTCAAAGAGTTGAGTGTAGAATTCATATCTGACATCCTCGGTTGTTCACAAGAAAATAGCTACCCCTCTTGGTAATGGCATAAGAAATTTTCTTTAAGAGCTGCTTTCCTTCTGGTAATAAAAATGTTTTGGTTATGAGTTTTGCTGCCATGCAATACAACAGCGATATGCCTACTACGGACTCATTAGTGTCCTAGGGGATGCGGAAATGATGAACAAGACAACAAACCCAAGCTCTGCTCTCTGGTGCCTTTCAGTCCATGACTCCCTGGCACATCAGCGCTCTGCTACTTAATGTTCTGTGGGGCCCCTGGCTGAGCTTTCTCTGAGGTCACTCAATGTTGCTCAGACCTAGACTTCCAAGGTACAGATTACATGTATAAATTATATGTTACTGAATGCATATAAAATCTTTTTTCTATTTTTCTGGCCTGTCACTGGGCCAGAGTGGCTGGATTAGGAGTGATTTCTAACTTTGGCCACATTTGTGGCTCCTAATGCACACCCTCCCAGAGAATCTGGGCTTTGGGCTTTGGCATATTGAGTTCTTCTCCCCACACAGAGCTTCCCCATAGCTCGGGGAGGGAGCTGACAGACACACAGGGCTCCCTGTCTGTAGCTTCACTTCCACCTCGTCTGCTGTCTCCTTGCAACCAAAATGGCTTTCCTAAAATGCACATTTGAGTATCACCACCTTCTTTAAGTCCTTCAGTGAGTCCCATGACTGGGGATCCTTCCTCACATCCCTCTTCACCCCTTCCTTTCCACGTGGGCATGCTTAGCTCCTCACCTCAGTTGCTTCCCAGAGTGGGTCGGGCTCTCCTCTGTACCTTCCCACAGAGCCCTCTAACAAAGCTGAATGCCACTGTGCCTCCACACTCTCCTGAGAGGGTCTGGTGTGCGGGCATGGCTGGGCGGCATCTCTACTGCTCCATCGCAAATGGCCATAACACCTTGCACAACTCCACCCACAGCTTCATGACCTAAGGGTTTGAGTCTGGGCTTTGAGAATTCCTCAGAATTCCACACACACTGTCCTCTGCCTGACATCTGTATTCATTCACTCATGTCTTCATGGATGTATTCATATTATTCAAGTGCAACATAGGGATCTTGCATGGATTCTGATGCAAATAAGTCCACTGTAAAGAAACCCTCATGAGACAATGGATGAAATTGGGATGCTGAATATTTAATGAAATTAAGGGATTATAATTTTTAGTTTAATGAGAGAATAGTATTATTATGCTTAGAAAGAGTCCTTACCTGTTAGACATTGGCATACTCAATTTCTGATATATGCATTATAGGCTGTCTAGGATTTGCTTCAAAATAATTCCATGGTTGTGGGAGAAGTAGGTTTCCATATATTAGTTTCTTGTGGTTGCTATAACAAATTACTAAAACCGAGGGACTTAAAACAGCAGAATGTATTCTTCACACTTTTGGAAGCCAGAAGTTCAAAGTCAAAGTGTTGTCTGGGCTGCACTTCCTCCAGAGCTTTAGGGGAGAACCCTTTCCTGCCTCCTTCAGACTCTGGTGGCTTTTTGCTTTCCTCGGCTCATGGTCACATCACTCCAATCTCTGCCTCTATCTTCACATCAACTCACCCTCTGTGTGTCTGTGTCTTCTCTTCTGTTGTACAGACACTTGTCATTGTGTTTGGGGCCCACCTGGATAATCCAGGATGATGTCATCTCAGGTTCCCTCACTTAATTATACCTGCAAAGACCCTTTTTCTAAGTACGGTCACATTTACAGGCTCCAGGTATTTGGACATGGGTCTATCTTTTTAGGAGGCCACCACCATGACCTCCCCACAACAGGGTACAGATCAACAACATTGGTAGTGTTGGTAATTTTGAAGCAGGGGAATGGGTATGTGTGAGGCTTTCTTTACATAACACAATGGGTATGTTGGGCTTTCTTTACTTTCTATCATTCTCTCTATGGTTGTATTTGCTGGAAATATTCCATTTAATAATTTAAAAAACTATGTTATTTATTGAGCAATTATGTGCCAGGTGCTGTGTCAGACAGTTGGGGACATGACTGGAAACAAGATAAAAGCCCTACCTCCAAAACTTCACAGAGTTTGGGGAAAAATGATATTAAACATATAAGGTCAATAATGCTGTAGTGGCTCAAAGTAGAGTATTCCAAACAGAACGAATGGCAAAGGCCCAGAGGCTAGCAAGCCTGATACGAGTGCGGCATAGAGGAAAAGGTGTACTAACCAGGTTGCCAGATTTAGCAGAGAAAATACAGGATGCCCAGTTTAATGTGAATTTCAGATAAACAATAAATAATTTTTTAGAATAAGTGTGTCCCTTGTCTGAAATTCACATTTAATCAGGTGTCCTGTATTTTATCCAAAACCCAACAGAAAAAGTATTCCACCATCAGCTTGCCCTTTACTGACCTCAGCTCCCTTTGCTGCTCACAGAAGAGGTTTATTATTTGCTTTAGTCCTTGCATCCAATTCATGCAAACCTCACAGCAAGCTCTTCAAAAAGCCATGCCCACTGATTGGCAGAGAGAGTTTCACAATCTGAAAAGTTTTGTTTAATCTTTTATTTGCTGACCTTGAGAAGGAACATATTAACCAGTCGTTTCGTGATCCGAGGATGACTTGTCATTTTTCTTCTTATTTGGCATTGAACCCATGGACCCTGAACATTGTGGGAGGGGATTTCCCTTATCTGGAAGCTCCCTCTTTCAGAGAGGAGGAGTTATTCAACTGTAAAAACAGCTTCTAAACACACGAGGAGGTGGCTGTGAGTTGCTGAGACAAGTGGGAGACAGATTTTAATAAGGTAAGTACTGGTTTTATAAACCTTCATATATGGCACCACATTCTCACAGTGAAGTCACCAAAACAATGTATCAAAATGTGTCCATAGTACAAGAAAATGTCTGTTTTATACTCACATCGTGCCTTCTTGGTGTGCTTAGGAACAGTTCAAGAGTTGTGCATTCTATTGCTGTTGGATGCATCTTTATGAAAATGTAAAATAGAAGAATTTAGAAAGCGAGAGCATGAGCATTGTGGTGTGAGAAAAAGTAATAACATGAGAAGAAAAAAATGATAGCATTTTAGGCAATCAGAGAATCTGACCAGTGCAAGAGCGTATAGGTGTTTGTACTAAAGTTACTTTCTCTGTTGAAAGAGTCAACGTGCAGCCATTGTGAATGGTAATACTGTAATAGAGGCTGTGAAAGTTCAAAATTAAATTTATTATGATAGGATGTAATCAGTCTGAATGTCAATGGAACTAGATTGCATTCTGTCTCTGCTGTGATTAGCTAACTGAGAAGTCCCGTGCTCTCTCTGGGGTTCATGGCTAGTCTAGCAAATGGCTGGAACAGGGTTCCCAAGTGTGGTGCTGTTGGCGGGTTGGGCTGGGTAATACGTTTGTGAGGAGGTGTCCTGTTCATTGTTCTATTTTTTTTTTTTTGCTTGTTTGTTGAAAAATATAAAGAAATGTGCATTTAATTAGTTTCAAGGAATGTACTTGACAATAGTGTTAACATATATTTTCTCAAATTTTCAAGCTTTACACTTTTAAGAAGCAGCAATGAGCATTTGTTTACAAGTTTTACAAGAAATCATCACTTCATCGATTCAGTCACCACAGTTAAGATTAATATTCTCACTTTTTCCCTTTATCTCACTCTGCACTTGCAGGAAGAACACAGAGTGGGTAGAGTTCCATCCTGGTGCTATTTATAGTCTGTGGAGTTGAATGAGAGGTGAAAGTGGATAGAGAATTACTGCATTTTTGAAAACAACTTTATCTTGGAAAGATGACATAGATTTAACAGCCAACTGCAAAATCAACCATAAAGTATTTCCAACTAAATACATAAAATATGTGTCTGTTAGGAGAATGTGGTGAATGAAAAAAGCTGGATAACATGCAGAATGACTATGGGTGAATAAAATATTATTTGTTCTGGAACTCTGAGTCAAGAGATAGCTAGCTAGATAGATAAATAGATTGACAAATAGATGATTGGCAGATGTAGACAATAGACATACGATGGAGTATGGACAGATAGATGATGATGATGAAGAAGATAGATAGATAGATAGATAGATAGATAGATAGATAGATAGACAGACAGATAAAAGAAGACACATGTGCTAACCAAAGTGTCCAAATACTCACCCATCTCCCCGGAACTGGGAACAGGTGGGGACCTCCATTTACTAATTCCTATTAATGACTTTTATGTACATTTTCACATTTAACTTTCTCAATAGCCCTCAAAAGTACATATTACCTATTTCTATTTTTAGAAGAGAGAATTGGGGTGCAAATATTAAACAACCTGACCACTTTATGAACCTTACAAGGAAAGAATTTGGGCTTTGTCTCTAAGTCTCCCATCTTTGTGCTAAGAAATGCCATGAGGGCTGTCTTGGAGCCTGCAAACCAGCCTCAACAAAGCCGGGACCTGTAGGAGGGTCGCTGGGACAGCGCTGCTAGTTTCCAGGACTACAGCGAGGGACTAGCTCTCCGCTGAATGACACAAGACACTGACTCCAGCAATGGGACCCAATCTGATGTCTGTTCTCACCCAGCAGTCTGTGACCCCTGAGGGCATGGAGCAGGCTTGGTTCCAGCGTTTAACCTTAGCAGGGTGTGACAAATGAGGGGTGTGACCTACTCAGGTTCTCATGTCTGCCCACCAGACTATGACCATTGAGAGCAGGGACCAGTCCTGGTTCCTGTCTTTCTCAGCTGACTCTAACCCTGACGGCAAGGAGCTGGTCTGGTAACTGTGTCTACCACACATATGGCTCCCAGAGGGCTGGCACCAGCTTCAGTCCTTCTGTGCCTTAGAGCAGCATATAATTAATTTTGGTTTTAGTCCAGTTTTATAAGTTAGTAACTGATAAATTTAGTCCTTTTGCATTTCTTGTGATAGTAAATCATTTGGATTTGATTTTGTTAAAAAAAAAAAAACAACAACAAAAAAACTCGGTGATGAGAACCACCTTGAGAGACTTAGCTCCTTTACTTTATACTACGGAAATATCATAGGACATATTCCTTTCAAGGAATATAAGCTGACTTCCTTATTCAGGTGAAATATGGTGATGGTATATTCACTCATAGTTTTTTAGGATATCAATGTAAAGCAAGGCATGCACATATTGATATTTCTTGTCAAACCACTAAAAATCAGGGAACAAAAAGGACCTTGTGAGTTCAATATTTTTCTCTTTCCCTCCTCTTTAACCATTAGCTGACGAATGGGTTCTGAATGGGAAAAATGAACAAAGGTCTCAGGAGAGAAGCACAAAGCCTGCCAAAGTGTTATGAAATCAGAAGATGAGTTCAAACTAGCCTAACAAAACATAGGAGAGTAGAGGTGGTGCTTTATCTGTTTAAACTTCAGTTTCCTTGTCTTTAAAATAGGATATTAGAAGCTGTTTCCTAGGGTCGTTGTAGAGGGTAGACACAGTAAGTAGATACAGTGGGGCCTTGACTTAGGAGTTTAATTCGTTTGGAGACTGAGCTCGTTAAGGAGCTCGTTAAGGAGCTCGTTAACTCAAATTACTCTATCAACTCAATGCAAAAAATCAGCTGAGAGACAGCTGGTATCTCAAAAAACTCATTAGTCGGGACACTCCTAAGTCAAGGCCCCACTGTACTGAGAATCAGAACCAAAGGTGTGTGACCTATAGCAAGTCGTTGACTATCTGGGGTTCTCATTTTCTGCTGACCAGGCAAAGTTTCATGATAACTTTTGACCCAGTCATATCAGGACATTGGGTACCTCCTATTTGGGAGGGGAAGAAAGTTGCTTTTAAGGAGGAGCTTTATGATAAAACATTACATAAGATAGAAATTATTTCTCTTTGTAACTTGATCCTCAATCAATGGAGGAGGGAGCTTAGTGAGAGGATTTGAGTCACTAAGCTCTGTGAATTCTAGTCCATAGCAAACACCTGCCACATGCTAAAACTAAATTCTCCTCTTCCTTCTGCTGAATCATTGCATCTCCATTTCCCACGATAAGAAAGTACAATAGACAAAACCTCCACTTATAAAACAGGTTGATTGCCCAGCCAGCATGGCTCAGTGGTTGAGCGTCAACCTAAGAACTAGGAGGTCACGGTTTGAACTAGGAGGTTTCGGGCTCAATCTCCAGTGTATGGCTTGCAGGAGGCCGCCAATCAATTATTCTCTCTCATCATTGATGTTTCAACCTCTCTCTCCTCTCCCTTGCTCTCTGAGATCAATAAAAATATATTTTAAAAACTAACAAACAAGAAACCCAAAACAGGTTGATTAACTATGTTTTCACAATAGTCTTTACTTTCTAAAGCTTTGATTCTTGAATCTCATATCCACAATGTGTATATTAAAAACATTTTGGTATTAAAATTCAAGTCCACTCACTTTTTCAGAGATATATCCATTGGGTAAAGAGAAGTATGTCTTTTGTCTCAAACTCCACAACAAAATTTTTCAGGAGAATTAATGTTTTCTAAACAGCACTTGGGATTTACAAAGAAAATGCAACTGTTTCTCCCTAAGTCCTGGCTTTACAATTCATGCTTTTATTTATTTATTTATTTTTTGTAGAATTTCCATTCAGCCAGCCTTCCTGTGGTTCTGGATGATGTCTGTTTTGTCTTTTAGTTGTATTTTTGAAGTGGTTGTGCAAGGCAGCAATTTCAGGTGTTTACCTATGCTGCCATCTTGGTTTTCGCTATTTTTTTTTTAATGTATTTCTTTATTGGTTTCAGAGAGGAAGGGAGAAGAAGAGAGAGATAGAAACATCAATGATGAGAGAGAATCATTGATCGGCTTCCTCCTGCACGCCCCCCACTGGGGACCAAGCCCACAACCCAGGCATGTGCCCTTGGCCGGAATTGAACCTGGGACCCTTCAGTCCACAGGCTGACACTCTATCCACTGAGCCAAGCCAGCCAGGGCTACGATTCATGCCTTTAATGGATCCTGTGTGTTTCAGTTCATGCAATGATAGACCTAGTTGTGTCCCTTGTTGGAGCCATTGAGTTTCATTCTCAGGTTCCTGGCTATGTATGTTGCTATGCAGCCTGGGAAAGACCAGACACAACCAGACTATCTCCTCCTCTTATAATAACCAAGCAAGTGTGCAGACGTGCACACATCTACACAAACAACAAACGTAACTGAAACTAAACTTCATGAAACAATGCTTATCTGTTGTTAATAGAATGCACTCTGGTATTTTCTATTTTTTTATTTCATTTTTTAAGTTGGTGGATACCACTTAACCTTGAGCAAGTTACTCTGGAAGCCTCAGTATCTCCTACTGTAAAAGGAGAGTAATTACAGAATCCATCTCAGGTGATTTTTATAGGATTAAATGAAGATAAATAGGTGAGAGAATGCGCACTGTTTGATAGGCGTTGAACAAATGTTAGTTCCATTCCGTAGACTGTCAAGTTAATGCAGTAACATTAATTTTCTAGCTTATAAAACACAGCAAGTATAGGTAAAATGTAGAATTCCAGAAAAGGTAAGGAATTAGCACCCTGTTTTTGTGGAAAGAATTAGGGTCTTTAGAGCTACAATTAAGTGAGTCTCTGCCCTAATTTCAGCTTTTGAACAAATGCAGCATAAACTCCAAGGTGCTGAGGACTGACCCTGCTCCCTCCCCGTCCCTGTCAGTGAAGTCCTCTGGTTTCAAGCTACCTCACAGGCTCCCAGGGCCCACACCTGGGTGGTTTCTGGCCCTGCCCTTTTTTAGTTCCTTTTTAGATTTCAATTTCCATCACTAGCTGGAGTATGACTGTGAATGTGTCATTTAACCTCTGTACCTTGGTTTCATGTACTGAATAATGGGTATAATAACTAATTCATAGGGCTGTTAAGAGGATTAAAGATATAATGTGTCCAAAGGGCCAGAATCATTAGGAGATTTTCAATAGTCATTACTTTTCTAATCCTTCCCCTCCCTATAACACCCACAAATACATCTTTACCACACACTTTCCCCTATTGCCTGCCAAGTCAATCAGATATTACCCAATAGAGACATAACAATGGTTTGGAGCAATTTTTCAGGGGTGGCTATTGATGGGTGAGAAATCAGACCAAGAAAGACGTTCCAGGGACTCTTTCAACTCTGCCACGAATAGGGCAGATACTCCCTCAGCATTGTTGGTGCTCTTCTACCACACATCATAAAGTGAATGTTTGTGTTTCATTCATTCATTCATTCATTCATTCATTCATTCATGTTTAGAGAACTCAGGAGACTGCATCATGGCTGGGAAGCCCAAGCTCCACTACTTCAATGCACGAGGCAGAATGGAGTCCATCCGGTGGCTCCTGGCTGCAGCTGGAGTTGAGGTGGGTTCTGAGTTATGTCAACTTAAGTTGGATCTAAAATTGACTGTATTGAAGTACTTTTGTTACTGGACATGGACTGGCCCGGAGAGGGTCTGCCTCAGGCCACAGTGTAGTGTGTGGGTTCTTGACTTGGTGTAGGAAAGGTTTCACAACAGGAGTTCAGGTGATTTTGAGAGTACTGTAAATTTGTTTGCTTATTCATTTAACCTTTTAAAAGATGGAGCAGTGAAGCAAAGGAAGGACGTAGGGTAGAAGAAGCAACAGGAGAGAGGCTAGCAGTGCTCTGCTTTGGCTCCCGAGAAACATTAGAGGAAAGAAGTGAGCCAAGGCAGGGCTGCTGTTAGCTCACTGGGAAGTAAAGGTCACAGTGATAGAAGTGAGCCAAGGTGGGGATGGTTTTAGCTCACTGGGAAGTCAGAGGAAAGGGGCCTTGGAGACAGGATGAGGCGGTGAGCCTGCTGCTCTACTAGTTGCAAGTCTCATGGAGACCCTTAGAGTTTCAGAGGAAGTAAAAAGTTCATGTCCAAGAAGGTGCATGGGTGTGCTCTAGAATGAGCCTGCACTTGTCTTTGTCCTGAGGGCTTCTTATCTATTTTTTTTTCCTGTGGAGGAGAATCTTAGGGGAGGGCTTCATAGAATATTCATCAGCTTCCCAGTTGTGTTTTTAATATGTTGATGCATCCAAGTAAGTGTATAGGGACTTCGGGATTATTCTTTGGTCTGCTCTACTATTTTACTTTTCCTTGGGTCTATCTGGTTCTAATGGGGTTTTTGTTATTTGTTCCCATGACTTCATCTGTCCTTGGGTTTGGCTGGCACAAATGGCATTAATTGGGTCTCTGTGTTCTATCTCCCCGACGAGGTGATTTAAGCTACATATTCTCTGGTTAGGGAGAAGTATTAACCATTTGCTCCCAAGTGTCCTTGGTTAGGGAAGATAAGGTCTTGAGTTTCACTAGCTGTCCATAGTTGTTCAAGTTGTTTGGCCTGGTTTAATGTTCTTGTCTCAGTTTCCCTATTTCACTTGCCCAGGAATTTTCCTAGCTGCTTACTGTCCTGCCACACTTTCTCAGTAAGCTATAAGCTTTTTTTTAACTTCTGATAAGTTTTGCATTAAAACGAAAACTGCCAGTTATTAAGAAATGAACAGATTCAACCTAATGTATTATTAAAATTTCCTCTCACACTGGCCAGTTGCTCATGGTTAGAGCAATGGCCCTCAAATTGAAAGATCACTGTTTGGATTCCTGGTCAAGGGCACATACCTGGGTTGGCAGTTCTATCCCCACCCCGGTCAGTGAGGGTGAGGAAGGCAACAATTCGATATGTCTCTCTCACATGAATGTTTCTCTATCTATCTATCTATCTATCTATCTATCTATCTATCTATCCATCTATCTCTGTCTCTGTCTCTATCTCTCTCTCTGTCTCACTCCTCCCTCCCTTCCACTCTCTCTATAAAGAAAAAAAAAGTAATGGAAAAAATATCCTTGGGTGTGGATTAACAACAACTTCTTCTCATTAAGGAACATAAACAATTAAAGTAACTTTAAGAAACTAATCACA
This sequence comes from Myotis myotis, assembly GCF_014108235.1. Lineage (NCBI taxonomy): Eukaryota > Metazoa > Chordata > Mammalia > Chiroptera > Vespertilionidae > Myotis > Myotis myotis. The sequence continues at coordinate 77,694,146 of NW_023416379.1, forward strand.
ATGTGTGGGCTTTATTTGAATTTGAATTTAAACACACTGTAATATATCATTTGTAACATTTATGCAACATTAAAAACATGAACATTGATTGAATATTGGATGATATTAAAGAATCATTGTTGACATAGGTAATACCCTTTGTAATACTTTAAGCAATAAGAAAGAAAGAAAAAAAGAATCATTGTTGATGTTTTAAGTGTGATCATGTATTGTGGTTATTTTAAAAATAATTCTTATGTTTTAGAGGAACAGATTGAAGTATTTAAAAGTGAAATATATGATGTCTAGAATTGGCTTCAAATTATTACAAGAGCGGGAGAGTGTGTGCGCATAAACACAACATAGGGTTGGATTCAGTTGGTAATTATTGAAGCTGGGTGATGGCTACAAGAGGATAATTTTCTGTTTATTTCTATGCATGCTAGAAATTTCCATAATAAAGAGACAAAAATAAAATACTATTAGAAAATAAATGTAATTTAAGTTAAAGCCTAAACCAGAAATATGGGGAGAAGCAGACTGTAAGAAAATGTGTGTTAAAAGATTTAATGCACCCACTCAGCAACAATTTTGTTGAGCACCTTTCAGTACCAGCTTCTGTGCTAGATTCTAGGGATACACAGATGAACAGGACAGACAAGGTCCCTGACTTTAGGAAGCTTACAGTCCAGTCAGGATGCAGACAAGTAAACAGGTGATTAAAAGAAGAATGGGAGCGTCTAGGAGCACAGCCAAGCACTTACAGTGTCAAAATACCAGATTCCCTGTGGAAAACTGTCATTTCTGTGGCACTGTGTTGAACTCCACCCCCTAGAGGGGGTCAATGAGAAACACACCTATCAGTCCAGATCAGAGGGCCCCAGCATCTCTGTGGAACCCAGGTTTTCCTGAGAAGGGAGTCATGGGTTAATTCAGGGGTCTGGTTCTTCAGGTCAGAGCAAAAAAGATGGTTTCAGGTGAGATAGCGTTGGGTGACAGGAGCTTCCCTTCCAGTGCTCACTTCTAGTGTTATCCCTCCGTAATAATGTGTACTTGAGCCTTGGTTTACACTTTCTTGATTGTTTCGTGAATGCATAGGAGTTTAGCTTGGTCCTTTCTCTATTTCATAACTAAAAAAGTGCTCAGAAATGCAAATAGTGCCACCCAGCTTTTTTTTCTATATATACTAGAGGCCCGGTGCACAAAATTCGTGCATGGGAGGGGGGGTCCCCTCAGCCCAGCCTGAACCCTCTCCAACCCAGGATGCCTCAGGGGATATCCGACTGCCGGTTCAGGCCTGATTCCCCAGGATCGGGCCTGAACCGGCAGTCGGACATCCCTCTCACAATCCTGGACCGCTGGCTCCTAATTGCTCACCTGTCTGCCTGCCTGGTCACCCCTAACTGCCCCTACCCTTGCTGGCCTGATGGATCCTCACTGCCTCTGTGTGCCGGCCTCGTTGCCCCTGACTGTTCCCTGCTGCCAGCCAGGTAATCCCCAACTTCCACCCCCTGCTGGCCTGGTCGCCCCACACAGCCTGCTTGTTCAGTCATTTGGTCGTCCCTCACTAACCCCCTTGCCAGCCTGGTTGTAAGCAGCCATCTTGTGAGGGCATGAGGGTTAATTTGCATATTACCTCTTTATTATATAGGATACAAGTAGCCCAATGTTTTTGCTGTAGTTCAGACTTCAGCTTTGGGGTTCAGCACAGGAGGTGAGCAGCAGGTGATTCTGCGAGCATCCCAGGCTTCCTCGCCTCTATCCCAGCTTGACTGAAGAGGGTGTGGGGCAAGGAATGTAGGTCAACAACAGAGTGTATTTCACCAAGGTTAGATTGCTTTAAATTTAAAAAATAAAGGGAGAGGATGGTTAATATGAAAAGCAGTCATCTTTAAAACCTAATGACAACTTGTATTTATTGAGCACCTACTGTGCACCTGGTACTGTTCAAAGGCCTTTGCATAGCTAACTGAATTTATTCCCATCAACCTATAGCACAGGTACCATATCTATACACATTTTATAAATGAGAATATAGACACGGGAAAGAGTCAGTAATGTGCTCAAGTTCAAGAAAACAGTATATGAAAGAGGTGATATTCACATCCAGGGATCATATAAAAAACTAAATTTGTTGTTGTTTTTTGGTTAAAATTTAAAAACTAATTTGGGGGTCCTTTCTTTAATTGGGAATTCTACCTTAGTGTGTGTCAGACTTTTCAAAAGAGAAAATTCTGAGTGGAAAGAGTTCATGGCATAAATGAAAGACCAGAAGAAATCTCCAGAAAAAAACCAAATTAAATGGAAGAAAGCAAACTTCTAGATATACAGTTTAAAACAATGGTTATGAGATTGCTCAAGTATCTTAATGAGGGCTTCAAGGGACTTGGTGAGACTTTCAAGGACCTTTTTTTTTTTTAGTATATTTTATTGATTTTTTACAGAGAGGAAGGGAGAGAGACAGAGAGTCAGAAACATCGATGAGAGAGAAACACCGATCAGCTGCCTTCTGCACATCTCCTACTGGGGATGTGCCTGCAACCCAGGTGCATGCCCTTGACCGGAATCCAACCTGGGACCTTTCAGTCCACAGGCCGACGCTCTATCCACTGAGCCAAACCGGTTTCGGCACTTTCAAGGATCTTAATGAGAATTTCAAGGAAATTAGTGAGAACATCAACTACCTGAATAAGGACCAGTCAAAAATTAAGCATACACTAACTGAAATAAAGAATAATTTACAGGTAGTCAATAGTAGAGCAGGGGATTCCAAGAATCAAATCAACAATTTGGAATATGAGGAAGCAACAAAACACTCAATTAGAAGAGCAAAAAAAAAAAAAAAAAAAAAAAAAAAAAAAAAAAAAAAAAAAAAAAGAATAATAATAATAATAATAATAAAAAATATGAAGATAGTTTAGGAGCCACTGGGACAACTTCAAGCATACCAACATTTATATTATGGGGGTGTCAGAAGAAGAAGAGAGAGAGCAAGATATTAAAAACCTATCTGAAGAAATAATGAAAGAAAACTTCCCACTATCTGGTGAAAGAAATAGACTTACAAGTCCAGGAAGTGCAGAGAGTCCCAAACAGGCCCACACCAAGATACATCATAATTAAAATGCCAAGGGCTAAAGATAAAGAGAGAATTTTCAAAGCAGCATGAGAAAAGCAGTTAGATACCTAAAAATGAGCGCCCATATGACTGTCAGCTGATTTCTCAACAGAAACTTTGCAGGCCAGAAGGGAATGGCAAGAAATATTCAAAGTAATGAAAGCAAGAACTTACAACCAAGATTACTCTACCCAGCAAAGCTATCATTTAGAATTGAAGGTCAGAGCTTCATAGCATTACATGAAATATTGAAGGGTATTCTTTAAGATGGGGAGGAGGAGGAACAGGAGGAGGAGGGGGAGGAGGAAGAGGAAGAAGAAGGAGAAGAAGAAGAAGAAGAAGAAGAAGAAGAAGAAGAAGAAGAAGAAGAAGAAAATAAATACAAATGTATCAACAATTGTATCTAAAAATTAAAATAAACAAGGAATCTAATGAGCAAAATAAATCATGAATAAAATAAAACCAGAGGCATGGAAACAGGGAATAGACTGACAAATCTCAGAGGTAAGGGGGGAGGGAGGGGAAACATTAACCAAAGATCTTTAAAAACCCCCACAAAGATCTTATATGCATATATGCATTACCTATGAACAAAGACAATAGGGTGGTGAAGGCCTGGGATGGAGCGGGAACTGGGTAGCAGGGGTCAATGGGGGGGGGAAAAGGGAGAGTATCTGTAATACTCGCAACAGTGAAGATTTTTTTTTTTTAAGTTCTATAATGCTGTGGAATGAATAACAAGAACTCCTTTACTGTTTCTGCTTTCCAGTTTGAAGAGCAATTTTTGGCAAGTCCAGAAGACTTGGAAAAGTTAAGAAATGGTAAGACTATGTATCTAAATTGCTGTGATGAGGGTATCTATAAAGTCAATAGTGAGGTTTGAACAACAAGCAATGCCTATTTGTGTGTATGGTGGGAGCTGGTTGGGGGGGGGTGGGGGGGTGGGGAGTGGTGCGGGGATGGAGAGGAAGAAAAGTGGTTGAAGTGTAAGGATGGGGTCCTTGAGCAGGTCTTATCACTCAGTTAGGATACGAAGGGCTTGAACTCTCAGAGTATTTGCCAAGCAACCATCCCCTGTGAGCTGGAATGCCCCCTCTTTGCTTCTCCTGCCTTTCTGCACCCACCATGAGTGAAGGTGTGTCTGCTCAGGACCCCATCTATCCACCAACACTCAAACACATGAATCAGGGTGAAGAGAGTAGAAATAAGCCCAGCAGTTGCCTTTGATCTGGCAGTTTTTTAAAAAAAATATATTTTATTGATTTTTTACAGAGAGGAAGGGAGAGAGATAGAGAGTTAGAAACATCGATGAGAGAGAAACATCGATCAGCTGCCTCCTGCACATCTCCTACTGGGGATGTGCCCGCAACCCAGGTACATGCCCTTGACTGGAATCGAACCTGAGACCTTTCAGTCCACAAGCCGACGCTCTATCCACTGAGCCAAACCGGTTTCAGCTGATCTGGAAGTTTTGACAAGACTCGGGCAGGTTTGACAAGGTAATATCCCAGTAGTGTTACAGACTCAGATTACAAGTTGGTATTGAATTAGTTGGAAGGCTGCTTGACAGTATGAACAGGAAGATAAAGAGAAAGAGCCAGCAGCACTGGAGTCTGGAAAGCAGGACCTGCCTGCACCCACTGACCAGTGCTGGAGTTTGAAGAGCACACAGAGCAGCTACATAGAAATCTCACTTAGAATTGGCCTTAATGCCACGAACCCCACAAGACTTACTTTGGGAACCCCCCATTTGAAATGGCATCTGGCTGGTGGCCCTTGGCAGCCTCTCTCCAACTTCTTCCTAAATTATCCATGAAGATAAGTCAACTAAAAAACACAGACACCTACCATGTATCTGGATGGGACGTGTAAAAAGATAAGTGAAATAATAAGTTAAAAAAAGGCAGATTGTGAAGAAAAAGGTTACAGGAAGCGGAAACCCAATACTATTTCTATTAAAATGTTACCAGGCCATAATTTTTTGCTTCCATTCATATCTTTAGTCATTTCAACACACATCTTTTCATTCTATGGGTGTGAAGGCATTTCACTCTACTTTTTCTTTTCTTTTTTCAAAAGATGGGTCTTTGATGTTCCAGCAAGTGCCCATGGTGGAAATCGACGGGATGAAGCTGGCACAGACCAGAGCCATTCTCAACTACATTGCTGCCAAATACAACCTCTATGGGAAAGACATAAAGGAGAGAGCCCTGTAAGTATTATTTCTGTTTTTCATCAACAATTAATAACAATTTAGATTCTTCCTTGAATGAGCCGGATTGTGCCGGGGGATCACGACCAGCAGCAGCATGTCCCTTGGACGTAAAGGCTGAGGTCCAGGCCAGCAGGGAGCATGAGGAGGAGGATTCCACTTCTTAGAGAAGATTCAGTCCATGGCTGTAGCACAGGCAGTGACAGAGGTTTCGAAACACTGGTGAACTATGAAGCCAGGAGGGTGGTGGAGTCATGACTCCGGGTGTTCAGTCTAATTAAAGAAGAGGCTGAAGGAAGAGCTATTCTTCAAGTTCCATAAATTAAAGGAATAGTTACCAGGAACCCAATTTATCAGCCAGTTGTGTGGCCTGGCCACTTGACAAAGGTTGGTGCCCAAGATGCTATGGTTATCTGGAGCATTTTGATGTAAGTACTAAAGCAGCCAGATGTATTCAATACAATGACATCTGGGGAGGGGTCTCCTCACTGTTGTGATGGGACCACATGGTTGAAACTAAAATCTTGTAAGGAACTATCTGACAGTTACCCAAAGCGTTAAACATAGATTTACCATGTCAGCACCTCCACTACTAAGCATGCATGTACCCAGAAGAATAAAAAATACATTCAAACTTGTACAAAAATCTTCATAATACCATTGTTCATAATATTCAAAAAGGGGAAACGACAAAAGTGTTCATCAACTGATGAATGGATGAGCAAAGTTTTGTATATCCATGAATGTAGTATTATTTGGCCATGAAAAGAAATGACAGTGGATAAGCCTTGAAAACAGTAAGTTGCATAAAAGAAAGCAGACATCAAAGGCTCATGTTGTATGATGTCATTCAGATGAAGTGTTGAGAATATTTCTTTTCATAGAAACAGAAAGCAATTTTGGTTTTCAGGGGCTGGGGGATGGTAGGGTGGGGATGGAGGGAGGCAAACCCTAGGTAGCATCTCACTGGGTACTTGCAATGACTCCACCATTTCTCCATGCCTGTGACTCTGGACACCTCACTGATGTTCTCTGTCAGTATATTTGGTCATGGGCATAACAGAAATTTTAAATGTGGATATCCACCTTGATATGAAATGTTAAATTTTGGTGAATATCACAGCTGAATGACTGGCATATAAAAATGTACCCAATGGAGTTGCCCTCCCCTGTTTCTCCATTCTCTTACATTTTTAAACTTTAACATGTAAGGCAGATAACAGTTGACAATTGGGTCATTTTTAAAAAGGATAACCTCTTATAGGAAGCCCAGTTAGGCACAATAAAAACATATCTCCTGGAATATGCACTGGTTGTCTTTCAGGATTGATATGTATTCAGAAGGTATGGCAGATTTGAATGAAATGATCCTGCATTTGCCACTATGCCCACCTGATCAAAAAGATGCCAAGATGACCCAGATCAGAGAGAGAACAACAAATCGTTATTTCCCAGCCTTTGAAAAGGTAAGTGGGCTGTTTAGTGTTTGGGGAACTGAGACTAGAGGACAAAGAGAACTGGTGTCTGGACAGCCCTGGTCTTTGACCTTCACTTCCAATGAGCCCTCCTAACTACTAATGGAGCACCATGACTCTCCCAGCCTATTATCAAAATCAGCTGAGGGGAGTATATGTGCCAGTTATACCCAAGTTATAATCTGTCAGCAAAATTTCTCTCTTTTTTTAACAAATATATTTTTACTGCTTTCAGAGTGGAAGGCAGAGGGAGAGAGAGATAGAAACATCAATGATGAGAAAAAAGTCATTGATTGACTGCCTCTGCACGACCCACACAGGGAATTGAGCCTGCAACCGGGACATGTGCCCTGACTATAATCCAACCATGACTTCCTGTTTCATAGGTCAGTGCTCAACCACTGAGCAACACCTGTTGAGCCAAAAGTTCAATTTACTAGGACCTGATTTAGATTTTCTATTTGATGGCATTTTATGGCCACATTTAGAGTGTGGGCTGTGGAAGGCTCTGGGAGTCAAACTAGCGATTGCAGTAGATTTGGCAGAACACCATGAAGGGGCTTTTCATTCAAGAGAAGCAGGAAGAAAGCAACTTATCAGAAAATATGCTGGCAACATGCATAGGAAACATGAGACCAATTGCCCAACAGTGTTTCTGGGATGGATGAGAAGTATCTAAACAGAGATGGGAGCAATGGGATGGAGAGGATGAGACAGATGAAAAGATGTTAAGGAACAAACAATCTACAAAATATATTGTCAGACTTTAGAGGAAAGCTATGCAAACTAAGGAAATAAAGTTCCATGATTTTGTATGTAGTGCAGACCATAAATTTTCCCTTTGAAGGTAAAAAAATATTTCAAGATCCAAATTTCCTGAAATCAAACTAAATAAAAATTATGAACCAAAATAATGATTGTAAGGCTACAGGAGGCTTACATATAAAAAAGGCTTAACACTAACACTCTCATCTTTATAAAGCATTAAAAAGCACTTATGAAACATTCTTTCATTCTACAAATTTTAATTCATTGCTTGTGTGATCGTCCATATTCAAAGAGCGAAAAATTTAATAGTAATCTAATAATACACCCTCCTGTGCCTTGTGGTGCTGAGAGTTTAGAGGACATTCACTCAATGACAAGGTCAGTAGGCACTGCAGCTAGAGTATACTGATACTTTGAAATTAAGGAGCACCATGATAACATCAGTTAAAAATGTATGTTACAAAATAGGGTTTTTAAAAAAATATACTTTTATTGATTTCAGAGAGGAAGGAAGAGGGAGAGAGAGATAGAAACATCAATGATGAGAGAGAATCATTGAATGGCTGCCTCCTGCACGCAGCACTGGGGATCGAGCCCACAACCCGGGCATGTGCCCTTGACCGGAATCAAACCTGGGACCCTTCAGTCTGCAGGCTGATGCTCTATCCACCAAGCCAAACCGGCTAGGGCATAAAATAGGTTTTGACCTTATCATATTCTTTACCAAATTATTATCCATTCTTTTATATGCATACACGATCTGAAAGTGTATTTGCCAATGTGTTATTATGTTTAGTTGGTGGTGCTATGTGTATTTATTCTCTTTATACTTTATGATTGCTGGAATCCTATCTAATAAAGACAGAATATGCAAATTGACCATCACATCGTCACAAAGATGGTGGTGCCCATAGCCACAAGATGGCGGTGCCCAGTCCCCTCAGCCCCGCCAGAGTCCCCCAGTCCTTTCAGCCCAGCTGGGGAAGGTGTATGGCAGGTGCACAGCGTGGTTGGACCCACCTTCAGCCCCCCAGCCGCCCAGGGCCACCCGAGGCTCAGGTAACCCGGAATGGTCGAAGCTTGCACTGCTGGCAGTGGCAGCAGCAGAGGTGTGATGAGGGCGTTACTTTCCCCTGATGGTCAGGTCATGTCCCACACCTGAGGGCTCCTAGACAGTGGGCAGGCCGGGCTGAGGGACCTCCCGCCCCCCTCCCTCCAGTGCATGAATTTTCATGCACCGGGCCTCTAGTATTTTAATAAATATCATACATTTCCCCAAAACTTTTATTATGAAAATTTCATACATTCAGAATAATTAAACACATATACACCCACCATGGGGATACAAACATTAATTTTTCATTATGTTTGCTTTATCATGAGTTTCTATATCTCAGTCCCTCTCTCTATCAATCAGAGATTGTTTTTGGATAAATTACAAAGTGTGTTTCAGGTATCACTGCAGTTCACATATAGACATTTCAGCAGCAGATCATAACATAGTGCAACCTAGGAGACAGAGCCCATATTGCCAGAGAGATGGTGAGTTCAAGTTGACTCAGGTTTTCATGAGGTTCCAAAGAGATAGATCAGGAAATGAGTAGAGCAGAGGAGAAATGTAGGCCCTGATATAGTCTGCTTGGGATTGAAGAAGAATGTTCTAGAGATGGATCTTTGCCCAAGTGAGAGAGGAGACAGAGAGAAGGAAAGAGAGAGAGAGAGAAAGAGAGAGAAGAGAGAGAGAGAGAGAGAGAGAGAGAGAGAGAGAGAGAGAGCCATGTGCTAAAGTTCAGGGCTCCAAAGGGTAGGGCAAGGGGCCAATAGATACACAGCCAGTGCTAGCCCTGGGCCAGACCAAGATGCACAGAGGGAGCCCAGTGATATGGGAAAAGGAAAAAGAGATGGTAGCCTGGGCATCAGCTGAAGAGTGAGGTGAGAACAGCAGAGACCCTCTTCTATCTGTTTCACTGAGTCAGGGGCAATGAACGTGGTTTGATGCTCCTCATGTGCCCAGTTAGGCAGAACAGGTGGGAAGCCAGGCTGGAGAGACCTGGGAAGGAGCAGGGGGACCCAGCCTGAGTGCACCTGTGTTCATAATCTGCTCTTTCCAATTCACCAGGTGTTGAAGAGCCACGGACAACACTACCTGGTTGGCAACAGGCTGAGCAAGGCTGACATTCACCTGGTTGAACTTATCTACTATGTTGAAGAGATTGACCCCAGCCTAATGGCCAACTTCCCGCTGCTGAAGGTGACCCCTTTCACAGCCCTGGGGAGGGAAGGTCCACATCTCCCATCTTGGAATCTAATATCTGGGCTCCTGGACTGGCCATGTTATGATCACATAATTTTCCAGGCTCCACTGCCCCCAGGTCTCCAAAATTTGTTTTAGGCCCTGGTCTGAGGCAGGAAATGAATCTTGCTCTGCCAAAGAAATTGGAGGCAGACACCACCCCAAAGAGAAAAGTTTGTCTTTCACAATGAGAAGAACCCAGGACTCAGCGTCTCTGTCCTCAGCTCCTGCTCCTTCTCTCAAACACTGTGCTTCCCTCCCGACTGTCCCTTTTCTCTTTCTGTCTCTCTCACAGGGAAGATTGCTTTTGACTGTCCACATGGTTGGCCTTCTATATTTTCTATCTTCAGTTCCAGCCCAGTTGTCCCACATATTCATTTCTCCAGTTTGGAGCCTTTACCTGTGTTGCTCTGACAGTCACATTAGTCTCCCTTGTCTGCACAAGAGTGAGAATCCACAGGATTTCCATGTGGGGAGGAAGACACGGAAGGCTGTGAACTGAATCAAATCTTAACCGTGTCTCTGGGGGAAGTGTTATTGAAATGTTTTTCCTTCCCCTTATCTTCCTTTCTTCTGGGTGTCTGTTTCCCATCCCCCGCTGGTGCTGATGGAGGGGACTCCGTTGGTCTGTCCTCAGATTCCCTGGCCTGTGTACTGACAGGTGGGTGTTGTGTCTCCATCTGAGGCTGTGTTTTGTGCATTGCAGGCTCTGAAAACCAGGATCAGCAACCTCCCACCTGTGAAGAAGTTTCTGCAGCCTGGCAGTCAGAGAAAGCCTCCCATAGATGCGAAAGCATTAGAAGAAGCCAGGAAGATTTTCAAGTTTTAAATAAAGCAGGCATGGACGCCCAGCACATGCAGGACCAATCTTCTGACGTTGTCCAACAATGAAGTGCCTCTACGTAGGTGTAGATCCTGGCTGTTGTGAGAATAAGAAACTTTTCCAAAATAATTAAATCTCCAATGAGCAGATTTAGTTATAGTTTAATCTTGTTCATTAAGTTCCAATATGTAACCAGATTTTCAATCTCCTTCTATTGCATTTCTCTTGGAATTCAAAATTAAACAAAAAATGGAAACGTGGATTATGACATCTCTCATCTTTTCCAGGAATCGTCACATGTCCGTCACAGAGCCCATCAAAGAGTCAAGTATAAAATTCATATCTGACATTCTCAGTTGTTCACAAGAAAATAGCTACCCCTCTTGGTAATGGCATAAGAATTTTTTACTTTTTTAATTTTTACTTAGGAGCTGTTTTCCTCCTGGTAATAAAAATGTTTTGTTTTGTTTTGTTTTTGTTATGAGTTCGGTTCTCATGCAATACAACAGTGATATGGCTATTACGGACTTTTTAGTGCATCTCCACGTGCCTACAAATCACTGAAGGACTTATCTTCCTGTCTTGGGTGTCGCTTTCCCAGCCTCATGCTGGTGCTGATGGAGGGGGCTCCATGGGTCCGTTCCAGGGGGGCCAACAGACACACAATGTGTCCTAGGGGGTGGGGAAATGATTTACCAAAAAAACAGACCCAAGCTCTGCTCTCTGTTGACGCTGTTGTCCTTACAGTCCATGACTCCCTGGCACATCAACGCTCTGCTACTTAATGCTCGGTGGGGCCCCTGGCTGAGCTTTCTCTCAGATCGCTCAATGTTGCTCAGACCTGGACTTCCAAGGTACAGATTACATGTATAAACTATAGTTAGTGAATGCATATAAAATCTTTTTTTTCTTTTTCTGGCCTGTCACTGGGCCAGAGTGGCTGGATTGGGAGTGATTTCTAACTTTGGCCACTCTCGGGGCTCAGAATGCACACCCTCCCAGAGAATCTGGGCTTTGGACTTTGGCATATTGAGTTCTTCTCCCCACAAAGAGCTTCCTCATAGCGTGGGGAGGGAGCTGACAGACACACAGGGCTCCCTGTCTGTAGCTTCACTTCCACCTCGTCTGCTGTCTCCTTGCAACCAAAATGGTTTTCCTAAAATGCATGTTTGAGTATCACCACCTTCTTTAAATCCTTCAGTGAGTTCCAGGCCTGTGGGAATTCCTCCTCCCATCTGTCCTCACCCCCTCCTTCCCACCTGACCATGCATAACACCTCACCTCAGTTGTTTCTCTGTGCCTCCCACAGAGCCCTCTAAACTACTAACAAAGCTGAATGCCACTGTGCCTCCTCCACTCTCCTGTGAGGTCCTGGTAGCGGGCATGGCCAGGCGGCATCCCTACCACTTCATCACAAATGGTCATAACACCTTGCACAAGTCCACCCACAGCTTGATGACCTAAGGCAGTGGTCGGCAAATGCGGCTCGCAAGCCACATGCGGCTCTTTGGCCCCTTGAGTGTGGCTCTTCCACAAAATACCGACTTCTGAGCATGGGCCACGAAGTTTCAATCGCACTGTACATGCGCACCCGCATGTGGTATTTAGCCGATCATTGACCTAAGGATTTAAATATAGGCTTTGGGAATTCCTCAGGTTTCCACACACACTCTCATCTGCCTGACGTCTGTATTCATTCACCCATGTCTTCATAATCCTATATAATAAAAGCCTAATATGCTAACTGTTGAGTGTTTCCTTCCACGACTCGCGTGGAGTAGGGTTCGGTATCTGAAAGAGGAGCCGCACAGCAAATGAGAGAAAAAGACACGAGATAATTTTGCAATATTGGGGGACCAGGCGGCAAGTCCCGAAGGACTTCTCCTCTGTGCTCAGGCCTCACCAAGCTTTTATTGATCTGGGATGCCCCTATAGCATAGCCCTAGGCAGGTGACCCCCTGCAACAGGCAGACTAGCCCATCAGCAAGGATTTACATAATAATAAATGGGGGAGCAGTTTCAGCTACCACTGTCTGGACAAACAGAGGTGGCGCCTAGCTCCGACCTTTGGGAGGGCTTCAAAGGCACCCAGCCTTCGGGGGGGGGGGGGGTTTCGGGGAGTGCTCTGTCTATGCTTATCAGATAGTGAAGGCAATAAACAGTTTCCCACAGCTAACTGTCCAGTTGGCCATTCAACCAATCAAAGAGTAATCCTGTCTAATAAAGAGTGATATGCTAATTGACCCTCATGCTGTCCAAAAGATGGTGGTGCCCACAGCTTATAAGGAGGGAATATGCTAATTGACTGCTCCACCATCAAAGGTGGCAGTGCCCACAGCCAATAAGGAGGGAATATGCTAATTGACTGCCCACCCTCAAAAATGGCAGTGCCCACAGCCAATAAGGAGGGAATATGCTAATTGACTGCCCCACCCTCAAAGATGGCAGTGCCTACAGCCAATAAGGAGGGAATATGCTAATTGCCTGCCATGCCCTCAAAGATGGTGGTGCCCACAGCCACAAGATGGCTGGAAAGGGAGGGCAGTTGTAGGTGATCAGGCTACCGGGGGGGGGGGGGGCAGTTAGGGGCAACCAGGCCAGCAGGGGAGGGCAGTTAGGGGCAATTGGGCCAGCATGGGAGCAGTTAGGCATCGATCAGGCTGGCAGGGGAGTGGTTAGGGGGTGAACAGGCTGGCAGGCAGAAGCAGTTAGGGGCAATCAGGCAGGCAGGCAGGTGAGTGGTTGGGAGTGAACAGCCCCAGATTGTGAGAGGGATGTCTGACTGCTGGTTTAGGCCCACAGGGATCGGGCCTAAATCGGCAGTCAGACATCCCCCAAGGGGTTCCAGATTGGAGAGGGTGCAGGTTGGGCTGATGGACAACCCCCCTCATGGTCACATCACTCCAATCTCTGCCTCTATCTTCACATCAACTCACCCTCTGTGTGTCTGTGTCTTCTCTTCTGTTGTACAGACGCTTGTCATTGGGTTTGGGGCCCACCTGGATAATCCAGGATGATGTCATCTCAGGTTCCCTCACTTAATTACACCTGCAAAGACCCTTTTTCTAAGTACGGTCACATTTACAGGCTCCAGGTATTTGGACATGGATCTGTCTTTTTAGGAGGCCACCACCATGACCCCCCACAACAGGGTATAGATCAACAACATTGTTGGCAATTCTGAAGCAGGGGATGGGTATGTTGGGCTTTCTCTACTTTCTACCATTCTCTCTATGGTTGTATTTGCTGGAAATATTCCATTTAATAATTTAAAAAACTATGTTATTTATTGAGCTATTATGTGCCAGGTGCTGTGTCAGACAGTTGGGGACATGACTGGAAACAAGTTAAAAGCTCTACCTCCAAAACTTCACAGAGTTTGGGGAAAAATGATATTAAACATATAAGGTCAATAATGCTGTAGTGGCTCAAAGTAGAGTATTCCAAACAGAACAAATGGCTTGTGCAAAGGCCCAGAGGCTAGCAAGCCTGATACGAGTGCGGCATAGAGGAAAAGGTGTACTAACCAGGTTGCCAGATTTAGCAGAGAAAATACAGGATGCCCAATTTAATGTGAATTTCAGATAAACAATAAATAATTTTTTAGAACAAGTGTGTCCCTTGTCTGAAATTCACATTTAATCAGGTGTCCTGTATTTTATCCAAAACCCAACAGAAAAAGTATTCCACCATCAGCTTGCCCTTTACTGACCTCAGCTCCCTTTGCTGCTCACAGAAGAGGTTTATTATTTGCCTTAGTCCTTGCATCCAATTCATGCAAACCTCACAGCAAGCTCTTCAAAAAGCCATGCCCACTGATTGGCAGAGAGAGTTTCACAATCTGAAAAGTTTTGTTTAATCTTTTATTTGCTGACCTTGAGAAGGAACATATTAACCAGTCGTTTCGTGATCCGAGGATGACTTGTCATTTTTCTTCTTATTTGGCATTGAACCCATGGACCCTGAACATTGTGAGAGTGGATTTCCCTTATCTGGAAGCTTCCTCTTTCAGAGAGGAGGAGTTATTCAACTGTAAAAACAGCTTCTAAACACACGAGGAGGTGGCTGTGAGTTGCTGAGACAAGTGGGAGACAGATTTTAATAAGGTAAGTTCTGGTTTTATAAACCTTCCTATATGGCACCACATTCTCACAGTGAAGTCACCAAAACAATATATCAAAATGTGTCCGTGGACTGCGCCATCTTGGGTGGTTGTTGCCGGCATCCAGAGACCAGCTACTAACCAGGAAACAAGGGATCTCAAACAGCGTGACTGCATGAACTCAGACGAGCGCTGCTTCTTCTCACGGAAAGGTTGGACATCCCCTAAAGGTGCGGTTTGCAGTTCGGGTTGGAGGGAGGACCAAGCTCGCGCGCACGCCCCACAGAGTCCACAGCCTTTGGGACCAGCGTGACCAGTGAGTGGGGATGGGGCCCCACAGGGCTGCTGGCAGAAGGGAACGCGAAAAATGAGCCCATAGCTGGACTGGATGTAAAGGAGCAGCCTTGGACTTTGTCAATCTGCTGGCTGCTTGGTGCCAGGGGCGAGCGGGAGCGTGGATACTGCGCGCGGAGACTGTGCGCAGACCTGGAAGGTGGAGGCTTGCGAATTTGCACAACTATCAGGCTCTTGTTACAGTTCCCCTTAGATCCGTGCATTTGATTAGTAAACCCAGTGCATGGGATTCCCCAGTTGGGGTCATTCGCAGAGCCTGTAGGGGAAAGTTCTTTTTGGGGAGCCTGGGAAACAGCGGGCAGTGGCAAGGAACCAGCTCTGGGCAGTGGTCTTTCCCAAACCAGTTCCAAATACCATAGAGGAAAAAAAAAAAAACCAAAAAAACCCCCTACTGATAGGATTTATAGCCTCGGAGGTCAATCCAGACACACTGCCACCCAGAGGCAGAGCCACGAACTGTCTCTTCTGTGATCACAAATAAAGGCAGTCTGGTAAACAAATACAACCTGTCTTAAAATCAGGTCTGTGGTTTACTGCACGGAGGGACAGTGTATCGCAGGGAAGTTCAACACTCCCCTGAATGCCTGGCAGGACTAAGGCGTGCCAAAAAGAAGAGTGGAAGATCTGAAGCACCTTCACTTCCGAATATTTATATATATATATATTTTTTAATATATTTTTATTGATTAAGATATTACATATGTGTCCTTGTCCCCACGTTACCCTCTACCCCCCCCCCCCCGCTCATGCCATCACCCCCCCCCTTTGTCCGTGCCCATTGGTTAGGCCTATATGCCTGTATGTAAGTCCTTTGGTTGATCTTTCCCCCTTACCCCCACCCTCCTCTACCCTCCCTCCAAAGCCCGACAGTCCAATCAATGCCTCTCCATCTCTGGATCAGTCCTTGTTCATCAGTTTATGTTGTTCATTATATTCCACAAATGAGTGAGATCATGTGGTACTTATCCGCTCTCCAGTTCCATCCATGCTGTGGCAAATGGTAAGAGTTCCTTTTTCTTCTTCCTCTTCTTAAAGAATACCTTTCAGCATTTCATATAATGCTGGTTTGGTGGTGATGAACTCCTTTAGCTTTTTCTTATCCGTGAAGCTCTTTATCTGACCTTCTATTCTGAATGATAGCTTTGCTGGATAAAGTAATCTTGGTTGCAGGTTCTTGCTATTCATCACTTTGAATATTTCTTGCCACTCCCTTCTGGCCTGCATGGTTTCTGTTGAGAAATCAGCTGACAGTCGTATGGGTATTCCCTTGTAGGTAACTGACTGTCTTTCTCTTGCTGCTTTTAAGATTCTCTCTTTGTCTTTTGCTCTTGGCATTTTAATTATGATGTGTCTTGGTGTGGTCCTCTTTGGATTCCTTTTGTTTGGGGTTCTCTGCGCTTCCTGGACTTGTAAGTCTATTTCTTTCACCAGGTAGGGGAAGTTTTCTGTCATTATTTCTTCAAATAGGTTTTCAATATCTTGCCCTCTCTCTTCTTCTGGTACCCCTATAATTCTGATGTTGGTACGCTTGAAGTTGTCCCAGAGGCTCCATACACGATCTTCATATTTTTGGAATCTTTTTTCTTTTTTCTTTTTTCTTTTTCAGTTGGGTATTTTTTGTTTCTTCGTATTTCAAATCTTTGACTTGATTCTTGGGATCCTCTTGTCTGCTGTTGGATCTCTGTAAATTATTCTTTATTTCAGTCAGTGTATGCTTAATTTCTAGTTGGTCTTTTTTCATGTCCTCCATGGTCTCACTATACTTATTGAGGGACTCATTAAATTTATCGGCGGTTTCCATAAAATTCTTGAAAAACCTTATAAACGTGGCCTTGAACTCTATATCCAGTCGTTTGCTTTCCTCCGTTTCTGCCATTTGTGACCTGTTTCTTTGTCTCAGCATTTTGGCTGCTTCCCTGTGTTGATAGAGTGGCTTTGTGTGCTAGGTGTCCTGTAGGGCCCAGTGGCTCAGCCTCCCCAGTTACCTGAGGTGGACAATCTTAGTGCACCCCCTTGTGGGCTTTGTGCACAGTCTTGTTGTAGCTATGCCTTGGTTGTTGTAGGATCACTGGGAGGAATTGACCTCCAGGCCAATTGGCAGTGAGAATCAGCTGTGTCTGCAGTGGGAGAACTTCTGTGCTGGAGACACCCTTCTGGGGCAAGACTTGCTTCAGTGGGGCTTTGGTGCTCACTGAGACTGCACCCTGAGTGTGTCCCTTATGGATCTGAGGAGTTGTGATCTGGATGGTCCCCCTCTGACCACTGGGTACAGTGGCTCTTGGATCTAAGGAGGTGCTAATTTAGCCTATGCCTGAGGTTACACAGCAGGAACTACGAAGAGAACTGCAGATTCCCCTTCCTTTTTTTGGAGTTTGGAAGTGCCCTGATGATGCTCAGCTGTGTAGCAATGCAAGCCGCTGTGGGGCCTTGGGCCTTCTCTTGGAAGCTCTGGGTCTATCTGGCCCGGCTGCGGTTAGGTAATTACAGGTTGCAAATGGCCGGGGCATTCATATGCAAAAGCCTCTGCCGCAGCCTGGGCGGGGCGGGGTCTCAAGGAATCAAAGGGCGGAGCAAGCAGCTATGGCAGAGCCTCAGCCCCGCCCTAAGGAGTCGAGAGTCCCAGTGTCCCGGCAATGGCTGCAAGCACCTCTGAGGGAAAGCCGCCCTCAAGCTCGCCCGCTGCCAGACAGTCCAGTATCTCCCCGTATGAGTCCTGGGTCCCCAGAGACTTCCCGGAACCGGATTTCAGAGCCGTCGGGAGCTTGTGTCTCCCTCCGGATTCAAAAAGACAGCCGCGTCCTCAGGTGCCAGACCCTTTCCGCGCGTGCGAACCCCCGTACCTCTGCACTCCACCTCCGCAGCTCCTCTGGCTCTCAGTGTGCTTTTCTTTCCTTCTAGTTGTAGAATTTACACTCAGCCAGCCCTCCTGTAGTTCTGGATGATGTCCGCCTTGTGTTTTTGATGCATTTATCAATTGTTGTGGGAAGCAGCAATTTCCCGGTGTTTATCTATGCCGCCATCTTAGTTTCTCCCTATATATATTTTTTTAATTCTTTTTTCACCATTTCATCAAGAACCTATTTTATTATTTTTTATTTTTTTCATCACTTGATTTTACCTTTTTAATTACTACAATTTTTTAACCAGTATTATTGCTATCCTTTTACCATTTTTTCAAGTGTCATTTTATTTATTTATTTATTTTATTTTTCTTTATTTTATTTTGGGATTAGTGTTCTACACTCTATTTTCATCGTTCCTTTAGCATCATTTCTCTCTATCTCACATTTACCCTTAAGCCAAAACTCTCTTCCTCACTTTTCCCCTTTTGTTGTCCTGTTTCTCTTACCCTATTCCTGCTTTGGATTTTCCCTATTCCTTCTTTCTACCCACTGTCTTAATTTCACCCTACTTATATATCTAATTTCCAATCCCTCGCTCTAAATCCATATACACCTCTCTCTCTTATCTTTCTTCACTACCTAATTTTTTTTCTCTCTCTCTCTGTCATTTTGCTAGTGTTTGCTTGATTTTGAGTATATTGGGGTTTTTTATGCTTGTGTGGGAAATTGTTTTGTTTTTCATTTTCATTTTTCTGTTTTGCTTACTTTTTCTTTATCTGGTTATTTTTGTGCTTCTGTTTTCCCTTGCCTCGCTTGATATTGGTGGTTGTTTGTAGTTTGCATTAGTCTCCAGGGATCTGCTGCTGAAGTTCATTGAGATTGGTTGCGGTTCTCTTGGAGTTTTCTCCCCATACAAATAGCCTCTTCCCCACCTCTATTTCATTCTCTTACTTTTTTTTTTGTCTTTTTGTTTTTTTCTTCTCTCCCTTTTCCCAATCTCATTTTGGCACTCCTTTTTGTTTTTTATTTTTCTCTTTAATCTTTTTCTCTTTTTTTCTTTTTTATCCCCTAATTCTCTTCGCTCGGGGGGTCACCTTTATTTGGGGTTATTAATATCGTGAATGCATTTAGTTCGGTGCCTTGTACATTGTGCCTTGTTGTGTTGTATTTTGTGCCTTTGAATCAGCGCAGCAGAGAGAGAACTACATAACCAAACACCCTGAGAAGAGAAATCATGATGAAACAAAGAACCAACCCAAATATGAAAGAAAAACAGGCATCAGCAGAAAAGGAAACGAAATGGAGGCAAGCAACCTGTCAGAGAAAGAATTCAGAGTAATGGCCATAAGGTGGATGGAAAGAATGGAAGACCAATTCAACAATATGTGTAGGAACCAAGAGGAAATGAAGAAGAACCAAGAGGAAATGAAGAGAAACCAAGAAGAAATGAAAAATGACATCACTGCCATAAAGAACTCAATAGAAAGCATCAACAGTAGACTAGAAGAAGCAGAGGACCGCATCAGCGAGCTAGAATACAAGGTAGGAAAAAATACCCAAACAGAACAGCTTCTAGAAAAAAAATTAAAAAGCAGGAGGAGAGCCTAAGAGAACTCTGGGACAATGCTAAACGAAACAACATCTGAATAATAGGGGTGCCAGAAGGAGAGGAAACTGAGCAAGGAATAGAAAACCTGTTTGAAAAAATAGTAACAGAAAATTTCCCTGATATAGGGAGGAAAAAACTCACACAAATCCAAGAAGCTCACAGAGTCCCAAACAAAATGAACCCGAAAAGACCGACACCAAGGCACATAATAATTAAATTGGCAAACACCAACGACAAAGCAAGAATCTTAAAAGCAGCCAGAGAGAGACAGAAATTTACCTACAAAGGATCCCCCATCAGACTAGCGACCGATTTCTCAACAGAAACACATCAGGCAAGAAGGGAATGGAATGAAATATACAAAGTCATGCAAAGGAAGGGTCTGAATCCAAGAATACTATACCCAGCGACGCTATCAATCAAAATTGAGGGTCAAATCAGGAGCTTCACAGACAAAAACGGTCTACGGGAGTTTATTACAACCAAACCAGCAATGCAAGAAATGCTACAGGGTCTGCTGTAAATAGAAAAAACAGGAAACAAAGAAGGAACGCAGCGGTAAAGAACAAAAATGGCGACTAACAAGTTTCTATCAATAATAACTTTAAATGTAAATGGATTAAATTCCCCAGTCAAAAGGCATAGGGTAAATGAGTGGATAAGAAAACATGACCCATATATCTGCTGTCTACAGGAAACCCACCTCAGAAAAAAAGATGCACACAGACTGATGGTGAAGGGATGGAAAAAGGTTTTTCAGGCCAATGGAAGTGAAAAAAAAGCCGGGGTAGCAATACTTATATCTGACAAATTAGATCTCAAAGTGAAGGACATAAAAAGAGATGAAGAAGGCCACTTCATAATACTAAAGGGAGCAGTCCAACAAGAAGAAATAACTCTGGTAAATATATATGCACCCAATATAGGAGCACCCAAATACGTAAGAAATCTTATGGAGGAGATCAAGGGAGAGATTGACAGCAATACAATCATAGTAGGGGACCTTAACACCCCATTATCTCCACTGGACAAATCCTCTAAGCAGAAACTCAGCAAAGAAACATGAATCCTAAATGACTCACTAGATCAGATGGAATTAATTGACATCTTCAGAACATTTCACCCCAAAGCCACAGAATATACATTCTCCTCAGGTGCACATTTGTCATCTTCAAAGATAGACCATATATTGGGTCACAGACAAAGTCTCTTCAAATTCAAGAAAATTGAAATCATATCAAGCATCTTCTCAGACCACAAAGGCATAAAACTGGAAATCAACTACAACAAAAACAATCCAAAAAAATCAAACACATGGAGACTAAATAGCATGCTATTAAACAACGACTGGGTTACCAGTGAGATCAAAGAAGAAATAAAAAACATCATGGCAATAAATGACAATGAAAACATAACAATCCAAAACCTATGGGACACAGCAAAAGAAGTCTTGAGAGGGAAGTTCATAGCTCTACAAGCCTACTGCAAGAAACAAGAAACAATGAGAATAAATGACCTAACTCTACAACTCGAAGAGTTAGAAAGAGAGCAACAAAAAAAGCCCACTGTAAGCAGAAGGAAGGAAATAACAAAGATCAGAGTGGAGATAAACGACATAGAGACCAAAATGTGTCCGTAGTACAAGAAAATGTCTGTTTTATACTCACATCGTGCCTTCTTGGTGGGCTTCGGAACAGTTCAAGAGTTGTGCATTCTATTGCTGTTGGATGCATCTTTATGAAAATGTAAAATAGAAGAATTTAGAAAGCGAGAGCATGAGCATTGTGGTGTGAGAAAATGTAATAATATGAGAAGAAAAAAATGATAGCATTTTAGGCAATCTGAGAATATGATCAGTGCAAGAGAGTATAGGTGTTTGTACTAAAGTTACTTTCTCTGTTGAAAGAGTCAACATGCAGCCATTGTGAATGGTAATACTGTAATAGAGGCTGTGAAAGTTCAAAATTAAATTTATTATGATAGGATGTAATCAGTCTGAATGTCAGTGGAACTAGATTGCATTCCGTCTCTGCTGTGATTAGCTAACTGAGAAGTCCCACGCACTCTCTGGGTTCATGGCCAGTCTAGCAAATGGCTGGAACAGGGTTCCCAAGTGTGGTGCTGTTGGCGTGTTGGGCTGGGTAATACGTTTGTGAGGAGGTGTCCTGTTCATTGTTCTTTTTTCTTTTCCTGCTTGTTTGTTGAAAATATTAAAGAAATGTGCATTTAATTCGTTTTAAGGAATGTACTTGACAATAGTGTTAACATATATTTTCTCAAATGTTCAAGCTTTACACTTTTAAGAAGCAGCAATGATCATTTGTTTAAAGTTTTACAAGAAATCATCACTTCATCGATTCAGTCACCACAGTTAAGATTAATATTCTCACTTTTTCTCTTCATCTCACTCTACACTTGCAGGAAGAACACACAGTGGGGTAGAGTTCCATCCTGGTGCTATTTACAGTCTGTGGAGTTGAATGAGAGGTGAAAGTGGAGAGAGAATTACTGCATTTTTGAAAACAACTTTATCTTGGAAAAATGACATAGATTTAACAGCCAACTGCAAAATCAACCATAAAGTATTTCCAACTAAATACACAAAATAAGTGTCTGTTAGGAGAACGTGGTTAATGAAAAAAGCTGGATAACATGCAGAATGACTCTGGGTGAATAAAATATTATTTGTTCTGGAACTCTGAGTCAAGAGATAGCTAGCTAGATAGATAGATAGATAAATAGATTGACAAATAGATGATTGGCAGATGTAGACAATAGACAGATGATGGAGTATGGACAGATAGATGATGATGATAGATAGATAGATAGACAGATAAAAGAAGACACATGTGCTAACAAATGTGTCCAAAGACTCACCCATCTCCCCGGAACTGGGAACAGGAGGGGACCTCCATTTATTAATTCCTATTAATGACTTTTATGTATACTTTCACATTTAATTTTCTCAATAGCCCTTAAAGTACATATTACCTATCTCTATTTTTAGAAGAGAGAATTGGGGTGCAAATATTAAACAACCTGAGCACTTTACGAACCTTACAAGGAAAGGAGTTGGGCTTTGTCTCTAATTCTCACATCTCTGTGCTAAGAAATGCCATGAGGGCTGTATTGGAGCCTGCAAACCAGCCTCAACAAAGCCGGGACCTGTAGGAGGGTCGCTGGGACAGCGCTGCTAGTTTCCAGGACTACAGCGAGGGACTAGCTCTCCGCTGAATGACACAAGACACTGACTCCAGCAATGGGACCCAACCTGATGTCTGTTCTCACCCAGCAGTCTATGACCCCTGAGGGCATGGAGCAGGCTTGGTTCCAGCGTTTAACCTTAGCAGGGTGTGACAAATGAGGGGTGTGACCTACTCAGGTTCTCATGTCTGCCCACCAGACTATGACCATTGAGAGCAGGGACCAGTCCTGGTTCCTGTCTTTCTCAGCTGACTCTGACCCTGAGGGCAAGGAGCTGGTCTGGTAACTGTGTCTACCACACACATGGCTCCCAGAGGGCTGGCACCAGCTTCAGTCCTTCTGTGCCTTAGAGCAGCATATAATTAATTTTGGTTTTAGTCCAGTTTTATAAGTTAGTAACTGATAAATTTAGTCCTTTTGCATTTCTTGTGATAGTAAATCATTTGGATTTGATTTTGTTAAAAAAAAAAAACAACAACAACAAAAAAACTCGGTGATGAGAACCACCCTGAGAGACTTAGCTCCTTTACTTTACTACGGAAATATCATAGGACATATTCCTTTCAAGGAATATAAGCTGACTTCCTTATTCAGGTGAAATATAGTGATGCTATATTC
The DNA here is from genome assembly GCF_014108235.1 of Myotis myotis. Classification (NCBI taxonomy): domain Eukaryota; kingdom Metazoa; phylum Chordata; class Mammalia; order Chiroptera; family Vespertilionidae; genus Myotis; species Myotis myotis. The sequence continues at coordinate 77,717,544 of NW_023416379.1, forward strand.
ACTCATAGTTTTTTAGGATATCAATGTAAAGCAAGGCATGCACATATTGATATTTCTTGTCAAACCACTAAAAATCAGGGAACAAAAAGGACCTTGTGAGTTCAATATTTTTCTCTTTCCCTCCTCTTTAACCATTAGCTGACGAATGGGTTCTGAATGGGAAAAATGAACAAAGGTCTCAGGAGAGAAGCACAAAGCCTGCCAAAGTGTTATGAAATCAGAAGATGAGTTCAAACTAGCCTAACACTAACAAAACATAGGAGAGTTAGAGGTGGTGCTTTATCTGTTTAAACTTCAGTTTCCTTGTCTTTAAAATAGGATATTAGAAGCTGTTTCCTAGGGTCGTTGTAGATGGTAGACACAGTAAGTAGATACTGAGAATCAGGAACAAAGGTGTGTGACCTCTGGCAAGTCGTTGACTATCTGGGGTTCTCATTTTCTGCTGACCAGGCAAAGTTTCATGATAACTTTTGGCCCAGTCATATCAGGACATTGGGTACGTACCCTCCTATTTGGGAGGGGAAGAAAGTTGCTTTTAAGGAGGAGCTTTATGATAAAACATTACATAAGATAGAAATTATTTCTCTTTGTAACTTGATCCTCAATAAATGGAGGAGGGAGCTTAGTGACAGGATTTGAGTCACTAAGCTTTGCAAATTCTAGTCCATAGCAAACACCTGCTAGTGCTAAATTCTCCTCTTCCTTCTGCTGAATCATTGCATCTCCATTTCCCACGATAAGAAAGTACAATAGACAAAACCTCCACTTATAAAACAGGTTGATTGCCCAGCCAGCATGGCTCAGTGGTTGAGTGTCAACCTAAGAACTAGGAGGTCACAGTTTGAACTAGGAGGTTGCAGGCTCAATTCCCAGGAGGCCGCCAATCAATTATTCTCTCTCATCATTGATGTTTTTACCTCTCTCTCCTCTCCCTTGCTCTCTGAGATCAATAAAAATATATTTTAAAAACTAACAAACAAGAAACCCAAACCAGGTTGATTAACTATGTTTACTTTCTAAAGCTTAGATTCATGAATCTCATATCCACAATGTGTATATTAAAAAATTTTGGTATTAAAATTCAAGTCCACTCACTTTTTCAGAGATATATCCATTGGGTAAAGAGAAGTATGTCTTTTGTCTCAAACTCCACAACAACAACATTTTTCAGGAGAATTAATGTTTTCTAAACAGCACTTGGGATTTACAAAGAAAATGCAACTGTTTCTCACTAAGTCCTGGCTTTGCGATTCATGCTTTTATTTTTTTTTATTTTTGTAGAATTTCCACTCAGCCAGCCTTCCTGTGGTTCTGGATGATGTCTGTTTTGTCTTTTAGTTGTATTTTTGAAGTGGTTGTGCAAGGCAGCAATTTCAGGTGTTAACCTATGCTGCCATCTTGGTTTTCTTGGAAACATCAATGATCGGCTGCCTCCTGCACGCCCCCCACTGGGGACCAAGCCCACAACCCAGGCGTGTGCTTTTGGCCGGAATCGAACCTGGGACCCTTCAGTCCACAGGCTGACGGTCTATCCACTGAGCCAAGCCGGCCAGGGATATGATTCATGCCTTTAATGGGTCCTATGTGTTTCCATTCACGCAATGATAGACCTAGTTGTGTCCCTAGTTGGAGCCATTGAGTTTCATTCTCAGGTTCCTGGCTATGTCCAGTTGCTATGCAGCCTGGGAAAGACCAGACACAACCAAACTATCTCCTCCTCTTATAATAACCAAGCAAGTGTGCAGACGTGCACACATCTACACAAACAACAAACGTAACTGAAACTAAACTTCATGAGGCAATGCTTATCTGTTGTTAATAGAATGCACTTTGGTATTTTCCATTTTTTTATTTCATTTTTTAAGTTGGTGGATACCACTTAACCTTGAGCAAGTTACTCTGGAAGCCTCAGTATCCCCAACTGTAAAAGGAGAGTAATAACAGAATCCATCTCAGATGATTTTTATAGGATTAAGTGAAGGTAAATAGGTGAGAGAATGCGCATTCTATGATAGGCATTGAACAAATGTTAGTTCCATTCCATAGACTGTCAAGTTAATGCAGTAACATTAATTTTCTAGCTTATAAAACACAGCAAGTATAGGTAAAATGTAGAATTCCAGAAAAGGTAAGGAATTAGCACCCTGTTGTGGAAAGAATTAGGGTCTTTAGAGCTACAATTAAGGGAGTCTCTGCCCTAATTTCAGCTTTTGAACAAATGCAGCATAAACTCCAAGGTGCTGAGGACTGACTCTGCTCCCTCCCCGTCCCTGTCAGTGAAGTCCTCTGGTTTCAAGCTACCTCACAGGCTCCCAGGGCCCACACCTGGGTGGTTTCTGGCCCTGCCCTTTTTTAGTTCCTTTTTAGATTTCAATTTCCATCACTAGCTGGAGTATGACTGTGAATGTGTCATTTAACCTCTGTGCCTTGGTTTCATGTACTGAATAATGGGTATAATAACTAATTCATAGGGCTGTTATGAGGATTAAAGATATAATATGTCCAAAGGGCCAGAATCATTAGGAGATTTTCAATAGTCATTACTTTTCTAATCCTTCCCCTCCCTATAACACCCACAAATACATCTTTACCACACACTTTCCCCTATTGCCTGCCAAGTCAATCAGATATTACCCAATAGAGACATAACAATGGTTTGGAGCAATTTTTCAGAGGTGGCTATTGATGGGTGAGAAATCAGACCAAGAAAGACGTTCCAGGGACTCTTTCAGCTCTGCCACGAATAGGGCAGATACTCCCTCAGCATTGTTGGTGCTCTTCTACCACACATCATAAAGTGAATGTTCGTGTTTCATTCATTCATTCATTCATTCATTCATTCATTCATGTTTAGAGAATTCAGGAGACTGCATCATGGCTGGGAAGCCCAAGCTCCACTACTTCAATGCACGAGGCAGAATGGAGTCCATCCGGTGGCTCCTGGCTGCAGCTGGAGTTGAGGTGGGTTCTGAGTTCTGTCAACTTAAGTTGGATCTAAAATTGACTATATTGAAGTACTTTTGTTACTGGACATGGACTGGCCCAGAGAGGGTCTGCCTCAGGCCACAGTGTAGTGTGTGGGTTCTTGACTTGGTGTAGGAAAGGTTTCACAACAGGAGTTCAGGTGATTTTGAGAGTACTGTAAATTTGTTTGCTTATTCATTTAACCTTTTAAAAGATGGAGCAGTGAAGCAAAGGAAGGACGTAGGGTAGAAGAAGCAACAGGAGAGAGGCTAGCAGTGCTCTGCTTTGGCTCCCGAGAAACGTTAGAGGAAAGAAGTGAGCCAAGGCAGGGCTGCTGTTGGCTCACTTGGAAGTAAAGGTCACAGTGATAGAAGTGAGCCAAGGTGGGGATGGTTTTAGCTCACTGGGAAGTCAGAGGAAAGGGGCCTTGGAGACAGGATGAGGCGGTGAGCCTGCTGCTCTCCTAGTTGCAAGTCTCACGGAGACCCTTAGAGTTTCAGAGGAAGTAAAAAGTTCATGTCCAAGAAGGGGCATGGGTGTGCTCTAGAATGAGCCTGCACTTGTCTTTGTCCTGAGGGCTTCTTATCTATTTTTTTTTCCTGTGGAGGAGAATCTTAGGGGAGGGCTTCATAGAATATTCATCAGCTTTCCAGTTGTGTTTTTAATATGTTGATGCATCCAAGTAAGTGTATAGGGACTTCGGGATTATTCTTTGGTCTGCTCTACTATTTTACTTTTTCTTGGGTCTGTCTGGTTCTAATGGGGTTTTTGTTATTTGTTCCCATGACTTCATCTGTCCTTGGGTTTGGCTGGCACAAATGGCATTAATTGGGTCTCTGTGTTCTATCTCCCTGACCAGGTGGTTTAAGCTACATATTCTCTGGTTAGGGAGAAGTATTAACCATTTGCTCCCAAGTGTCCTTGGTTAGGGAAGATAAGGTCTTGAGTTTCACTAGCTGTCCATAGTTGTTCAAATTGTTTGGCCTGGTTTAATGTTCTTGTCTCAGTTTCCCTATTTCACTTGCCCAGGAATTTTCCTAGCTGCTTACTGTCCTGCCACACTTTCTCAGTAAGCTATAAGCTTTTTTTTAACTTCTGATAAGTTTTGCATTAAAACGAAAACTGCCAGTTATTAAGAGATGAACAGATTCAACCTAATGTACTATTAAAATTTCCTCTCACCCTGGCCAGTTGCTCATAGTTAGAGCAATGACCCTCAAATTGAAAGATCACTGTTTGGATTCCTGGTCAAGGGCTCATACCTGGGTTGGCAGTTCTATCCCCACCTCGGTCAGTGAGGGTGAGGGAGGCAACCAATTGTAATGTCTCTCTCACATGAATGTTTCTCTATCTATCTATCTATCTATCTATCTATCTATCTATCTATCATCTATCTATCTATGTATGTATCTATCTATCTATCGATATCTCTGTCTCTATCTCTGTCTCTATCTCTCTCTCTCTGTCTCACTCCTCCCTCCCTTCCACTCTCTCTATAAAGAAAAAAAAAAGTAATGGAAAAAATATCCTTGGGTGTGGATTAACAACAACAACAACTTCTTCTCATTAAGGAACATAAACAATTAAATTAACTTTAAGAAACTAATCACAATTTGTGGGCTTTATTTGGATTTGAATTTAAACACACTGTAATATATCATTTGTAACATTTATGCAACATTAAAAACATGAACATTGATTGAATATTGGATGATATTAAAGAATCATTGTTGACATAGGTAATACCCTTTGTAATACTTTAAGCAATAAGAAAGAAAAAAAAAGAATCATTGTTGATGTTTTAAGTGTGATCATGTATTGTGGTTATTTTAAAAATAATTCTTATGTTTTAGAGGAACAGATTGAAGTATTTAAAAGTGAAATATATGATGTCTAGAATTGGCTTCAAATTATTACAAGAGCGGGAGAGTGTGTGCGCATAAACACAACATAGGGTTGGATTCAGTTGGTAATTATTGAAGCTGGGTGATGGCTACAAGAGGATAATTTTCTGTTTATTTCTATGCATGCTAGAAATTTCCATAATAAAGAGACAAAAATAAAATACTATTAGAAAATAAATGTAATTTAAGTTAAAGCCTAAACCAGAAATATGGGGAGAAGCAGACTGTAAGAAAATGTGTGTTAAAAGATTTAATGCACCCACTCAGCAACAATTTTGTTGAGCACCTTTCAGTACCAGCCTCTGTGCTAGATTCTGGGGATACACAGATGAACAGGACAGACAAGGTCCCTGACTTTAGGAAGCTTACAGTCCAGTCAGGATGCAGACAAGTAAACAGGTGATTAAAAGAAGAATGGGAGCGTCTAGGAGCACAGCCAAGCACTTACAGTGTCAAAATACCAGATTCCCTGTGGAAAACTGTCATTTCTGTGGCACTGTGTTGAGTTCCACCCCCTAGAGGGGGTCAATGAGAAACACACCTATCAGTCCAGATCAGAGGGCCCCAGCATCTCTGTGGAACCCAGGTTTTCCTGAGAAGGGAGTCATGGGTTAATTCAGGGGTCTGGTTCTTCAGGTCAGAGCAAAAAAGATGGTTTCAGGTGAGATAGCGTTGGGTGACAGGAGCTTCCCTTCCAGTGCTCACTTCTAGTGTTATCCCTCCGTAATAATGTGTACTTGAGCCTTGGTTTACACTTTCTTGATTGTTTCGTGAATGCATAGGAGTTTAGCTTGGTCCTTTCTCTATTTCATAACTAAAAAAGTGCTCAGAAATGCAAATAGTGCCGCCCAGCTTTTTTTTTCTAGATATACTAGAGGCCCAGTGCACAAAATTCGTGCACAGGAGGGGGGGACTCCCCTCAGCCCAGCCTGAACCCTCTCCAATTCGGGATGCCTCAGGGGATGTCCACCTGCCAGTTCAGGCCTGATTCCACAGGATCGGACCTGAACCGGCAGTCGGACATCCCTCTCACAATCCTGGACCACTGGCTCCTAATTGCTCACCTTGTCTGCCTGCCTGGTCACCCCTAACTGCCCCTACCCTTGCAGGCCTGATGGATCCTCACTGCCTCTGCGTGCTGCCCTGGTTGCTCCTGACTGTTCCCTGCTGCCAGCCAGGTAACCCCTAACTGCCACCCCCTACTGGCCTAGTTGCCCCACACAGCCTGCTTGTTCAGTCATTTGGTCATCCCTCACTAACCCCCCTGCCAGCCTGGTTGTAAGCAGCCATCTTGTGAGGGCATGAGGGTTAATTTGCATATTACCTCTTTATTATATAGGATACAAGTAGCCCAATGTTTTTGCTGTAGTTCAGACTTCAGCTTTGGGGTTCAGCACAGGAGGTGAGCAGCAGGTGATTCTGCGAGCATCCCAGGCTTCCTCGCCTCTATCCCAGCTTGACTGAAGAGGGTGTGGGGCAAGGAATGTAGGTCAACAACAGAGTGTATTTCACCAAGGTTAGATTGCTTTAAATTTAAAAAATAAAGGGAGAGGATGGTTAATGTGAAAAGCAGTCATCTTTAAAACCTAATGACAACTTGTATTTATTGAGCACCTACTGTGCACCTGTTACTGTTCAAAGGCCTTTGCATAGCTAACTGAATTTATTCCCATCAACCTATAGCACAGGTACCATATCTATACACATTTTATAAATGAGAATATAGACACGAGAAAGAGTCAGTAATGTGCTCAAGTTCAAGAAAACAGTACATGAAAGAGGTGATATTCACATCCAGGAATCATATAAGAAACTAAAGTTGTTGTTGTTTTTGGTTAAAATTTAAAAACTAATTTGGGGGTCCTTTCTTTAATTGGGAATTCTACCTTAGTGTGTGTCAGACTTTTCAAAAGAGGAAATTCTGAGTAGAAAGAGTTCATGTCATAAATGAAAGAACAGAAGAAATCTCCAGAAAAAAACCAAATTAAATGGAAGAAAGCAAACTTCTAGATATAGAGTTCAAAACAATGGTTATGAGATTGCTCAAGTATCTTAATGAGGGCTTCAAAGGACTTGGTGAGACTTTCAAGGATCTTAATGAGAATTTCAAGGAAGTTAGTGAGAACATCACCTACCTGAATAAGGACCAGTCAAAAATTAAGCATACGCTAACTGAAATAAAGAATAATTTACAGGGAGTCAATAGTAGAGCAGGGGATTCCAAGAATCAAATCAACAATTTGGAATATGAGGAAGCAACAAAACACTCAATTAGAAGAGAAAAAAAAAGAATAACAATAATAAATATGAAGATAGTTTAGGAGCCACTGGGACATCTTCAAGCATACCAACATTTATATTATGGGGGTGTCAGAAGAAGAAGAGAGAGAGCAAGATATTGAAAACCTATCTGAAGAAATAATGCAAGAAAACTTCCCACTACCTGGTGAAAGAAATAGACTTACAAGTCCAGGAAGTGCAGAGAGTCCCAAACAGGCCCACACCAAGATACATCATAATTAAAATGCCAAGGGCTAAAGATAAAGAGAGAATTTTCAAAGCAGCATGAAAAAAGCAGTTAGATACCTAAAAATGAGCGCCCATATGACTGTCAGCTGATTTCTCCACAGAAACTTTGCAGGCCAGAAGGGAATGGCAAGAAATATTCAAAGTAATGAAAGCAAGAACTTACAACCAAGATTACTCTACCCAGCAAAGCTATCATTTAGAATTGAAGGTCAGAGCTTCATAGCATTACATGAAATATTGAAGGGTATTCTTTAAGATGGGGAGGAGGAGGAACAGGAGGAGGAGGGGGAGGAGGAAGAGGAAGAAGAAGAAGAAGAAGAAGAAGAAGAAGAAGAAGGAGGAGGAGGAGGAGGAGGAGGAGGAGGAGGAGGAGGAGGAGGAGGAGGGAAGTAGTAGTAGTAGGAGGAGGAGGAGGAGGGGGAGGAGGAGAAGAAGGCGGCAATAAATACAAATGTATCAACAATTGTATCTAAAAATTAAAATAAACAAGGAATCTAATGAGCAAAATAAATCATGAATAAAATAAAACCAGAGGCATGGAAACAGGGAATAGACTGACAAATCTCAGAGGTAAGGGGGGAGGGAGGGGAAACATTAACCAAAGATCTTTAAAAAAAAAAAACCCACAAAGATCTTATATGCATATATGCATTACCTATGAACAATGACAATAGGGTGGTGAAGGCCTGGGATGGAGCGGGAACCGGGTAGTGGGGATCAATGGGGGGGTGGGGAAAAGGGAGAGTATCTGTAATACTGACAACAATAAAGATTTTTTTTTAAGTTCTATAATGCTATGGAATGAATAACAAGAACTCCTTTACTGTTTCTGCTTTCCAGTTTGAAGAGCAATTTTTGGCAAGTCCAGAAGACTTGGAAAAGTTAAGAAATGGTAAGACTATGTATCTAAATTGCTGTGATGAGGGTATCTATAAAGTCAATAGTGAGGTTTGAACAACAAGCAATGCCTATTTGTGTGTATGGTGGGAGCTGGTTGGGGGGGTGGGGGGGTGGGGAGTGGTGCGGGGATGGAGAGGAAGAAAAGTGGTTGAAGTGTAAGGATGGGGTCCTTGAGCAGGTCTTATCACTCAGTTAGGATACGAAGGGCTTGAACTCTGAGTATTTGCCAAGCAACCATCCCCTGTGAGCTGGAATGCCCCCTCTTTGCTTCTCCTGCCTTTCTGCATCCACCATGAGTGAAGGTGTGTCTGCTCAGGACCCCATCTATCCACCAACACTCAAACACATGAATCAGGGTGAAGAGAGTAGAAATAAGCCCAGCAGTTGCCTTTGATCTGGCAGGTTTGACAAGACTCGGGCAGGTTTGACAAGGTAATATCCCAGTAGTGTTACAGACTCAGATAACAAGTTGGTATTGAATTAGTTGGAAGGCCACTTAACAGTATGAACAGGAAGATAAAGAGAAAGAGCCAGCAGCACTGGAGTCTGGAAAGCAGGACCTGCCTGCACCCACTGACCAGTGCTGGAGTTTGAAGAGCACACAGAGCAGCTACATAGAAATCTCACTTAGAATTCGCCTTAATGCCACGAGCCCCACAAGACTTACTTTGGGAACTCCCCATTTGAAATGGCATCTGGCTGGTGGCCCTTGGCAGCCTCTCTCCAACTTCTTCCTAAATTATCCATGAAGATAAGTCAACTAAAAAACACAGGCACCTACTATGTATCTGGATGGGACGTGTAAAAAGATAAGTGAAATAATAAGTTAAAAAAAATAAAAGGCAGATTGTGAAGAAAAAGGTTATAGGAAGCGGAAACCCAATACTATTTCTATTAAAATGTTACCAGGCCTTAATTTTTTGCTTCCATTCATATCTTTAGTCATTTCAACACACATCTTTTCATTCTATGGATGTGAAGGCATTTCACTCTACTTTTTCTTTTCTTTTTTCAAAAGATGGGTCTTTGATGTTCCAGCAAGTGCCCATGGTGGAAATCGACGGGATGAAGCTGGCACAGACCAGAGCCATTCTCAACTACATTGCCGCCAAATACAACCTCTATGGGAAAGACATAAAGGAGAGAGCCCTGTAAGTATTTTTTCTGTTTTTCATCAACAATTAATAACAATTTAGATTCTTCCTTGAATGAGCTGGATTGTGCCGGGGGATCATGGCCAGCAGCAGCATGGGCCTTGGACATAAAGGCTGAGGTCCAGGCCAGCAGGGAGCATGAGGAGGAGGATTCCACTTCTTAGAGAAGATTCAGTCCATGGCTGTAGCATAGGGAGTGACAGAGGTTTTGAAACACTGGTGAACTATGAAGCCAGGAGGGTGGTGGAGAACTGACTCCAGGTGTTCAGGTTAATTAAAGAAGAGGCTGAGGGAGGAGCTAATCTTCAAGTTCCAGAAATTACAGAAGTAGTTACCGGGAACCTAATTTATCAGCCAGTTGTGTGGCCTGGCCACTTGACAAAGGTTGGTAAAGGTTGGTGCCCAAGATGCTACGGTTACCTGGAGCATTTTGATGTAAGTACTGAAGCAGCCAGATGTATTCAATACAATGACATCTGGGGAGGGGGTCTCCTCCCTGTTGTGATGGGACCACATGGTTGAAACTAAAATCTTGTAAGGAGCTATCTGACAGTTACCCAAAGCATTAAACATAGATTTACCATGTCAGCACCTCCACTACTAAGCATGCATGTACCCAGAAGAATAAAAAATACATTCAAACTTGTACAAAAATCTTCATAATAACATTGTTCATAATATTCAAAAAGGGGAAACGACAAAAGTGTTCATCAACTGATGAATGGATGAGCAAAGTTTTGTATATCCATGAATGTAGTATTATTTGGCCATGAAAAGGAATGACAGTGGATAAGCCTTGCAAACAGTAAGTTGCATAAAAGAAAGCAGACATCAAAGGCTCATGTTGTATAATGTCATTCAGATGAAGTTTTGAGAACATTTCTTTTCATAGAAACAGAAAGCAATTTTGGTTTTCAGGGGCTGGGGGATGGTAGGGTGGGGATGGAGGGGGGCAAACCCTAGGTAGCATCTCACTGGGTACTTGCAACTCCACCATTTTTTCATGCCTGTGACTCTGGCATGGAGTCTCACTGATGTTCTCTGTCAGTATATTTGGTCATGGGCATAACAGAAATTTTAAATGTAGATATCCACCTTGATATGAAATGTTAAATTTTGGTGAATATCACAGCTGAATGACTGGCATATAAAAATGTACCCAATGGAGTTGCCCTCCCCTGTTTCTCCATTCTCTTACATTTTTAAACTTTAACATGTAAGGCAGGTAACAGTTGACAATTGGGTCATTTTTAAAAAGGATAACCTCTTATAGGAAGCCCAGTTAGGCACAATAAAAACATATCTCCTGGAATATGCACTGGTTGTCTTTCAGGATTGATATGTATTCAGAAGGTATGGCAGATTTGAATGAAATGATCATGTATTTGCCACTATGCCCACCTGATCAAAAAGATGCCAAGATGACCCAGATCAGAGAGAGAACAACAAATCGTTATTTCCCAGCCTTTGAAAAGGTAAGTGGGCTGTTCAGTGTTTGGGGAACTGAGACTAGAGGACAAAGAGAACTGGTGTCTGGGCAGCCCTGGTCTTTGACCTTCACTTCCAGTGAGCCCTCCTGACTACTAATGGAGCACCCTGACTCTCCCAGCCTATTATCAAAATCAGCTGTGGGGAGGATATGTGCCAGTTATACCCAAGTTATAATCTGTCAGCAAAATTTCTCTCTTTTTTTAACAAATATATTTTTACTGCTTTCAGAGTGGAAGGCAGAGGGAGAGAGAGATAGAAACATCAATGATGAGAAAAAAGTCATTGATTGACTGCCTCTGCACGACCCACACTGGGAATTGAGCCTGCAACCAGGGCTTGTGTCCTGACCATAATCCAACCATGACTTCCTGTTTCATAGGTCAGTGCTCAACCACTGAGCAACACCTGTTGAGCCAAAAGTTCAATTTACTAGGTCCTGATTTAGATTCTCTATTTGATGGCATTTTATGGCCACATTTAGAGTGTGGGCTGTGGAAGGCTCTGGGAGTCAAACTAGCGATTGCAGTAGATTTGGAAGAACACCATGAAGGGGCTTTTCATCTAAGAGAAGCAGGAAGAAAGCAATTTATCAGAAAATATGCTGGCAACATGAATAGGAAACATGAGACCAATTGCCCAACAGTGTTTCTGGGATGGATGAGAAGTATCTAAACAGAGATGGGGGCAGTGGGATGGAGAGGATGAGACAGATGAAAAGATGTTAAGGAACAAACAATCTATAAAATATATTGTCAGACTTTAGAGGAAAGCTATGCAAACTAAGGAAATAAAGTTCCATGATTTTGTATGTAGTGCAGACCATAAATTTTCCCTTTGAAGGTAAAAAAATATTTCAAGATCCAAATTTCCTGAAATCAAACTAAATAAAAATTATGAACCAAAATAATGATTGTAAGGCTACAGGAGGCTTATGTTTAAAAAAAGGCTTAACACTAACACTCTCATCTTTATAAAGCATTAAAAATCACTTAAGAAACATTCTTTCATTCTACAAATTTCAATTCATTACTTGTGTGTTCGTCCATATTCAAAGAGCGGAAAATTTAATAGTAATCTAATAATACACCCTCCTAGGCCTTGTGGTGCTGAGAGTTTAGGGGACATTCACTCAATGACAAGGTCAGTAGGCACTGCAGTTAGAGTATACTGATACTTTGAAATCAAGGAGCTCCATGATAACATCAGTTAAAAATGTATGTTACAAAATAGGGTTTTAAAAAATATATATATTTTTATTGATTTCAGAGAGGAAGGAAGAGGGAGAGAGAGATAGAAACATCAATGATGAGAGAAAATCATTGATTGGCTGCCTCCTGCATGCCCCCCACTGGGGATTGAGCCTGAAACCCGGGCATGTGACCTTGACCGGACCCAAACCTGGGACCCTTCAGTCTGCAGGCCGATGCTCTATCCACCAAGCCAAACCGGCTAGGGCATAAAATAGGTTTTGACCTTATCATATTCTTCACCAAATAATTATCCATTCTTTTATATGAATACACGATCTGAAAGTGTATTTGCCAGTGTGTTATTATGTTTAGTTGGTGGTGTTATGTGTGTTTATTCTCTTTATACTTTATGATTGCTGGAATCCTATCTAATAAAGACAGAATATGCAAAATGACCATCACATCATCACAAAGATGGTGGTGCCCATAGCCACAAGATGGCGGTGCCCAGTCCCCTCAGCCCCGCCAGAGTCCCCCAGTCCTTTCAGCCCAGCTGGGGAAGGTGCATGGCAGGTGCATGGTGTGGTTGGACCCGCCCTCAGCCCCCCAGCGGCCCAGGGCCACCCGTAGCTCAGGTAACCCAGACTGGTTGAAGCTTGCGCTGCTGGCAGTGGCAGTAGCAGAGGTGTGATGAGGGCGTCACTTTCCCCTGATGGTCAGGTCATGTCCCACCCCTGAGTACTCCTAGACTGTGAGCAGGCTGGGTTGAGGGACCCCCGCCCCCCACTGCCGGCCCAGTGCATGAATTTTCATGCACCGGGCCTCTAGTATTTTAATAAATATAATATATTTACCCAAAACTTTTATTATGAAAAATTTCATACATTCAGAATAATTAAACACATATGCACCCGCCATGGGGATACAAACATTAATTTTTCATTATGTTTGCTTTATCATGAGTTTCTATCTCTCAGTCCCTCTCTCTATCAATCAGAGATTGTTTTTGGATAAATTACAAAGTGTGTTTCAGGTATCACTGCAGTTCACATATAGACATTTCAGCAGCAGATCACAACATAGTGCAACCTAGGAGACAGAGCCCATATTGCCAGAGAGATGGTGAGTTCAAGTTGACCCAGGTTTGCATGAGGTTCCAAAGAGATAGATGAGGAAATGAGTAGAGCAGACAGGAATGAGTAAAGGAGAAATGTAGGCTCTGATATAGTCTGCTTGGGATTGAAGAAGGATGTTCTAGAGATGGATCTTTGCCCAAGTGAGAGAGGAGACAGAGAGAAGGAGAGAGGGAGAGAGAGAGAGAGAGAGAGAGAGAGAGAGAGAGAGAGAGAGAGCCATGTGCTAAAGTTCAGGGCTCCAAAGGGTAGGGCAAGGGGCCAACAGATACACAGCCAGTGCTAGCCCTGGGCCAGACCAAGATGCACAGAGGGAGCCCAGTGATATGGGAAAAGGAAAAAGAGATGGTAGCCTGGGCATCAGCTGAAGAGTGAGGTGAGAACAGCAGAGACCCTCTTCTATCTGTTTCACTGAGTCAGGGGCAATGAACGTGGTTTGATGCTCCTCATGTGCCCAGTTAGGCAGAACAGGTGGGAAGCCAGGCTGGAGAGACCTGGGAAGGAGCAGGGGGACCCAGCCTGAGTGCACCTGTGTTCATAATCTGCTCTTTCCAATTCACCAGGTGTTGAAGAGCCACGGACAACACTACCTGGTTGGCAACAGGCTGAGCAAGGCTGACATTCACCTGGTTGAACTTATCTACTATGTTGAAGAGATTGACCCCAGCCTAATGGCCAACTTCCCACTGTTGAAGGTGACCCCTTTCACAGCCCTGGGGAGGGAACCCACATCTCCCAACTTGGAATCTAATATCTGGGCTCCTGGACTGGCCATGTTATGATCACATAATTTTCCAGGCTCCACTGCCCCCAGGTCTCCAAAATTTGTTTTAGGCCCTGGTCTGAGGCAGGAAATGAATCTTGTTCTGCCAAAGAAATTGGAGGCAGACACCACCCCAAAGAGAAAAGTTTGTCTTTCACAATGAGAAGAACCCAGGACTCAGCGTCTCTGTCCTCAGCTCCTGCTCCTTCTCTCAAACACTGTGCTTCCCTCCCGACTGTCCCTTTTCTCTTTCTGTCTCTCTCACAGGGAAGATTGCTTTTGACTGTCCACATGGTTGGCCTTCTATATTTTCTATCTTCAGTTCCAGCCCAGTTGTCTCACATATTCATTTCTCCAGTTTGGAGCCTTTACCTGAGTTGCTCTGACAGTCACATTAGTCTCCCTTGTCTGCACAAGAGTGAGAATCTACAGGATTTCCATGTGGGGAGGAAGACACAGAAGGCTGTGAACTGAATCTAGTCTTAACCGTGTCTCTGGGGGAAGTGTTATTGAAATGTTTTTCCTTCCCCTTATCTTCCTTTCTTGCTGGGTGTCTGTTTCCCAGCTCCCTGCTGGTGCTGATGGAGGGGACTCCATTGGTCTGTCCTCAGATTCCCTGGCCTGTGTAATGATGGGTGGTGTTGTGTCTCCATCTGAGGCTGTGCTTTGTGCATTGCAGGCTCTGAAAACCAGGATCAGCAACCTCCCACCTGTGAAGAAGTTTCTGCAGCCTGGCAGTCAGAGAAAGCCTCCCATAGATGCGAAAGCATTAGAAGAAGCCAGGAAGATTTTCAAGTTTTAAATAAAGCAGGCATGGACGCCCAGCACATGCAGGACCAATCTTCTGACGTTGTCCAACAATGAAGTGCCTCTACGTAGGTGTAGATCCTGGCTGTTGTGAGAATAAGAAACTTTTCCAAAATAATTAAATCTCCAATGAGCAGATTTAGTTATAGTTTAATCTTGTTCATTAAGTTCCAATATGTAACCAGATTTTCAATCTCCTTCTATTGCATTTCTCTTGGAATTCAAAATTAAACAAAAAATGGAAACGTGGATTATGACATCTCTCATCTTTTCCAGGAATCGTCACATGTCCGTCACAGAGCCCATCAAAGAGTCAAGTATAAAATTCATATCTGACATTCTCAGTTGTTCACAAGAAAATAGCTACCCCTCTTGGTAATGGCATAATTATTTTTTATTATTATTATTTTTTTTACTTCGGAGCTGTTTTCCTTCTGGTAATAAAAATGTTTTGTTTTTGTTATGAGTTTGGTTCTCATGCAATACAACAGTGATATGCCTATTACGGACTTTTTAGTGCATCTCCATGTGCCTACGAGTCACTGAATGACTTATCTTCCTGTCTTGGGTGTTGCTTTCCCAGCCTCATGCTGGTGCTGATGGAGGGGGCTCCATAGGTCCGTTCCAGGGGGGCCAACAGACACACAATGTGTCCTAGGGGGTGGGGAAATGATTTACAAAAAAACAGACCCAAGCTCTGCTCTCTGTTGACTCTGTTGTCCTTACAGTCCATGACTCCCTGGCACATCAACGCTCTGCTACTTAATGCTCGGTGGGGCCCTTGGCTGAGCTTTCTCTCAGATCACTCAATGTTGCTCAGACCTGGACTTCCAAGGTACAGATTACATGTATAAACTATAGTTAGTGAATGCATATAAAATCTTTTTTTTTTCTTTTTCTGGCCTGTCACTAGGCCAGAGTGGCTGGATTAGGAGTGATTTCTAACTTTGGCCACTCTCGGGGCTCAGAATGCACACCCTCCCAGAGAATCTGGGCTTTGGACTTTGGCATATTGAGTTCTTCTCCCCACAATGAGCTTCCCCATAGGGTGGGGAGGGAGCTGACAGACACACAGGGCTCCCTGTCTGTAGCTTCACTTCCACCTCGTCTGCTGTCTCCTTGCAACCAAAATGGTTTTCCTAAAATGCATGTTTGAGTATCACCACCTTCTTTAAATCCTTCAGTGAGTTCCAGGCCTGTGGGAATTCCTCCTCCCATCTGTCCTCACCCCCTCCTTCCCACCTGACCATGCATAACACCTCACCTCAGTTGTTTCTCTGTGCCTCCCACAGAGCCCTCTAAACTACTAACAAAGCTGAATGCCACTGTGCCTCCTCCACTCTCCTGTGAGGTCCTGGTAGCGGGCATGGCCAGGCGGCATCCCTACCACTTCATCACAAATGGTCATAACACCTTGCACAAGTCCACCCACACCTTGATGACCTAAGGCAGTGGTCGGTAAACTGCGGCTCGCGAGCCACATGCGGCTCTTTGGCCCCTTGAGTGTGGCTCTTCCACAAAATATCGACTTCTGTGCATGGGCCACAAAGTTTCAATGGCACTGTACATGTGCACCTGCATGTGGTATTTTGTGGAAGAGCCACAGTCAAGGGGCTCGCAAGCAGCAGTTTGCCGACCACTGACCTAAGGGTTTAAGTATAGGCTTTGGGAATTCCTCGGGATTCCACACACACTCTCATCTGCCTGACATCTGTATTCATTCACCCATGTCTTCATAATCCTATATAATAAAACCTAATATGCTAAGTGTCCAGTTAGCCATTCAACCAATCAAAGCATAATATAATCCTATCTAATAAAGAGGGAATATGCTATTTTACTCTCACGCTGTTCCAAAGATCGTGGTGCCCACAGCTTATAAGGAGGGAATATGCTAATTGACTGCCCCACCCTCAAAGATGGTGGTGCCCACAGACAATAAGGAGGGAATATGCTAATTGACTGCCACGCCCTCAAAGATGGTGGTGCCCACAGCCACAAGATGGCTGGGAGAAAAGGGCAGTTGTAGGTGATCAGGCCAGCAGGGGAGGGCAATTAGGGGCAACCAGGCCATCAGGGGAGGGCAGTTGGGGATGACCAGGCTGGCAGGGGGGCAGTGAGGAGCAACCAGGCCTGCAGGGGGGGCAGTTGGGGGTGACCAGGCCAGCGGGGGGGGGGCAGTTAGGGGCGACCAGGCTGGCAGGGGGAGGCAGTTGGGGATGACCAGGCCAGCAGGGGGGCAGTGAGGGGCAACCAGGCTGGCAGGGGGGCGGGGAATAGTTAGGGGCAATCAGGTTGGCAGGCAGAGGTGGTTAGGGACAATCAGGCAGGCAGGCAGGTGAGTAGTTAGGATCCAGCGGTCCCAGATTGTGAGAGGGATGTCCAACTGCTGGTTTAGGCCTGATCCCTGAGATTGGGCCTAAACTGGCAGTCAGAGGGGTCCTGGATTGGAGAGGGTACAGGCTGGGCTGAGGGGACACCGCCCCCCCCCCCTACACAAATTTCATGCACCGGGCCTCTAGTATGCATATAAGTTCCCTGGTTAATCACTTCCCCCAACCCCCAACCCCTGCCTTCCCTCTGAGATTCCTCAGTCTGTTCCATGCCTCCATGTCTCTGGATCTATTTTATTCATCAGTTTATTTTGTTCATTAGATTCCACATATGAGTGAGGTCATTTGGTATTTATCTTTCTCTGCTTGGCTTATTTCGCTTGGCATAACACTCTCCAGATTCATCCATGCTGTTAGAGCTCTACTTTAGATGGATGGCAAGGGCAGGTCACTCTGGGGAGGCAACATTTTTAATTAGTTATTTTTTTTGTGTTGACACTATTAAAAGATGTTTCCCATTCCCCCCCATTCTGCCTCCCTCCACCCAGCCCCCGCCCCACCCAGGCCTTCACCACACTATTGCCTGTGTCCATGAGCTATGCATATATGCATATATGTTCTATGGTCAATCTCTTTCTGTCTTCCCCACGCCCCTCCCTCGGGGATCTGCCAGTCCATTTCATGCCTCCATGCCTCTGGACCTATTTTGTTCATCAGTTTATTTTGTTCATTAAATTCCACATATAAGTGAGATCATGTGATATCTGTCTTTCTCTGACTAACTTATTTAGCTTAGCATAATACTCTCTCGGTCCTTTTATGCTATCACAAAGAACATTTTTTAAATTTATTTTTAAAAACCATTTACATTCAATATTATTTTGTATTAGTTTCAGGTGTACAGTATAGTGGTTAGATAATTATATACTTTACAAAATGTTTCTCTGAAATTTCCAGTACATAATGGCACCATACATAGTTATTACAATATTATTGACTATATTCCCTATGCTGTACTTTACATCCTCATGACTATATTGTAACCACCAATTTGTACTTCTTCATCCCTTCACCTTTTTCACCCTAACCCCCTTCCCCTCTGGCAACCATCAGACTTTTCTCTGTATCTGAGTCCATTTTTGCTTTGTTTATATTGTTCTTTAGATTCCACATATAAGTGAAATCATGTCGTATTTGTCCTTCTCTGACTGATTTATTTCACTTAACATAATACCGTTTAGGTCCATCCATGTTGTTGCAAATGGTAATATTTCATTTTTTAAAATATCCAAGTAATATTCCTTTGTATAGATGTACCACAGCTTCTGTATCCATTCATATACTGATGGGCACCTGGCTGCTTCCATATCTTGGCTATTGTAAATAATGCTGCAATGAACATAGGGGGCATATATTCTTTTGAATTACTGTTTTGGGTTTCTTCAGATATATTCCCATAAGTAAAATCACTGGGTCATAAGGCAGTTCTATTTTTAATTTTTTGAGGCTCCTCCATAATGTATGCCACAGTGGCTGCACCAATCTGCATTGCCACCAAACAGTGCATGAGGATTCCCTTTTCTCTACATCCTTGACAGCACTTGTTATTTATTTGGGGGAGGTGAGGAGCCACTAAAAGTGAGAAGAAAACAGGCATGCAAGGGGATGGGCAAGAGGGTTTCAAACCGAGGAACCCGCATTTTCAAAGCCTTGGCGTGGGAAAGTGCACAGTCCACCATGCCAGAGGAGGCGTGGCTGGAGAGTGGGGGACGAGATGGGGATGGCAGGTGGCAGATGACACTCCTGTGAGTACTATCAAGGAATCAGGATTTCATTTTAGATGAAATAGGGGCTTTCTTCCATAAGGTTTTTGCTCAGATAATATAGTGTTTTGGGAGGTATAGTGTCAAATTACAGCTACTAGAAACCATAATTTGAACTACTGAAGAAAAACTCATCTGCTTCTGCCCCCCAAAAAGAATGAGCCCAACCCGGTTTGGCTCAGTGAATAGAGTGTCGGCCTGCGAACTGATGGGTCCCAGGTTCGATTCCGGCCAAGGGCACATGCCCGGGTTGCGGGTTCGATCCCTCTAGTAGGGGGCATGCAGGCGGCAGCCAATCAATGATTCTATCTCATCATTGATGTTTCTATCTCTCTCTCTTCCTCTATGAAATAATAATAAAAAAATAATAAAAAAGAATGAAGAGAAAACTGAAAACTAGTCACAGTGTGTGGATTTGTCAAACTAATTACATTACCTTTCTAGAGGTTAGTGGATAATTATGTTAGTATAATTTGTAAAACATAAAATAAATAAATTATAATGTAATGACATAAAAGGACAAACTAATAACTTTAATTGTAACTATTATTTGCTGGGTGTAACTCACTGAGAAGGTAAATGTGCATCAAAACATCTTAACACAATCTTTTAAATATACTCAGGGAGCTTCCTACTTAGTTTCAAAATCAAAAGCAGCTCTGTCATAGTGGGAATAATTGCCCCTAATATTGTGGTTTATAAATTAACATCTTGCCCTAGCCAGTTTGGCTCAGTGGATAGAGCATTGGCCTGTGGACTGAAGAGTCCTGGGTTCAATTCTGGTCAAGAGCACATGCCCAGGTTGCAGGCTTGGTCCCCAGTAGGGGGTGTGCAGGAGGCAGCCTATCAATGATTCTCTCTCATCATTGATGTTTCTATCTCTCTTTCCCTCTCTGAAATCAATAAAAATGAATTAAAAATAAATTAATACCTTCATGCTAATCTGTCTTGAAATGAAGCTTCCAATACAAGAATGTACGTGCACATTCACATATATGCTCCATGCACATTACACATGCATGAAGGAAACATGTTCTAAATGCTGACAGGCTGAACTGCACTCAATTGCAAACTTCTGTGTTTCAAGATTGTCAATTTAAAAATATTAGATTAAAATATAATAGGCCATTGGGATTTTTAAAAGACAAATGATTTTGCTTAAATTTTTCCACTATAGTTTAAATATATAAACTTTTTTGCTTATCTAGCTGGCACCTGATTATTTTTAAAGCCTCCTTTTCCGCTGTTAGTAACAATTCAGTTCCCAGTGCCAAGAGATCCTCCTGTATGGATACCGAAGCACAGCCTTTCCAAATCAGACCAATGAGTGGCAGGAGCAAAGCAAACTTTACTTTATGCCATAAGCAGGATTGTCATAAACCAGCCCAGCCGGCATGGCTCAGTGGTTGAGCGTCGACCTATGAACCAGGAGGTCATGGTTCGATTCACGGTCAAGGCACACGCCCAGGTTGGGGGCTCGATCCCCACTGTGGGACGTGCTAGAGGCAGCTGGTTGATGATTCTCTCTCATAATTGATGTTTCTATCTCTCTCTCCCTCTCCCTTCCTCCCTGAAATCAATAAAAATAAATATAAATAAATAAAAGATTTCCATAAACCAGAAAGTATGTATTCAATAACCAAGGACACATGAAATGTACTGTGCACTCCATTACTAGGCTGACTTTTATAAAGGGGGAAATTCTTTATCTTAAATTACCCACGAACCACGTTACTAAGGCCCAGTTTCAGCAGACAAAGCCGAATGGAGGCATGATGCCAGCAAGACTGGAGATAAAATTCCAGAATGCTAGGCTGAGAACAGGGAAGGGGGCATGCAGTTACTGTTGCATTTAATTCCTTATGTTCATACACACCTCAAACAATGGAGTTTTAAATTTGTTTACTTCAAAGGCACACTGTAAAGCTATGAAATTAACTACTTAGCAGAAAGCTATGACATTCTTCTGGCTAGAATGAAACAAATGCACAATAATTGCTTTTAATCCCTCCTTTTCTGCAAGTAGGTGGAGAGAACTGGTATCGGTGTTTTTAAGGTCTATTGAACCTTCTTCTTATAATTTCCCTTGACTTCAGTAAAAGACAGATTTGGAAGTAATTACAAAAGGAAAGAGAGCTGGAAAGCACTGGCGGAAGATGATATTCTATTAATATCCATTGCTCAGAGTTCTGTTTGGTATCATTTGTCTGAGGAAGCCAGTACTTTCTCTTAAGCAAACAAGTTCAGTTGTTAAAAATCCAGCAATTACTCTAGAATGTGTTTATTATATTCTTAACACAAAATAACAGATATTAAAAATATTTATAGCCCTAACCGGTTTGGCTCAGTGGATAGAACGTCAGTCTGCGGACTAAAGGGTCCCAAGTTCTATTCCAGTCAAGGGCATGTATCTTGGTTGCGGGCACATCCCCAGTAGGGAGTGTGCAGGAGGCAGCTGATGGATGTTTCTCTCTCATCGATATTTCTAACTCTCTATCTCTCTCCCTTCCTCTCTGTAAAAAAAATCAATATATTTTTAAATATTTATAATTTTTCTGTTTATAATAAAGCTATAGTTTTAATGAAAGCCAAACTTATAGTTCAACTCATTTATAATGAACTAACAATACTGGTTCAGTTATATTTGCCAAGTATTTTTGTTGCTCTCTCACCTCAAATTAGTATGTACATCTTGAGCGGACTGGAGATGTATCATTATTTGTTACATTTATGGATATTTTATTTTAAATACAGATATATGAACATATAATACCAAGAGTATATTTCTAAATTAGCAACATGTTTTCCACATTTAAAATGTTCATTTTGAGTTTATTTGAATTCTTACAGGTATTTTTTGGTTAATTGTTTAACTGAAGTCAAGCATCTTACAAATAACGGTACCATAGTTTTGATTTGTACTTTTAATAGTAAGTTCTTCAAATTATTATGGAATGATGACACATCTTTTCAAAGCTAACCCACCTATAATCTAGCTTCATTATCATTTAGGAGATAAAGACCTCAATCAAATAAAGTCAAGATATTTTGACTTGAAACATTTAACCCAGGCAACTAATTTAGACATTGGCATTCAGAATACACTTTTGCTTTTAAGAAATGTTAAAACACTGCTGATCTTGTTATTCTGAATAAATCCTATCCTGGCCAACTTTCTGGGATTCTAAAACTTTGAGGTCTATCAGAGCCTGGGAAATTATTGTGAAGAACAGACCTTTGAATACAAAACAAGATAATGTTCTTCTATTTTTTGTGTAATGTAAGAGCATCTGTTGTGTGGCCTATTTTCTTTTTATAATTATCAGTCTACTGATTGTTAAAACGGAGTCTAAGCCATCCACTCTGAAAAGGGAACTTTATGTTATATGTGAGATGGGGTGACCATCAGTTCACCAACTCAAGAGTGCAAGAATTTAACCCTTATTATTTCTGCAACTGCATTTAATTTCGATTTTGAGACCCACTCCACCAAGGGCACCAAATTAAATCTCAAACAGTTCTAGTCTCCTTCCCAAAACATTCCCCCATATTTTCTCTAGGGTTGTATCTAAGTCCTCAGGCACCAGGGAGAGAGGGCCCTCCTGTCCTTAATAGACTTCTGTCCGCACAGGAGACTGCTAAGATGTGCTCATTTCCATCATGCCCTGGTGACCACCCTGCCTTCATTAACACAACATGGTCCTTTGAATTTGTAACTATGCGTTGGAAACATCTGGCTTTTATGTGGATAACTCTCAGGCTATTTCAAGCCCACCTGCCTAGACACAGCACCTAGACATTACTACTCAATGCTTTTGAGTCACTCTGAGTTTGTAAGAAGGTAAATGTTTCCCAGGTTTGCAGAAACCCTAAGCCATAATGGGATTCTTGCATTTCTCAGCCTGTCTTCTCCAGCATTTGACTGGGCCAATGCGAGGAAAGAAAGGGGTTTTCTCTCAAGGGTACTTCAGCGTCTTCTCTTCCTTCCCTCCAACTCTCTTCCTCTATTTCAATTCCAGAGGCTACTGGGCTCTTTCTGAGTCATTCTTCTAAATCATTTGTTTGTGGCATATGGTGGATTAAAGATTATGTTTCAGTTTCAGCAACACACAGAGCTGCCTCAGAGTCTCAAAGCTAAATTCCTAGGATGAAAACTGGGTTGCCGTTGAGTCGGGTGGCTCACTGGACCGTGGCTGGAAGGTGGGGGTCTGCAGTGCAACCATGGCTGGCAGAGCCCATCACGCCTGTGCAGGAGGTAAGAGAGATCGAGCAGTTCTCGGAGAAGGAACCACTGTGAATGGGGCAGACACTCCAAAGTTGTCTAATGGGTAAAGTGTCTCCTATCCAACAGATGTTCAAAATCGTAGTCATTATGAGAAAGGCATTGAGTAACATTATCATTCTTAGTTTAATGACCAGAAAGGGCTCTATTCAGCAGGGAACACCTCAAAGACATTCACTGGGCAAAAATTTAAGAACTTCTTTCCTCCAGGCCCCAGACTATTACGTGATCTCACTCTGACCTGGTGTCTATTACCAAGTTCACATTTCGTTTCTACTTCAGTGTCATAATCATGGTTTGAGTATAAGCTGATAAGCTGTTGGCAATTTGAATATGAATGTTCTTCTCAATTACCCTTGACCATCAGCAAGTGAGGGGGGCACCCCAGACTTGCTTGTGGCCACAACCTCTTTGATACCATTAGGATTAGTAGGATTTTCTCTTTTTCTTTCTTTCTTTTTTATTTTTTTATTCTTAGGTAGGATATTTTTAAAGTATATCAAAGGATTTTGTCTGGGATTCCTAACTGGTTAAGGTGTTGTTGTTTTTTCTTTCTCCCCTTAATTGAATTACTTATCACTGTAAGTTTAACAACCTCCTTGAAAGTCAGTTGGCAGAGGTAACTGAATGGAATCGTTCAACTCTGCTGTTCTCAGTGGGAGCTCTACCCACCACTTCCTTTAAAGAAAAGGCTGCAGTGTATTATGCTAAGTGAGGTAAGGCAGATGGAAAAGGAAAAGAACTCTATGATTTCACTCATATGTGCAATATAAAACCAAAAAGAAACAAATGACAAACAAAACAAAAACATACGCATAGATACAGACAATGGATTGGTGGTTACCAGAGGGGAACGGGGTGGGAGGAGGTAAAATGGGTAAAGGGAGTCAATTGTATGGTGATGGATGGAAACCAGACTTTTGGTGGTAGTGAGCACACTGCAGCGTACACAAATATCAAATTATAATGTTGTACACCTGAAACTTATATAATGTCAGTAACCTCAATTAAAAACATAAAATAATAATAAAAAAGGGTTTGGAATCTGACACAATTGCACAGAGCCAACAAGAACATTGCAGATGTTTAGAGCTCGAATGGGTCTTGTCGGTCATTTAGTCCCAATTCCTCCTTAAGGATGAGAAACTGAGTTTCAAAGAGAAGAAAATACCTTCCAGAGGGCGTATAACTACCAGCGGGAGAATCGGGCTGGCACTGATGTTCAGTCTGGGGCCTGAAAGTTAAGTGCCTTGGACAGTAAAAGTCAAAACTAAGTCTAAAAATGAAGTGGTGAATTGAGACAAAATCATTTTTGTTTCAGAATTATTAATGTTGGGGGGAGGGGGGAGAGAGAGAGAGAGAGAGAGAGAGAGAGAGAGAGAGAGAGTCTATTCCTAAGGAGAAGTTCTGGTTTAATAACTCTCCTTCCCAACTTCTTTCATTAATAACTGAATAGTTAAATGTCAAAAGCGATTAAGTATATAGATAAGACACTAAAATAAAAAAAAAGGTTTAAAACAGATCATCTTTTATTTGAATACTAAATACATTCTTTTAGCACAGAGTGTGCTGATGATGTATTCTTTTAAGGAAAAAAATAATGTTGGCAGCAACACAATTAAAATGCAAAACATATAATTTCTACTATAATACAAATGACATAGATATATCAGCATTCTCTGAGGTCCACTTAGGGCAGTGGTCAGCAAACCGCGGTTCGCGAGCCACATGCGGCTCTTTGGCCCCTTGAGTGTGGCTCTTCCACAAAATACCACGTTTGGGCGCGCATGTACAGTGCAATTGAAGTTGGTTTTCGGCCTGGGCAAGCCTATTTTGAAGAAGTGGCGTTAGAAGAAGTGGGGGTGTCGGAGACGCCGCGCAGGCGGGCCTCGGGACATGCAGCGCGGGGGAGGCGCGCGCGACTCATGCAGGAGTTGAGTGAGCCAGTCAGTCAGCAGTCTCCTTGTGCAGTGCTTAGTGCTATTCGCGTCCGCAAATCGCGCGCGGGTGACAAAAGTACCTATTCGAAGCATAAAGTTACCTGTATTTTCCCAACCAGCTGCAAATCCTACAGGTATTTTTGTCATCAATTTAAGAATTGTAATTCTTTTGTGTTGGTGGCTTTATTATTATAAAATAAAACATTTTTTTAGGTGCCCTTTTTGAGATGGCTACAAAGAAGAAGCAAAGAAAAACAGAAGACGAAAACCGTGAATTTAAAGTTGAATGTACCTACCTATATAGTTTAAGTTTAAAAAATTTGGCTCTCAAAAGAAATTTCAATCGTGGTACTGTTGATATTTGGCTCTGTTGACTAATGAGTTTGCCAACCACTGACTTAGGGCATTCCGTCATCTGATACGCTGCAGTTTCATTTAAATTCACTTCAGATGAGTATTTAAAATTGTCAAGAAATACCACATACATAAAACTAGACATAGCAAATGAAAACGTATATTACAATTTATTAAATATGTTTTTTTTAAAAATCTTCACCCGAGGACATGCTAAGAGAGAGAAAGTGAGAGAGAGAGTGAAACTTAGATGTGAGAGAGAAACATTGATCAGTTGCCTTCCATACACTCCTTGACAGGGATCAAACCCGAAACCCAGGTATGTACCCTGACTAGGACTTGGATCCACAACCTTTTGGTGCATGGGAAGATGCTCAAACAACTGAGTCACTCTGGCCAAGCTATTAAATACCTTTAATGAAAACAGTACCTGACAATTAGAAAACAAAGTTTTGTTCAAAAACAAAACAAACAACACCTCAGGCTAGTGTTCATATAAGAGGTGACAGTATTTCTTTTGTTTCTAGTATTAAATAAGACACTTAACATTCCATGCTGAAATTTATCTTCTGAGTTCCGAGAGTGTGTTCTGCCCGTTAGTGTAGAATGACATCAATTCAGCTTTCAGTTCCTCCGGATTCTCAGAGCAGCAGTAAGACAAGTCTTAGAATCATCATGAGGCTGGATGAGAAGGCAAAGGAAGGGTGGCTCTTACATGGCTGAGACAGAAAGGGCCGCATGCTCCCCTCACTGTGGTGTCACTCAACCCTGGCTCCCAGGCTTCTCCCAGACTCCTACCGTTGGAGTGGGGGTGACCTCATTATCCCTGCATTCGAACTTGCCAAACGTGCCTGAGTTAGCCACTTAAACATGTTCACTCAATGAATGAGAAAAATCAGAACTCGCTGTTCTAAAGATCTGGGATAAAGCTTTATGAGAGAAAGGTTTCTAAAGAAACACCTTTCAAAAGCTTGCAAAGTTAAGCAAGTTGAAAAAATAATCAAGGAACAATTTTGAGGAGTAATTATCATCTCAGCTACTTTTCATTGATTGGGGTCTTGTCTTTTTTCTTTTAATACACAAGTTTTCTTTTTACCATCAGAACTGAAACTACTGACAGTCAATTCCCTAAAACAGGGACATCAACCTAAGACACTTTCTGGTGGTTTTCAAAAGACAGCAATTTAAAAGGGTGGTAGCAGCAGGCATTTCATATCTTTGGGGTCTTGTCTTCTTGACTCGTAAACCCTACTTCTGATTCTTTCCACCACCAAGTATCATTTTTAGACAGGCCTCCAACTGGAAAGCAGTCTTTGTAATCACACTTTTCCTCCCCAAATCATAAACACAGCCACACTAGAAAATTCTACAGAGCAGGAGAAAATTACTTATTATGCTGCCACTCAGAGACAAACTCTAACAGTTTGAGGGATTTCCCTTCCGATCTTGGTTTTTCATGTACAAACTTTTTAAAATTGAGATCACAGTATATATTTGTTATTTTTTATCCATTTAAATAATCTCTCCTTATGTTATTAAGATTTTCCAGTGCCACTAAGTAATTTTTTGAAACATGACATGTAAAGCCTGCTCAGTATTCCATTAAGGGGATGAACATTTACTGAAACATTTCCTTACTGGTGAATTTTTAAGTTGTTTCTAATTTTTCAGTTTATCATGTTTTGTGTTAGGAATAAAGTCGCAAGAAACACCAGACATTATATACATCTCATTATTTCTTCAGAAAAAAATTTCAAAAGGCAAAAATGTGTATCAAAGGAAATGAACATGTTTTATGGCTTTCAATATATTGAGGCAGGTTTCAGGAAGAATTAAAAATGTAACCTATATGCCCAGCTGGTACAGTTCAGGGGTTGAGTGTCAACTTATGAACCAGGATGTCACAGTTCGATTCCCAGTCAGGGCACATGCCCGGGTTTCAGGCTTGTTCCCCAGTAGGGGGCATGCAGGAGGCAATTGATTGATGATTTTCTCTCATCATTGATATTTCTATCTCTCTCCCTCTCCCTTCCTCTCTCTGAAATCAATAAAAATACATTTTTAAAAAGTTACATTGAGCTGGATAGAAACAGTAGTGCTATGCCCCTCTTTCAAAAAACATATAACTATAAATTTTTACTTGGAAACATGCTTTATCTCATGGATAGAATTACCGGGATCAAATGAAGAGATATTTGAAGCTCCCTACTGATCTATTGGGAAAAAAATATTGTTTTCTCCCTTAAAAACTCAAAATACTGCCTCACATGGGTAAATCTTGAGAAAAAATGAGATTTAATTGAGTTCTTTATTCTGAAAATGGTAAAGTGTACATGTGATCAAATACTACAGCAACACTAAGTATATTCAATATAAATGTTCCTGTGCACATCTGTCCCAAAGAGTGACTGCAGGCATATTTTAAGGTTCACAGTCATGCTTATTGTAAAAAAAAAAAAAATTACTTTGATGTTTCAAGTTAACAATGACTTTTGCCCAAAATTCAGCATTTCAAAATGAGGTGCAGAGGAAAATGTACATTAAAATAGTTTTTCTTACCTTAAGCCTGCCACCAGCCCAGCTGGGATTATTTTCTTGGATCTCTTAAACCGCACACCCATTATGGTGGCCAGAAAGAAAGCAGCAACTAAAAAACAAACCAATACATGAATCAGAGTTGCAAACACCTCACCAATGCCTGCTTGTGAAAAAAAAAGGGATATCATTTAAGCTTCCTAATATAACAACTATTATGCATAGGTATTGAGTTGCTATTTTCTTCAAAAGATGAAAAGCTCTATTAAAACGCTTAACTAGCTCATTAAAAAGGTTTGAGTAAACAAGCATGTTAAAATCCATTCTTGAAACACCTTTAAAAGGAAGTCTTTTTCTAACTTAAATTTCTATTTACAGAATACTCCTTGAGGACTAGGACTGCTGGCTTATTCAACTTTCCTCAGGAACTCTGGGCAGAATACTGCCATCCACCGGAGACACCCAACAAATGTTTAGATAACCGAATGTAAGGAAAATAAATATATATATTTTAAAGTAAGACCTGATTAATAAAATAATACTATTTTAGTATTTAGAAGAAGGCCGAATTTTTTGTTTTGTACCATTCCAACACACTAAGCAATAATATTACATTTAGAAGCATCATATCAGCTACCCCCCAGGTTCGATGCTCCATACCTGGAAAATGTCTTACTTACACAGAGACACTTTCACATCTCGCTTGTCATTGGAGACACGGTAAGCTCCATAGCCAGCCAAAAGTCCAACAAAGAGACCAGCAATCAAAGACGGAATACTACCTGGGTGGGGGGATGGAGGGGGGTGGGGTAGGGGGGCGGGGATATATGGGCACAGAAAGAGAATCAGAAAGTGAATTACGTCAAGTATGATACATTCACCTTCCAGTGTATTTATACTTGGGCATCGCAACTGGACATAGCCAAACTGAATACAGGCCTATTTGTGGATAGTCTGTAAGAAATGACTGTTTCATGCCGAATCCCAACTCATTTGAGGGAATAAGAAAGTCTGCCTTGTAGTAGTGGTTTTGACATTGACCGCATGACCTGGGGCAAACGGTTGACTTATGTCCCTCTCTTTTTTATCCCTATTCTCCTTGTCTCCATCTCTTTACTGTGAGGTTGTGATGATAAAAATAAGATGCAGAGGTATTTTTAGCTTATAGGGGTAGAGAAAGAAGTGCTATGCAAACCAAGTGCTGGCTCTATCCTGAATAATTAAGAAACCTTCCAGCCTCAAGATGCCAGGGCTCAGGGATGAATGGTGACTACACTGAGAAACTTGAAGAACCAGGGCACTGATGCAGCCTGCCAGCCCCCAACCTGCCTCCCCCCCCCCCCCCCCATTGCACCAACTCAGAGCACTTTCTGTGCATTGGGCTCCGTGCCAGTGACACTAAACAAGACACACTGCCCTGCTTCATGGAATTCACTCTATTGAGAATCTGCTGAATTGGAATCCCTAGGCGTAGGGTCACGGTAGCTCTACTTTTTAAATATCCATAGGAATTCAGATTGCAATTCCGATTAAGAATCTCTCTCTCTCTCTCTCTCTCTCTCTCTCTCTCTCTCTCTCTCTCTCTCTCACACACACACACACACACACCTCAGTTGCAACAGCATCCTGAATGAGAAGCCAAGTGCCCTAGGTTCTAGTCCAAATTCTTTTACTTATTGCCTGAAGGACTTTGGCTAAGTCACTTGGCCTCTCTGAGTTTTGTCAATTGCAAAACAGGGTTAATAATATCATCTATGTCACATACATAAAGGCTTAGAATGTTACATTTACATATAGTATTAAATTTTTCATTGTACCCCCAACACCCCCACCCCCCTCAAAGCTATCCTCTAAACACAGTAACATGACCTTTTAAAAACATACACTGGACAGATCACTCCTCTAATTAAAGACCCTCTGGCTTCTCATTACACTTAGGAAAACCCCAAGTTTTCTCTATTATTGGAGCTCTGGCCTTCTTTCAGTTCGCTGAATATGCCAAACTCTATTCCTCATGGCTTTCACACATGCTCTTCCTTGCCTGGACTGCCCTTCCCTGCACTGTTCACCTGATCAACTACAGCTAACCTTCGGATGTAATCTGAAGCGTTAGTTCCTCAGAGATGCCTTCTCTGACCCATCCTTTTGAATGAGGGCCCCCTTTAGAGTCTCCCATTGATCGTCATCGGATATTTAATGTCAGTCTCCCCCACTCACTTGTGAGCGCCATGTCTTTTTTGCTCACTGCTGTCTTCCTAGTGCCCCAAACAGTACAGGCAGCATTAGCTAAATATGGATGAAATGCATGCCTGGGTGCTCCCTGTCATTGGGTCAAGCAGAAGTCAGATAAGAATATGGTTAGGGAGAATATTTTATTTAATCCTAACAGATTCACTTACAAATGAAGAATTGAAGCCCAGAAGTTAAAACAACGTATAAGAGTATGAAAGCTAGGAGCAACTAAGATGGCGGCATAGGTAAACACCGGGAAATTGTCGCCTCACACAACAATTGAAAATTACCGCAAAGGACTGAGCAAACATCATCCAGAACAACAGGAAGGCTGGCTGAGTGTAAATTCTACAACTAGAAGGAAAGAAAAGCACGCTGAGAGCCAGAGGCGCTGTGGAGGTGAAGTGCAGAGGTACGGCGGCTCGCGCGCGCAAGGAAAGGGGGTGGTACCTGAGGACGCGGCTGTCTTTTTGAGTCACAAGCTCCTGACTGCTCTGAACTCCGGTTCCGGGAAGTCTCTGGGGACCCAGGACTCATACGGGGAGAGGCTGGTCTGTTCGGCAGCGAGCGAACTTGAGGGCGGCTTTCCCTCAGAGGTGCTTGCAGCCGTTACCGGGACACTGAGACGCGGGACTCCGGGCGGAGAATCGGCCATAGCTGCTTTCTCCGCCCTGAGACCCCGCCCCACCCAGGCTGCGGCAGAGGCTTTTGCATGTGAATGTACCTAACTGCAGCCGAACCAGGCAGACCCTGAACTTCCAAGAGAAGGCCCAAGGCCCCGCAGCGGCTTGCATTGCTTCACAGCTGAGCCTCTTCGTGGCTCCTGCTGTGTGGCCTCAGGCAGAGGCTGAATTAGCACCTCCTTAGATCCAGGAGCCACTGTACCCAGTGGTCAGAGGGGGTCCATCCAGACTGCAACTCCTCAGATCCATAAGGGACACACTCAGGGAGCAGACTCAGTGAGCACCAAAGCCCCACTGAAGCAAGTCTTGCCCCAGAAGGGTGTCTTCAGCACAGAAGTTCTCCCACTTTAGACACAGCTGATTCTCACAGCCAATTGGCCTGGAGGTCAATTCCTCCCAGTGATTCTACAACAACCAAGGCACCAAGAGTGCACCAAGAGTGTCCACCCCAGGTAACTGGGGAGGCTGAGCTACTGGGCCCTACAGGACACCTGGCGCACAGGGCCACTCTATCAACACAGGGAAGCTGCCAAAATGTGGAGACAAAGAAACAGGTCACAAATGGCAGAAATGGAGGAAAGCAAACGATTGGATATAGAGTTCAAGGCCACGTTTATAAGGTTTTTCAAGAATTTTATGGAAACCGCCGATAAATTTAATGAATCCCTCAATAAGTATAGTGAGACCATGGAGGACATGAAAAAGGACCAACTAGAAATTAAGCATACACTGACTGAAATAAAGAATAATTTACAGAGATCCAGCAGCAGAAAAGAGGATCCCAAGAATCAAGTCAAAGATTTGAAATACAAAGAAACAAAAAATACCCAACCGAAAAAGAAAAAAGAAAAGAGATTCCAAAAATATGAAGATAGTGTAAGGAACCTCTGGGACAACTTCAAGCGTACCAACATCAGAATTATAGGGGTACCAGAAGGAGAGAGAGGGCAAGATATTGAAAACCTTTTTGAAGAAATAATGACAGAAAACTTCCCCTACCTGGTGAAAGAAATGGACTTACAAGTCCAGGAAGCGCAGAGAACCCCAAACAAAAGGAATCCAAAGAGGACCACACCAAGACACATCATAATTAAAATGCCAAGAGCAAAAGATAAAGAGAGAATCTTAAAAGCAGCAAGAGAAAGACAGTCAGTTACCTACAAGGGAGTACCCATACGACTGTCAGCTGATTTCTCAACAGAAACCATGCAGGCCAGAAGAGACTGGCAAGAAATATTCAAAGTGATGAATAGCAAGAACCTGCAACCAAGATTACTTTATCCAGCAAAGCTATCATTCAGAATAGAAGGTCAGATAAAGAGCTTCACGGATAAGAAAAAGCTAAAGGAGTTCATCACCACCAAACCAGCATTATATGAAATGCTGAAAGGTATTCTTTAAGAAGAGGAAGAAGAAAAAGGAACTCTTACCATTTGCCACAGCATGGATGGAACTGGAGAGCGGATAAATACCACATGATCTCACTCATTTGTGGAATATAATGAACAACATAAGCTGATGAACAAGGACTGATCCAGAGACGGAGAGGCATTGATTGGACTGTCGGGACTTGGAGGGAAGGTAGGGGAGGGTGGGGGTAAGGGGGAAAGATCAACCAAAGGACTTATATGCAAGCATATAGGCCTAATCAATGGACATGGACAACGGGGGGGTGAGGGCATGAGGGGGGGTGGGGGGGGTGGGGGGTAGAGGGTAACGTGGGGACAAGGACACATATGTAATATCTTAATCAATAAAAATATATTAAAAAAAAAAAGAGTATGAAAGCTAGTAAGTGGCAGTGTCAAGAGCAGAACTCAGGAATGCATGATTCTGTGGTTATTCTCTTAACACACATTATGCTACAAGAGTGGGCTTCCTTGTGAACATATAATACCCTCAGGCGCCCCAGGAGCACTTAGTGGGGGCTCTTGCAGGAGGCCAAAGAACCCCCTGAAATCAGAGACCTTACAGCTAATGTGACTGCATATGTTCCTGATGAGATTTGGGCTACAATAGTAAAGTAATCCCCTCCCTTTCTCTCCTCCCCGACCCGGGCGCGCGCGCGCACACACACACACACACACACACACACACACACACACACACACTTCCTTCTTCCCACCCCTCTTAGAGTCAGGCAAAAATGTCCAGATGATCTTTCCTATTCTGTAGTAGAGGTTATTTAAATATGTCTTTGACAATGAAAACATTTTTTCAATAACAATCCTATTAGGATTTTACACTGAGCACTCTTTAAAGTAGATTATGAAACATCAACTTTTATGTAGTTGTTCGCAGGTCTTAATTTGGTGCCATCATTATTCTCCCATCAAATGCATATCCACAGTGCTGTACATATTGGGAGAGAAAATAAGAACAACAAAAACCTCAGGTGAATTTCAGGCTCTCAGGAATCCCAGCAGAGAACCTGTTCGCATCTGCCAGGCCCTCAGTCCCCCCGGGGGAAACTGTGCTCTGGCCTTGGACTTCTCATCAATCTCTAAGGAAGGAAGTCATCTGATAACTGCGTAGACCTGGCTTTTTCACCCAAACTCAAGTCCACCAATGCCAGAAATACAGCACTCTTTAAAATATACTTCATTAAAACAATTTCACAAAAACATAAGGAAAATATGAGACACCATAACTATAAATGCTTCTACCTTAAAACAAAGTAAAATATAAAACCTGACCTTTCATTGTTCTTCATGAAAACCCTTTAATTTATCAACTGGATTTTTTTTTTCTTCTTTTGGACAGAGATGGAGAGATAACTTGAGATATGATATTTAAGTAGTCAACGAATTTTCCTTTGCAACACACGATATCAAGATAATTCAGTTTCTGACACTATGACTATGTAAACAAAAAATGTCCTCAATTGCTAATAAGTGAGCAGTCCTGAGGAGGTTAAATCAATTAGTTATGCGACTGATAATGACAGGTAAAATGAAAATTTTGTAATGAAGAGGGACCCAGAACCCCCAGGTTGAATGCTCTATATGCCCAGTCCCCTATAACCCCCTTCCATCTAGGAATCCTTTTCACTGCTGGTCCCCAGCCACCTCTAGGACATCTTTAGCTTCTTGTCCTACTCTCAGGCCCCCCGCTGCTCCTTGTACAATCAGCAGCCCCCACCAAGGCATGTTGATGAAAAGGGCTTACCTCTCCGCTTATATCCCACAATACTTCCAAATGTCACAAAGGCTGCATAACCAAAACCAACAAGGTCCATTGGCAAGGCTGCAGTCGTAGAGCAAGAGAGAAAGCACAACTTCTACAAAATAAAAAGAGTTTGGGAAAACAAATATATATAAAAGTGATATGCATTACTCAGAATTATAGACATTGATTTCTCTACTAAAAAGGGGAAGCTAGATCTTCACTCATCCAACCCTGGGCCACTGTGTACCACGCTCATCCCCCTCAAGCCCACCCGGGAGACACCCAGGTTGAGTCTCCTTTCCTGGTCTCCCAAACCTGCTGTTCCTTCAGCTGTTTACTTCCCTTCCACTTCTGCTGTGGTTAGCCAGGTCTCCTCACTGGAGACAACACCGCAATCTTTGCTTAATGCCTGGAATGTCTGCCTCTTTCCCACCTACAAACCCCCACCACTCCCGACAGCCCACCCGCTCTTGACTATCTCCCAACCTCCTTAGTCACTCTAGCCTGGTCTGGAGCCAACTGCTCCTTCTTCTAAATTCCTTGACGTCAGCAACTCCACCTTATAATCCTTTCATCTTTGAACAGGTATTTGTCCCTCCATCCTCCTCACACTGAAGAATGGAAAGGGGTAATGTGGATGTTGTTTGTTGACTGAACCACAGCTTCACTTTAAACACATGCTTTGTCTCGGGCTTTGTGATGAGACAGCTAGTCTGGGGGCGGCAGAGACATCCACGCTTAATCAATGGTTAAGTCACTAAGGAATATAACGAAGCCCTGGCATAAAGTTGACTGAATGACAACGATATCCTATTGTGCATCACAGCAGCAGGTGAAGCATAGATCCAGGGGTGAGAGACTCCACAGAAGTCCTGCCCACAGGTCTCTAAGATGTAGGGGAAAGTATACGGGCTGCAGGCTGGAGACATGACACTGGTCACTAGCTGGCTCTTGGTTCTGGCATCACACCCCATCCTTAACACCAACTCCTCTGAGAGTCCCTACAGTGCTTTATCCCTTAACTTTTTTACATCGATATCTCCTCCACGGGAGGAGGAGGGGGAATAATTATCTTTGTATGTATGAGGAATGATGTATGAGATTTCATTGCATTCTCAGTTTTCTCACCGCTTCTCATTTAGGTTAACCCGGTCTTTTATTTTCTGTAGCACTTGGTAACAAATTGACTCAGAAGGATGGAAAACAGGCTGTAAACTTATCTCGGGGGTAAGCTAGAACTTACTGTGCGGAAGGGTCTTTGGGGAGGAAATCCGGGGCACAGGAGGAGACGATGGCCCTGAAAAGGAGGCAACACTGAAAAATCCTCAGTATCTGTGGGAAGAAGAATGAAATAAAACAGGGGAGATCATCTGTGCCCAAGAAGCAGTGCAGTAAGACTGAATGTGTAGGAAGGACCTGCGTTCAAAAACCATTATTGACTAAATGATGGAAAAACAAATAATAATGAGGATAATGTTTACGAGCAAGTACCATGTGCTAGGCACCATTCTAAGGCCTTACATGTATCAACTCATTTAATTATCACCACAACCCTCTGCAGTAAGTACCACCATTACTATCTCCATTTTCCAGATGAGGAGAGGCACAGAGAAGGCAAGCAACACCTCTGAGGTCTCACAGCAGAAGCAAGATTTCACACTCAGAGAAGTCTCATCCCTAGACACTATAATGCCTTTCGTAACTGAGCTTTACTGGCCGAAAAAAAAGTGAATATGCAACTGAAACAAATGTTCTTTAGAGTTTTAAATTCTGGGTTAATTACTCCACTTGGCCTCATATCTTTAAAAGTTGTGAGCACATGGCACTGTCTTCCATCTGGGGACTCACCATCCTCAGCCCAATGAGTATCTCATGTTCAGTCCTACTTACTATCTTTCTGAGAGAACTAACCATATTCCACAGTATATGGTTGGCTTCAAACCTGATGTCACCACTTACTAGCTGGGTGACATAAGACATGTTCATTAATCTCTGTGTAACTCAGTTTCTCCATCTGTGAAACAGGGATAATAAAAAATATCTACCTCATAGAGCCGTGATCATTAAATGAGTTAATACCATAAAGCACTTAGAACATACTGAGCACTCAACGAATATTAGCTACTCTAATAATGGTTATTCTTTTTGTTCACCCTCACACCCATTTTTAAGCTTGATCTGAGAAAACCACTGAGGTTGGGTGAATTTATGATTCAGGCATTCAATGAGTGAAATGATAATATTGCAACTTATATTTATACTGAATTCCATTTAGCAACTATTTATTGAACATCTTCTTTGCACAAGGCGGTAGGAAGCAAAGCCCTCAGACATGGCCCTGGTCTTCCAGGACTTGTAATACAGCACAGAGGAGGAGGCAGAGACATGAATGAGCCCTAAGAGGCCTGGGCATCTAAAGAGGCTTGGGAGCTTAAGGAAGGATTCCTAGAGGAGACAGAGTCCCAGTGGGGACCTTGGAGAGAATAGGAGTAATCGAAGTGAAGAGGGTAGCAAGGAAGGGCTTGTTGTAGGCCAAGGCCTCGTGGCATGAGAAACCATAGCATGTTTTTAAGTGGAAAGAACTGCAAGGGGGTTATGAAAAGAGATGGGGCTGGTGAGAAAAACAGGGCCAGACCAGCTATGTGAGGGAATCTGGTTTCTGTCTCAAGGTCTCAAGGGCAGCAAAGGATGAATGAAGGGAGCCCCAGGAACAGATTTAATGCCAGCAAGCACTTCCTGGTAGAGGGAGATGTGTTGAAGCGAGACAGGGGAATAAGATTAGAGGCGGTTGCAGTAAACAAAGCATGAGATGGTGATAGCCTGGCCTGGAGAAATGGCAATGAGGGTGGAGAGAGGTGGACAGATATGAGAAAGGCTCAGGAGGTAGCATCAATAAGCCTGGATATAGAGGTGAGGGAGAGGGGTGAGTCAGAGATGATTCACCTGGGTCTCTGGCTTGGACCATTAGGAGCCGAAGGGGCAGGGGAGCCTTGATGCTAGTCCCTGAAACAGGGGACACTGGAACAGCAGTAGGCGTGTGGTGGGGGAAGGAGGGAGGTGACCAGGAACGATGAGATCTGTTTGAAACATGTTCAGTCTGAGATGCCTGACACACAGTTGGGAAAACACCTATATAGACCTGACGCTTATGAGAGATCGATCATCACCAGATAATAATCTGGAGATTTAATTTTCCTAGTAAGCCAACCACCTGATGTGAAAGGCTGATTCTTCTCCCTCCTCTGAGCCCCCACTTCTTCCTCTGACACCCTCTTCTACCTGGCATAGAGTTAGTTATGTTGGACTTATCTCTCCTCTCAGCTAGCCCAGATCCTCAAATATAAAGCTCAGGTTACATTCATTTTTGTCTTTCTCACAGGATCAAGCTCATTGTCACACACACAGGCAGGTTTTAGTAAATACCTGCTGAATGAATGAGTGGTGAGTGAGCCTAGGTAACAAACTGTCTGAAGACGTGGTGTCACTGACCTACCTACCCTCAGTATAGCTCTAATGCCAGGAAACAGCCAGCCCCTTAATCTCCTAGTGAACTGAGCATTGTTTTAAGGAGGGGAAAAAAATCTATTTCCAATCTTTGCAAGAAGTTTCTGTACTCACAGAGAAAATTTCAACAAAAAGCAATCACCCTTCTTTCTCCTCTTCCATGGCATGACCATTTGAGCAACGCAGAAGCACACATGAAAAGCTTCATCAACATGAAGGGATGGGGGGTGGGGGGTGGGGGTGGGAGTGGAGAGACCATGTGGGACACATCGCAAAGGAGATGCTCAGCACTTAGAAGGGCCAGAAAACATCTTGGGTGCAATGCAGCAAAATGACTTTGTGCACCGGGTACAATCCAGGTGACAAGAGTTCTGCCTTGCCTCTAACCCTCCAAAATTTGGGACCCCACTTAGAGGTTTTCTGTAAGCTACCATATAAAAAGCATTTTCACACGTTGAATAACAACAATTACCTAACTCTGCACTCCTTGGGGCTCGAAAGACACATTTTTCAGTGAAACCTGGGTGATGCTAGGAAAGTAAAACCCTGCCTCGCATTTTTGCAAAGATCCACGAGCCCCACCCCCATCCCCACCTCTGCCTAGCTCCAGGAAGGTGAGAGGGAGGCCAGGTGGGAGATTCCGGACCTTGAGGAGGAAGAAACGTGGGGAGCTCCCAGGACGGTTAGAGAAGCGATCCCTGGGACCCCATCTCCTGAAGAAACCTACCAAGGTCCTCTGCATGGCTGCTGATTTCTGCGCCTTTGCGAGAAAATTCAGGGCAGCAAGTGCTCCACTGCAAGGTGTACAACTCACCTACAGCCCCAAGTCCTCCCAGGAGCCAGCCGGAGCAAACTTCGTACCTGAAGTCCGGAAGTGGTCCTGGTGGCCTGCGCCCCACTTTGCCGGATCTCGACAGCAGCGGCGGGTTCTGGGCGGTGCCTTCCCGAGGCGCGCATGCGCAGCGTCCCTCCGTCCACGGTCAAGTGCGGCTCCGCCCCGCCCCGCCCCGCGGAGGGCAGAGGGCCAGCCAGGTAGGCCTTCAGCATCCCGGGAGGGGTCGTCTGGCTGCTGGTTCCATCTGCCTTGCGTTTGCTCTGGCCCTGAGCCTGGGGCTGGGGTCTGCTGCCCCCTGCCGGAAGGACGGAGCGGAACCAACAAGCATTCGCAGGCGGTGGGTCTGGGTGTATGTAGCAGGAATCCCAGAAGATCTTTAACCCTGCAGTTCATTCATCATTCCAGGGACTTTCGTGTCTAGCACCCCACGCCTGTTACTTACTCTCCAGCAGATCCTTTCCGTTTTCAGTGGAGGGAGCTGAAGTCTCCGTGGGGTGCAAAGGTGAGGGCTCAGGCTTGTCAGGTTTCAAAGCCCAAGCACCCTTCATTACCCACCATCTTGCAGTGGTTCTCAACCTGTGGGTCGCGACCCTTTCACAGGGGTCGCCGAAGACCATCGGAAGACACATATATAATTACATATTGTTTTTGTGATTAATCACTATGCTTTAATTATATTCAATGATTATATGTAACAATGAAAATCGGGGTCACCACAACATGGGGAACTGTATTAAAGGGTGGCGGCATTAGGAAGGTTGAGAACCACTGAAAGGAGTCATCTGGATGTGACAGGGCAGTCAGGATCCTAGTTTTATCATCCAAGCCCAGGACTAGGTGGGCTTAAATATCTGAGGGGAAAGGTATAGAGTGCCAGAATTGGAAGGCACTTTAAATCTGTCTTCTCTTGGAATAATCCATTTCCAAAAAGAAACTTAACTTGACTTTGGAATTATACCTCCTCATAACTTCTCATCTCACGCTGGCATTGACTTCTAGGCCATTTCCTTACACAATAGCTCATGATACATTTGTCAAAGGCTGTCATCTAGTAGTCACCAAGTGGCATTAGGGGTGCCGTGGGACTGGGAATAATAGCAGATTTCTCTTTAAAAAAAAAAAAAAAAGCTAAAATATACATTGAATCTTGTGAACTTTGCTGAATCTATTCCACATGCTGAAAAGTGCTTCTGAGAAGTAATGTGACTAACCTATGAGAAATCTTAAGTTGGTCCTAGGGAGTTACGACTCCTCAAGATACATAGGAGAGCGGATGCCAGGCACTGGAATGTGGGTTGGAGGAAGTGGTGCCCTGAAGAATGGCTCTGAGTTCTCCCAGAGTTCCTTTCCATCCCCTTCTCTTCCCATCCTCTCTCTCTTCCCTCCTACATCCACCCACTCAGACTCCCAGCACACTTTCTCTATTCAGAATAAAACTGAAACCCTCTTGGAATGCATCATTCTTTAATTGATGTAAACCCTGGTAAATAACTTCCCCTGACCTTCCGTGCCTGGATTTAAGATGCTGCTCAGATTGGATGCCCCCTGAGGTTCCCTGTCAGAGAGGTATTCAAAGGTAAAAACAGCCTCAGGATATTCCTACTCAAGGCATTTTCACCTAAATGTCGAAAAACAACTCTTTG
Organism: Myotis myotis; assembly: GCF_014108235.1. NCBI lineage: Eukaryota > Metazoa > Chordata > Mammalia > Chiroptera > Vespertilionidae > Myotis > Myotis myotis. Next base: position 77,757,711 of record NW_023416379.1, read on the forward strand.
CATATTACAGAAATGCCATACCCTTGGACATGTGGAAACAGGAAGGTCTTGGGCAAAGGGGCCATTGTCCTTTCAACTCATATGCCACCAGCTGCCACCTACTCCAGCTAATGGTAAGGTTAGAGCGCCAGACAGGGGTACATCAAAGCTTACTGACCTCTACCTATTTGTAAAGCTTTCTATTCATGATCCACAGCAGAGACACTAACTTCCAGTGTGCCACCAACCCCTTTGGCAGTCTGGAGAAATGCACAAAATACATAGGATTGCCAAGGATGCCAATTTTATTGATATACAGTTATCAAATTATTAAACACTTACACCTGTGATATAATAGATGTGCTTCTTTATAAAATCACACAATCTAGGAGTGGGTTTAATAATAACCTAATTTCCAATAGTGGTACACATAAGCAATAGTTTGAGGTATCTGTAACATGTGAATATCTGTGATTCCTAGTGATGACAGAGTCACAGGTACTAATATTGCTGTAGTTTGCAGCCTATTTTCCCAATAAAAAGAAATGCTAAATTTTAATTAGAGATTAATGGAAATAGAGCTTTCTTTTTCCTGTCCAAGTTCTCAGATCTCCTGATTTCCATTCCCAGGCCCCTCAGGATTTAGAACTCCCAATCTATGGAAATGTGGGTTTTCAGAAGTTGTATATACATGGAATTGGAGAAGGGGAGAACAGGGTTGAGGGCCCAACTGACTGGCAGCCCGGCTGCTCAGGCAGGTCCTCCCCGGATGTTTATACCTCAGTGAGTGTCCTGTAGTTCCTGAGACTGGTCCTCATTTCCAAATGTGCAGAAACTCAGTTTGTATCGGTTCTCCCAGGGGCACCCTGGCTTTGGGAGATGGATTCATAAAAACCAAAGTCACAGGAGACTTACTGAGTTTTAAAGAAACAAAAGAGTCTGCTTCAGGTCCTTGACTCTTCTCTTCTTCCAGAACCCACATGGTTACTTATCATTTAGGCCTGTGCTCATCAGTAAAGGAAATTTTGAACAAGCATCCCAATATGTGTATAATTATTTCTTTTTTTTTTATTTTTTTTATTTTTATTTTTTTTTTTAATTGCTTAAAGTATCAATATGTGTATAATTATTTCTAAATCAGACACATACTGCTGTGCTAAAATGCTATGGGTATTTTAAATACAAAACAAAATAAGAGACACAAGACTTTAAAAGGGGAATAAAAATGAGGACTAATTAGATATTTCCTATGTTTAATAAAAATAACATTTCTTTCTGTCCCACATACTAGACTCTTTTTATTCTTTCTGTCTCCTTTCCCAATAAATACTTTTCTGAACTGCCTGCAGCCTTCGGGACACCCTTCCTTTCTTTTATGCAGCGGTAACACTGAACACAGTCAAATGTAGAATGCACTATGACTTGCAGCTCTGTTCTTCTCAGGCCACATGACACTGACTCCTAGTGTCAGTCCAAATGTGATGGCAATATCTTCTCAATAAGAATGTTTGAGCATGAAATACTTAGGATTTTACTTACCAGCAACAGCAGGTGTTTAGATCATAGGAATTTGTTTCCATTTCTCAAAAAAATGGCACCCACTTTGAATCCATAGGCTTGTATTGATAGGCCAGCTGTTTGTCTATCAGGTCCTTTGCATCTATAAATTCATCATACAGGCTATCCATGTCTAAAATATGTCATATGTATATATGTATGTATGTATTTATGTTTGTTTGTTAATCCTCATCCAAGGATATTTTCCCACTTATTTTTAGAGAGTGGAAGAGAGGGGGAGAGGTGGAGAGAGAGAGAGAGACAGAGAGACAGAGACAGAGAGTGAGAGTGAGAGAGAGAGAGAAAAACATCAATGTGACACATCGATTAGTTGCCTCCCACATGTACCCCGACCAGGGATGGGGACTGAGCCTACAATCAAGTCCATGTCCTTGACAGGAATTCAACCGGGACACTTCAGTCTGTGGGCTGATGCTTTATCCACTGAGCCAAACTGGCTAGGGAATAAAATATGTCATTTTTAAATGCTCTGAAGCACACTGGATGTCATCGTAAGTTAAACATCTTCTTCTCACGGAAAATGGTTTTAAAGCTCAGAACTGGTGAAATCGAAGTTGGATTCCAAATAAGTTACAGTTCTAGTAAAGAAATTAAGAAGGTACTGTTTCACCTGGCTTCCCTTTTCTGTTGACATCTTTTTTTTTTTTTTTAATTCGGGAACAATCTTATATCAAACAGCTCAGGTGCAGCCAGGTTATTCTTTTTACAGGCTCTTTATGGCCTCTTCAAAGACCAACAAACAGTGCTGGCAAACAGCATATAAACTTCTATCTTACTGTAGTCCTTTTCTCCACTCTCATCCTCGATATATTTTCAAATCAAAAAGGATATTGTTCTTGTCCCACACTCTGAAAATATGATTTTATGGTAACCCATTTTAGCATGGTTTCTATGGCTGGGAGCAATGATGCCCCCTTGTAGGCACATGTCTACAGAGGTTATCTCCTTCCATTTCTATTAAGTAAAAAAACTCATTAAGTGCTTCTTTGCATTTGATAAAAATGACCACAAACTTTCATTATGAAAATCTCAATATCACATTTAAGCAATCACAACTCTTTTTAGCAATGTTGTATATAAGATGTGCAGGTCATTGAATAGGTAAGATCTTTTCATTATCCCTGTTAAGAAGTTTATAGACTGTATGGAATTTGCCAAAATTTACATTTGTACTGTCTGATAAATATGCAGATAGATGAGTTTGCATTTGGAAAAAATATCAACAATCTTTTGTTTTATGATTTCAGCAGTTTCGTTAAATCCTCATAGATATCAAGCCCACTATTTGAAACTCCATTTTCAAGTCAAAGTACGTAAGAGCTAGTTCCCTCTTGATGCCATGATTTGGCTCATCCCTTGAGGTTGATATGCTGTAGAAAACATCATTGTTGGTGAGATATGGCAAAATCAGCTCTACGCTGTAAGGGGCCAACACATCTATTATCCAAATTTCTTCTTTTGTTTTCCCACAGGATATTTTACTTGCAACCTCTGAATCAGAAAATGTAAACTTACTCAGTTTCATAGAACAATCAAGGGAACATATGATAATGCATGTTTGTTTATGTGGTATGCTCAAGCTAATCCATTCAGCAGCTGCTATTTTTGACTGAACACTGGCATCTTTTGGGGACATGAAAACATTTTAAAAATATTTCTATTGATTTCAGAGAGAAAGAGAGAGAGATAGGAACATCAATGACAGAGAGAGTCATTGATCGGCTGCCTCCTGCACACTACCCACTGGAGATTGAGCCTGCAACCCGGGCATGTGCCCTTGACCGGGAATGGAACTGTGACCTCCTAGTTCATAGGTCGATGCTCAACCACTGAGCCATGCTGGCTGGGCTGAAAACACTTTTGATTGTTTTAGAGGTACTTGCCTGCCTCATCCTGGACTTGTGAGATACAAGCTTTTACATCCCCATATGTGCTTTTACATCCCCTTCTCCACTGTATCCAATTGCAAGTTCTTTTCTCCAAATGGTGCACTATGCTCTGTTTGGGTTATTTACCTCCCTAATCCATCTGTCATTAAAATAACAGTCATTCAGCCTTCTTTTTTGGTGATGGGATCATGCTTGCGTTGGTATTATAATTCTCATTTTCTTTATCTACACCTGATGTCAGGCTGGTTTAGCTTCACACACATAAATCAGTCTTCACTCCCTGTCCTGGCAGTCCCAGTGTAAGACTTGTTTCCTCCAGAATAAGCAGCAGGGAATCCTCACTGTTTCCCCCCCTACTCACTGTGTGATCTACTGTAGTTACTGAATCTTCTCTGGGCCTTAGTTTCTTTCTCTGTGAAATGACACTTACATAATACTTATCTCATTGCATCCTTGGCTATTTCTCTAATCTTCACATGTGAAGTGTTTGGTGCAGTGCCCCAAATAGGAAAGAAATATCTACTGTCCTCTACCTGGACCTCAACCCATATACTTCTCACTCCCCCCTTACAGCCTAAGTCCCCAAACTCAACTTTCCCCCAGGACACTTGGCCACATGCAGCCCACACAAACTCATCCTGATCATGCTGTTCTTTTAGAAATCAAATTCTCTACACAAGGGCCCTTGATGGAGTATGCAGCTCACCTTCTCCATTTTTAAAGGGGATAAACCCCACCCTCTTCATCTTCCAATGTTGGCATCCATTTTTTATAGTATGGTCAAGGACCTCTCCAAATTTGGTAAAATAGTCTTTTGGACCCTTTTTGCTTGTATCCCAGCTCAGGCAACCAACGAACTATTTATCTGAAATGATAGGGTGAGACATATGGCCACAAGAAATCTTACAAGGAAGCTGTTGGTTTAGAATGTCTTAGAGCAGTGATGGCGAACCTTTTGAGCTCGGTGTGTCAGCATTTTGAAAAACCCTAACTTAACTCTGGTGCCGTGTCACATATAGAAATTTTTTGATATTTACAACCATAGTAAAACAAAGACTTATATTTTTTATATTTATTCTATATATTTAAATGCCATTTAACAAAGAAAAATCAACCAAAAAAAATGAGTTTGTGTGTCACCTCTGACATGCGTGTCATAGGTTCACCATCACTGTCTTAGAGGAAATCCATGAATTAAGGAAGAGCTGGATCTCCCAAATCGTTCATTGGAAAAATGACAAATAAAGCCGCCATCCACAGCCAAGGTCTACCCCCCCCCCCCCCCACACACCCCCTACACACACACCCAGTCTACCCTTGAAAGACATTAAAAAATGTGCATTACCTCCTTACTGACATCTCAGCTCTACATGGACCCTAACTAAACCTAAGACCACAGCAACCCCACATGGAAGAGGGAAAGGACAGGCAACCTCACCCACCAAGCCCTGGGCACCCCTCAAACTGGAAGGTGTGGGGTTTTTTGTTTGTTTTTTTCTTACCCCAAGACCAAAACCCAATCCTCTTATCAAAATGTTACCATCTACCTCTGTCTTACCCTGAACCAGATGTCACTCTCAAGGAACTTGGTTGGCCTTCTTTGGCTTAGACAGTTATTAATAGTGGTCCTGCAGGCCCTGCGACCCTGCTCAACCCCAGGTCCCCCAGGCCGGGCCGGCTATGGGTCCCCATTCTCAAGGACACTGCATTTTTAACTGGCTCCCAGGTGAGGATTATTAAGCAGAAAAAAGTCTGTGAACTTGTCTTGGGGCTTCTCTTGGTGGGGGCGGTGTGTGGTGGGGGCGGGGAGGAGGCTGTCATTTACCACTAGTCTGGGACTGGTCCCCAGGCACCTGCACGCTGACTGACACAAAGATGTGGCTCACTCCATCTTCATCCCTAAGTGGTTTGTAAAGCTTGCTTTTGTGGGCCTATAAGACATTCAAGAGGCCACATATCCCAATACTTTTAGGGAGAAATTTTGTGCTTCGATACATTTCATTGGCAGGAGCCACGGAATTAGACATTGTCAAATACTTATAATAACAACAGTAAAAATAACTAACATTGATCAGCATTTGCTACATGCCAGATATGATTCTAAGGGCTTGACGTGTACTAACTGAACGCATGCTTACACCACCCTAGAAAGCCGGCACTCCTGTTGCCCCCATTCATGCAGATGAGAACTTGGGGGCTCAGGGGGATTAAATAATTTGTCCAAGTTCACTTGGCTCGTAAGGGGCAGAACAAGACATGAACTCAGGCGCCCAGATTCCTGGCGTCAGTGGACACTGCAGTCCGTAAGTGACTCCATCCCCAGCTGGAGGGAGGGGGGAGAGAAGATGGAGGCCCCAACTTCGACCTGGCTGAGCCCAGGGCCAAGGGCATGCCTTCCTCTCGGCCACTTGCGCTCGCCTCCAGGCAGCTCCCCGAAGACGCTGAACCAGGACCCTCCACCCCACCCCCGCAGCACCTGCCCCGCGTCCTCCGGGCTCCCGCCGCAGGTCATCTGGTCTGCCTCCGTGGCCTTCTGGCTCCAGGTTGAGGACTCCCGGGTCCGGGCGGGCGATCCGCCTACGGGAGCGGCCTTGTGTCCATTTTGGGGGTGTCCGTGGTACCCGTGCTCCTCTCTCCCTCACCAGCTTCCGACATGCTGGGCAGACCTGGCCGCTCCGCTCCCCGTTGTGGACGCTGCGGATGCCACTGAACCCGCTTCGTTACTAGGATGCCTCAGCCGCACCTCCTGGCTTCCGGGGCTGCAGTGGGACGAACTTATGCGACCCAAGTAGGGGGCGGAGTCCCCTCGCCAAAGCTCATGTTCATTGGCTGAGCCTGCCTGACACTCAGCCTTGCGCCGGCGTCCCATTGGCCTCAGGGCGCGCGCTGTAAATCCTGGGGGATCCGTCTTTCCCGAGCGCAGGGGGGCGGGTGCAGAGGGGCCCCGGGAACCGGCGGGAGACTTCCCGTCCCGCCCCGCGGAAGGCCAGGGTGCCGCCGTCCGTCCGCTGACGCAGCAACCCCTCTCGCCGGTCTCAGGGCTTCCCGGAAGAGAAAAAGAGCCAAAAGTAAGAGAAAACCAGTTCAAATCCCCACAGTCAAACAGCAAGTTCGAGGAAAACAACTGCACATGAGAAAAGCATAATTAAGCAAAAGTCCGTTTCGTAAAGGCAAAGCAAATAACTGAAATCCAAGGGGGTGAATTTAAGAAAAGGTAAAACCCGAATCTAACTTCAAATTTAGGGTATTGGTACCGATTTCTGCTTAGACCTCGATAAGCAAAACTTCACGGTCAGTAAATCGAACTCTTCGTACTGATGGCCTTTCCTCTGAAAAGGCGGCAGGGGGCACTAGATGCTGTGGTTTCCTTCAGGCAGGCGAGGCGGTTTAGTCTTGTCAGTTATTTTCAAACATCACATAGTTTGCTCTTAGGCAGCGGTTCTCAACCTCTGGGTTGCGATTACATATTGTTTTTGTGATTAATCACTATGCTTTAATTATGTTCATTTTGTAACAATGAAATCGGGGGTCACCACAACATGAGGAACTATATTAAAGGGTCGCAGCGCCCTAACCGGTTTGGCTCAGTGGATAGAGCATCAGCCTGCGGACTGAAGGGTCACAGGTTTGATTCCGGCCAAAGCCATGTGCCTTGGTTGCAGGCACATCCCCAGTAGGAGGTGTACAAGAGGCAGCTGATGGATGTTGCTAACTCTCTGTCCCCTCTCCCTTCCTCTCTGTAAAAAGTCAATAAAATATATTTAAAAAAAGAAAAAAAAGGGGTCGTGGCATTAGGAAGGTTGAGAACCACTGCTAGGGGATGGTTAAGAAACTATCCCCTACGTGGGAAAACAGGGAGATGGTCTACATAGAAGAATGTTTATGTGACAAAAGGTAACAATTTCTGCATCACAGCCTGTTGACTAAGGAGTAGAAATACTGTCTGTGGTGGGGGCATGGGCAATTGGAGGGCCTGCAGGGAAATTTTGAGCTGGGCTCTGAGAGAGGCAGGCAGTGAAGGGTGACCACAGGACAGCAGCCGACCCCCTGTCCTCAACCTGCCCCCTGGACCTATTGTGAACGTTTGCCAAGGACATGGGACTTTCCATGAAACACTGGGATCGAGGGATTTCCCAGGACGGGACTTTCCTATAAACAATAACAACAACAACTAAATATTTAATGAGTACCTGTTATGTGCCAGCCATCTTCTGAGCATTTTACAGGCATCAGATTTCTTTGATCTTCACAACAACCCTCTGAGATAGGTACTATGTCTGCCTATTTTACAGAGGAAGAAACTGAGGCAACATAGTCAAGGCCATACAAACAGTTGAGAAGTGTCAAGTCCAGGTTTAAGGAAAGGATGTGCCAGGCTCTGAGGTCATTCAGCTTGGGTTCCAATTGCATATATTATTAATACAGAAAAGCATATAACATTATGACGAGCACATAGAAAATAATAATGTTTGCTATTATTATTAAAAGAGTGGTCCTTGCTTTCCAAGAGCTTAAAATCTATTACGAAACGTCCTAGCCAGTTTGTCTCAGTGGTTAGAGCAGGGGGTCCTCAAATTTTTTAAACAGGGGGCCAGTTCACTGTCCTTCAGACCGTTAGAGGGCCAGACTATAGTTTAAAAAAAAACTATGAACAAATTCCTATGCACACTGCACATATCTTATTTTGAAGTAAAAAAAAACAAAATGGGAACAAATACAATATTTGTATTTGCATGTGGCCCGCGGGCCGTAGTTTGAGGACCCCTGGGTTAGCGCATGGCCTGCAGTCTGAAGGGTCCCAGGTTCAATTCCAACAAAGGGCACATACCTCGGTTGCAGGATCTGTCCCCAGCCCCCCAGTCCGGATGCCTCTGGAACGCAACCTATCGATTTGCCTCTTTCATATTCATGTTTCTCTCTCTCCCCCTCACTTCCATGCTCTCTAAAAAATAATGGAAAAATAGCCTCGGGTGAGAATTAGCAAATAAATAAAAATATTTCAAGAGGTTGCTTTGATTCATAAAGCAGTAGAGGTACCTATTGAATGGATGAGTGGTACAGATAATAGTTACAGGTCAGTGTCAGAGGAGGGAATACCTGTGAAACAGGTCTGGGTCACAGGTGTTCAGTGTGGCACCTGCTTAAAATGCTACCTGAGCAACTGAGATTCATTAGTCTCTGATCCTGAATGGCTTGACTAATCATTACATTCTTGGTGTTTTACTATCACGTGGCTGTATGTGTGCCTAACCTATAATTAATTTTTATTGGTCACTCAAATTCTCTTTAAGGAGTGGTGTGGTATGTACTTTTATAGCTGGAGGGAACATTTATTAATTTTTGGAGGAAGCATTTATTAATTACACAAATAGATATCTGTTAGATGTCAAGCCCTGGGGTAGGATTCAGAGATAAACATGGTGCCGAGTCAGAGACTTCCTCTGGAATGAGGAGGCTGGGAAGGGAGATTATTTTAATGAGAGGGAGCCAGCAGACAAGGAGTCTGGGGACCCACAGTGAAGGCAGCAGGACTGGCCTGAGAAAAGGTCATTGGTGGGAAAAGGGCTTCATGCCTTGGGAGAACCAAATGAGGGCACTTGGTTGGGACGATGGAACTGTGAAATAGAAGCAGTGTGAATTGGTTCAGCAACAAGCTGTGTTCACAGAGAGCCAAGGCTAAGCATGCTTTCTCACCTCTGAGCCTTATATTGAAGTCATCTGGCCTGTGCAGCCTCCAGATGTTGCTGTGTGGAAACTTTACATCATGGGGTGGGCGGTAATCTGTGCGCTCAGCTTGTTTTTCACTGGTTGTCCTTAACGGAGTTTAATGCTGGAAGTCTGTGTACACCTATATCCAGAAGAGCCTCTGTCTTGAACAAATGACTCACCATTCTTTTTTTTTTTTTTTTTGCTTAGCAGTGAAGGAATTATGTTTTCTGTCATATGGTGGATTTACTTACCTTTACTAGCATATATGTCTAATATTCATCTTACCCAAATAGATTTCTTGGAAATAAAAAACAAATATTAAAGACAGCTCAATCTCCCCTAGCCGGTTAGGGCCAGTGGTTAAATGTCATCCTCCTCGCCCACCCCCACCCCCACCCCCACCCCCACCCCCAGACCAAAGGGTTTTATTGTCAGTCAAGAGCACATACCTGGGTTGCAGGCTGGATCCCTGGCCTGGGTCAGTGCACATGTTGGAGGCAACCAATCGATGTGTCTCTCCCACATTGATGTTTCTCTCTCTCTTCCCACCCTCACTCCCTTTTACTCTCTCTAAAAATCAACGGAAAATTATCCTCCGGTAAGGATTAAAAAGAAAGATGGCTCAATCTTTCCTATTCTATTATTCTCCATGGAGCCACTACTGTACTTATGTTAGTTGGAGTATTAAAATCAAGCAGGAAATTGCCTTGGTGAGAAAGAGGACTTGATGTCAACCCATGTGACTTCTTCAGATCACTTTGAGCAAACAACCCTTAATGCAATAAAAATGGCATCTTTGAGGAAAAGCAGTTTATCTTGTCTGATAAGGCTGCCTTTACTCAATACATTAATGTTGCTCTGATAACACATTTTAAGCAGTGTTTTTAATTTAAAAGAGAAAGTCCCAAGAGAAGATGTAGGCTGAAAAATAGGTCATGGTACTACTTGAAAACATGCAATTGAGGGACATTTAAAAAATTCTCTCAACAGTGCAGTAAGATTCACTGTAAAGGGGAAATTGGGTCCAAGTGTAATGAGAGGCAAGATTCAATCCTTTCTTTTTTCAGTTTGATTTAGGAGACCAATTGTTTAGGAAGTTAAGTGGTATCTCCAACAAATTTCTTGGAAAGAAGGCAGTGAATATGCAAGGAGCTGAAATTTAAGTTAGGTCAGGGTAGAATGTTACTTTTTAAAATTTATTTTTGTGCAATTTATTTATTTTTATTTTTTTAAATTTTATTTTATTGTTTAAAGTATTACAAATAGTAACACATGTGTCTCCCTTTTTCCCCCCATTGACCTTGCCCTGGCCTCCCCACCCCCCAGCACATACTTACTTACTTTTAAAACAACAGCACACCTGTAATACCTTGGGCAGGCTTTGGAAAACCTAGCAGCACTTGTATAACCTACCTTCTCAGGCTAGATTTATAAAGATTATTGGGATGAAGATGGAGAGAAAGAAATTGGATTATTTATGAAATGACTTTAAATTTTTTTGATAAATTATTCCAGTTAACCAAGTGATTGGCTTATAGGCTTAAGTTCAATTAGTGAAGCTTCAAGGCCAGATGAGTCAGAAATGGCCAAGTTCTCTCCCTCACAATGATTGGTGCTGTGGAAAAATGTAATCCCTTTTGCAAAGAAGTCTGTCTTTACAAGAAGTTTAGGCAATTTTCCCCCCCTTCATTTTCTTAAATATCTCCTTGGAGGCTTCTGAAATGCCTTATTCAGTGGTTCCCACACTTGTTGCCCATTGGAATCATTTGAGCATCTTTAAAAACTACTGATGCCTGGTTGATTCCCACCTGCAGATCATGTAATTTAGTTGGTATGGGCTGCAACCCAGACATGGGGAGTGTTCTTAATTATATTGAAATGATTTTTATATTGAAATGATTATGGATTTTCATGCTAATATAAGAAATAGTACAGAGATATGCCTTATACCCTTGAGATAGCTTCCACCTATGGCAACATTTCCCAAAACTGTAATATAATATCACAACCAAGATATTGACACTGATACAGTCAAGATCAAGAACATTTCCATCACCACAAGGATCCCTCCCTCATGTTGCCATTTTATAATCACTTTCCCACCCACTCCAACACCCTCAATAACTTCTGGCAACCACTCATGTGTTCTCATTTTTATAATTTTGTCATTTCAAGAATATTATAAAAATGGAGCCATCAAGTATGTAACTTTTAGGGATCAGCTTTTTTCACTCAGCATAATGCTTTGGAGATTCATCCAGGTTGTTGCATCTGTCAATAGAACTTCCTTTTTATTATTGAGTAATAGTATGGCTATGCCACAGTTTGTTTAACCATCTCTATTGTATTCAGGTTTTTGCTATTAGGTATGTGTCAATATACCTTGTCATTTCTCTGGAATAAACAGCCAGGAGTAGAATTATTGGGTTGTATGGTAGGTGCATGTTTAGTTAATAAAAATGCTGAATGATTCTTCAGAGTGGCTTGTGAAAGTAAAAGCAAAATGGAGTTGATATTGTCAAGAGAGCAATCTAAAACGGAGCCCAATCTTAACTGGGCTAAACCACAAACAGATACCTCAGATACAGCTTCTGGAACTGGCTCTGAATCACTGTCCTCTCTATTAAGAAATTTAATTTTCAGAGGCAGGGTGGGGTGGAGCTGCATAGGTTGCCGTGTAGGAGTTTCTGGTGGAGATTCTTGGCATTGGGTGAACCATATCAGGAGCCCACATGGGCCAAAGGCACCATGGAAGCTGGGGCCAGAGACACATCTTTTCTGGTTCATTGGCCAAGAGGAAGGGCGGAAACCACATCCCCAAAAGGTGGAAAGACTGTCTCCCAGTTGGACAGAGGACTCCTGGGGCATGTTTCATTGCTTTCAAAGTTGCTTTGAAAAAGAGTTTTTGAAAACAGACTTGGTCCTGGAGAAAGTTTTTGCCCCTTTAGATATTTTCAACAAAATCCAAGAACAGAATGAAGAACTTGGACTGATTACTGAATTAACATATACTTATCCCTATTGCAAACCGGAGCTACACTGGGAGGCCTCCTCGGAAACCCCTTTGAACTGGCACCTAGGTCCTAAGGTTGTTCAATGCCTCCCGCACATGTGTGTCTATTGCTCTGGCCAGTGTGTATGGAGGCATCCAACAGATTTTCCCTTTGGCTTCAGTTGATGGCAGTGTTTAGACAGCAGCAAATGGGGATCATGCAGGAGGCCCTGGCTAGCCCTTCAAGTTAATATTTAGGCTTCTCCAGATGTTTGACCTCGTGCAACACTAAATTCTGGATGCTGTGCTCTGAAAGCCAGGTTGGGCACCTACAAATAATGAAGACAGAACTGAGACAGGCCTCAAATTGAGGCTTTACTCCACCACATGCAATGTGACCTCAGCCCATTGCTAAACCTCACGAGTAAAGTGACACAGGGATACTGGCCTTGGATGTTGTGAAGATTAACTGAAGTGGTGTATTAGTGGGCCTGGGCATTAGGGGTTGAGTAAATTATAATTTATATCCCACACCCTGTCCTGAGTGGGCCTCATACTGCATAGGTTCACTAGGCTAGGCCCCTATTATCAGCTGCCCCCAGGATAACTGTAAGCCCTTGCCACTCACCAGGTAGATTCCCCTGACTTGTACTCACTTTCCCCAGCTACAATTATATATGTACTAGAGGCCAATGCATGAAATTTGTGCAAGAATAGGCCTTCCTTCCCCTGGCTGCTGGTACCAGCTTTCCTCTAGCACCCAGGACCCAGGTTTCCCTCCAGTCACCAGCAGGCACCTGGGACCGACCTGGCTTCCCTTGGACTGCCCGCAGGCACCCGAGACCCAGGCTGGCTTCCCTCCAGCCCCGGCATCGTCAGGAAGGACGTCCGGAATGACGTCCAGAATATGTCCAGCTAATTAGCAAATTACCCTTAAATTATTATAGATAAGGCACTCAAACCTTTAGGAAATGTGTCCTGAATCCTTTTTCTAAAATACATATCATGAGACATAAGTCCAACTTCCACGAGAGACTTTTGACATTTCTCCTGGTCAACCTACACAGCTTCTGCCCTCTCAACTCTATTCAGATTTTCCTCTTTTCACACTAATCTCACATCCTGCTTCTCACTTCTGCCATATACCCACCTCCTGCTTCTCTTTATAAATCCATAACCTCTCCCGGTTTTTGGCCTTTCTGGCCATGGCCCAAGTTCCTTTCTTCCCACAGTGCTTACCCCTTGACCCTCATTCGCCGATCCAACTTCCAATTCTTTCCTTATCAAGCAGCCTTTGATCCTCATACCCACCAAAGAAAGAGCACAGTTAACAGCATCTCAAAACACAAAATACTTCTTTATTATTAAATGCTAATTTATAATACTTATTCAATTTTATTGTTATAAAATATACCAAGATTGAGAAATTTCTTTCTTTCTTTCTTTCTATCTATCTAACTGTCTATCTGTCTATCTACCTAGCTATGATCTATCTATCTCTCTATGGTCTATCTATCTATCTATCTATCTATCAATGGAAAAACAGCAGGTACCCAAATGCACCAGTACTCCCAGCATCTCCTACATCACATAGCCATAGTACAGAGAAATGTCCATTTCTTTTTCCCTCTCAATGAAATGCTGCATTCCCCCCAATTTGGCAGCATTCTCACGCTCTAGTTGAGCCTTCCTCTTCATGGCCTCTCGATCTGGCCTCTGCTCATTTGTGATGGGTGTTGACATGACTGGCCCCCGAAGCTCAGATTTCCTCCATGGAATTGGTTGGAGGGCGAAATCCTGGAGTAGATAGTGGTTGTGAGGCTTGAGCGGAGTCCGGGGCTGGCTCACAGCGGAGTGAACAGGCTCCCGCTGGAAAGAAGCACAAGATGAGGTTTTGTAGGGCCCAGGCCTAGAAGCAGGAGGCTGAGGGACACTAGGGCAGTCGCGGTTGTTCAGACCTGGTCCAGCTGAGTTGGACGATATTGGCTGAGCTGATTTGACAGGACCTGTCAAAGATACAGGATTTGGCAGGGATGCATTGACTGCAGCAGGCTTGGCAGGGTTGGTCACAGCAGGCCGACGTGATGCCAGAGACTGTGGCCTGCGAGGAACAGGTCGAACTTGAGGCTTGTCCACGGTCGGAAAAACCAATGGCACCAGCTTGACCTTCCCGGGAGAAGGCAGCTTGTCCTGGGATGGAGGTGGAGCCCCTTTGTGAGCACTTGCATATGGTTTTTGGGGATTGACTTGAGTTTTCCCAGGACCTTTGCCCTCGCGGGGCGTAACCAGCCATGGTTTGGTAGCTGGGCGTGGCTGGGGGCCTTTGGGGTTGCTTGAGTTTCCCAGGGCCCGCGAGGAAGACAGGTCAGCTGTCTCATCCCTCTTCTTGCCCAGTGCATGGAAAACCTGCACAGACTCCAGCATGTGCATACCGAGGCTGCTGCGAGGCTTTTTGATGGCCTCTTGTGGCAGCTCAGGATGACTTTTCTTTCTCTTCATCTTGGGAATGGCTGGCTTCTCCTCTGCCTTGACTTTGTTCCCTGACTGCTTCCTCTCCTCAGCTCTCTTGGAGTAGTTTTCCTTGTTTCTTTTGGTGTTTTGCTGCCCATGGCTCTTAGTATTGCTGGTCCTGCTGGCTGCAGCTTTCTGAGGTTTGCTGTTAGAATGCTTGGCCATGTTCGAAGGAGCCCTGCCACCAGCTGCAGCATTGCAAGGAACCAGTTCTCCCACAAACACACAATCTGGGCTCTCGGGCTTGATCTTGGCCTTGGGAGCATCACTGGTAGACTCAGAGGCTTTGTGTTTGATCTTCCTGCCTTGATCAGAGCGAGTCTTTCTGGCACTTGACTTTTTCTGCACTTCGTGCAACTTGAGGCCCCTGGTGTCTTTGGTTTTGATCGCCTTGGGTCCTTGGGGCTGATCAGGGTCATCCAAGGAAGTGAAGACCTGTGGAAGGTGAATACCCTCCACCAGTGTGTCGATGTCTGCAAAACTGTCATTAGACTCAGTCCCATTTTCAAGTGTCCCTTGGTTCTTAAGACTCAGGCTATTCTTTGCCAAACCAGAGTTGTCACAACCAGGCTGCTCCTCTTGGCCAAGGGGATCAGTGCAGGCCAGCACCTGTGGAATGTCAGGGACTTCTAAAGGGAGCAGTGGAGAAGCTTCATATTCTGTTGGGATCTGGTACCCATTCACGTGCTTGGAAAGCTTGGCTTTAATATTCTCCACATTCTTACTGTCTTTCTGTTCCTGGCTTGGAGCTGGAGGCAGTGCCAGGAGATTCCTAGGACTCTGGACTAGGGATGCCATTGAAATGTCCCCACTCTGCGGTGGTGGATAACTCTCAAGTACCTGGATATGTCTGTTACTGCCGGACTTGAGGAATTCTTGAGTAGGTGGTAAGTAAAATATTTGGCCTGGAAGTTGCAATGCCAGGGAAGTCTCCATCACTACAATGGAATCAAGGAGAAGTCGGTCAGTCCCTGGTAATAAGATGCTCCCTCAGCACCACCATTGCAACAATCATGTGCCTTCCAACAGTGGGAAAGGCATTCCTACAAGCTCTTTTGCAGCATCATGAACAGCACCGTGTGCTAGGAGATCAAAGGCAACTGTTCTGGTTCTTAATGGTGACCATTTGATGTCATTTTTTTTAAAGGATACTCTTTGCATTTCACAGGGTTGTTATAAGTCAAATAAAAAATAAAAGTGATTTTTAAAAAATCTTTCCCATTCTCATATGGAACCCTTGTAATTCTCTCTACTTTCCTGAGTGAATGAAAACACTTCACACCAAGGACTAAGACAGGGAATGGAACTCTTCCTGACGAAGTCTATAAGCAAGGGGAGATAATAGCCTGTTTGCTTTGGACAAGATGTTGGAACACGTGATCCTAAATCCAGGTGTCAACTAAGCAAGTGATGGAAAGTTAAATGGGCACTATCACAATAATGTACTGAAAGGCCTTAGAAAGAGACTAAAACAATAAACCAAGGGAGTTTATTGCCGCATTGTAGTACTGGAGGACTCATCATGCAGGGCAGTGGAAAGTGTGGTGTCCCTTGGTATGCTCTGGGAGTTCTCCTACATGTAGCATCCATGGCTGTTAGTTTCCCACCTTCCCGCCTCTGTCAGGTGTCCTCATGAAGAGTCTGGCAATGGAGGGCATTGACTGAGGGTGGTAGTGGTGAAAGTCACAGGACTTACATTCTACCTGTCTGAGGACTCACCACTTCCCAGCTGCAGATTGACCCTAGTTTTGAATGCTGACCTTATTCTTCTTCTTTGTGACTGTTTGGACTCACCTTGAAAACCTGTCTTTGTGATGGGATGAGGAGGCACAGAGTAGCAGATTCCAGAGGTGGAGGCTGGTGGTATCATATTTGTGGACTGAGCCTCCTTTAGCACCATGACCATCCCTGTGTCAGGGGCGGAGGCCCTGCTCTCTGTGTAAGACACAGAGCCATAGGACTGCAGGTAGGGACCACCCTCTTCAGAGAGCAGAGGGTCCATTGTGCCTTGATTGTAGTAACACACATGATTTCCCACCTGGTAGGGATGTGACAGGCTCTGTCCCTGAATTGGTGCCCCCTGAACAAGGTTGACAGAAAGTGATGGATACTGAGGAGCCATATTATAGGCATCTGAGGGTTTATCACACTGAGACGCCAGAGACATAGAGGTGACAGTTGTGTCCTGGTCAGTGACAGTCACAGTGAAGTTTCTGAGTGATGATGACTTCTTTTCAGTGTCTCCTGTAAGAGCCCACTCAAAAACGTTAGGATTGGAAGCAGCTGGAATGGAGATAGGGCTCTGGCCTGGAATTCCAGACAACATGGTTGTGCTAGAATGTTGGTAAAAGTAGGCACCCCCCATGAGAGGTTGGAAAGAGGTGCCAGAGGCTGATGGCAGGAGCCATGGGGAACTGTTGGCTGGAGCAGAGACATTGTAGAAATTGCAGACACTTCCTGCATTGCTCTCCACAGGAAGAGAGCGTTGCAGAGAGGTGGAAATTCCAAGGAAAGGTGGATTCTTGGAATTCTCTGTAGGGAACAAGAGGGTGATGAAAAAAAATCAAAGAGATTGATAAACAATATGTGTGAAAAACAGCATTAGCAACAGCATTGTTGCTTTCGGCCCTAGCTGTTTTGGTTCAGTTGGATAGAGCATTGGCCTGCGAGTCCAGGTTCAATTGCAGTCAAGGGCACAAGCCCAGGTCGCGGGCTCAATTCCCCAGTAAGGGGCCTGCAGAAGGCAGCCAATCAATGATTCTCTCTCATCATTGATGTTTCTCTCTCTCTCTCTCCCTCCCCCTTCCTCTCTGAAGTCAAGAAAATATATGTATATCATGTACTGGTGGGGTCCCTCAGCGTGCCTGTGCCTTCTCACAATCCGGGGCCCCTGGGGGGATATCGGATTGCTGGTTTTGGCCTGAGGGATGCAGTAGTGCACGAAGCAGCAGGTGGACCGGGGAGGAGCCCGAGCCAGGGCCAGGCGCTGAGCAGCTCCAGCTTGGTAGTGGTAGCACTGCCGCAGAGGTGGGAGAGGCTCCTTCCACTGCAGCTGCTCCAGCCATGAGCCCAGGTTTCTGGTGCCCATCAGTCAGCTGAGCGGTGCTCCCACTGTGGGAGCACACTGACCACCAGGGGGCAGCTCCTGCGTTGAGCGTTTGCCCCTGGTGGTCAGTGCGTGTCATAGCGACCAGTCAACTGGTCATTCAGTCGTTTGGTCATTCAGTCGCTTAGGCTTTTATATATACTATAAAAACTTGAGCGAAAATGTACACAAGACCCAAGTGGGTGGTTCATACATTGTTCTCTCGGCTAGAAGCAACCACTCCCTGACCTATCTCGCTCTTGAACCTACAGTAGTATTGATTTGTATGCTCTTTCCTAGAATTAAAGCATTTTAGAACCAGAAGTCCTTGGAGAATCCCTGTTCTAGCATTCTCATTTCATGAGTGAGGAAACTACGGTTCGGTTCTCTCCCTATGTTAATATTAGTACCTGCTTCCATAACCTAAACATCCCCACTTCCTTGCCAGAACTCTGCGCATTACACTGCCAACATGTAAGAGCAATAGAACTTCTGATGCAGATGTTTGTTTGTCCATGGGAAGACAGCACATCTATTGTCATAACAATCTTCAGCGTCTCATTTTGCCTGTGCCCTTCACATGCTCTTCCTATAATTCTCATAGAAGCTCAATGCACTTGGTAAACTTAAAGCGTCTTTCTTACTGTCTTCATGCCTGATTTCTGGTCCTACCTCAAAATGGCTATCTGACAGTGAGTTTCTCCAGAAGTGAGGCACGTGGCAAACGTCAAAGCCTAATAAATTTACTACAAAATGAAGTTCTGTTTCATACATCAGTATCCTAAAGGTAAATATTGCCTATTCTATTTTAGTGAATACTGTTAACCAGAAACAACCCAGAATAAGTGATTTTGAGTAAGTTCTTAGCCAGTACATATGGACAGAGGAGATATATCAGTAGAAAATGCATAACAAGCATCACACTGCAATCACTGCTGATGCATATGTGCCTCCTATAAATGCAGACCAATAGTTCAGTAAATACTAGTTTAAAGCGGAGAGCAAAGTAAATGTAAAGGAATTCCATTATTGTAATCATTTGTGTTTCTCTGACTATTCCCCAGTAAGTAATAAATACTTAGTGTATTAGATATGTGTATTTCAATTAATATAACCTAATCACAAAGAGAAGAGAACAGTTGAAATGTACCATGAAGGTTTTTATATTTATCTTAAAACCTAGACTGTCATCATCTTCAACATCCAGGAAAGGATGTCATACCCAAAGTCTTATAACCATCATCAATAGATTTCAATGAAAAAAAACACATTAATATAGGAATCCCCAAGAGAATCTAAAAAATTGTTTTTTGAGAAATATGAAATTAGAGAAGCGGGGCTTGATGCTCTCTTATTTTTCATAAGTAGCTATGACCTGAAATGAGGCAGTGGCTGTGTATCAGCGTGCTCTCTGCGTTAGGAAGAAAATAACTTTGAAGATGAAGGGCATCTTTGACTTCGAACATACTAATCACACAAAGGGTGTATTCTTTCTGATTCTATTTAGGACATATCTCTCTTTTAGGTCTTAAATTATTTATTTTACTAGACAAAACATTGTCATAGTTTAAAAATCAGAATGAATTGAAACACTGAAAATTCTGTTATTTCCAATGCCCTAAATCAGTGGTCGGCAAACTCATTAGTCAACAGATCCAAATATCAACAGTAGCACGATTGAAATTTCTTTTGAGAGCCACCTTTTTTAAACTTAAACTATGCAGGTAGGTACCTTGTTATTAACTTAATTAGGGTACTCCTAAGGCTTAGGAAGAGCCACACTCAAGGGGCCAAGGAGCCGCATGTGGCTCGCCAGCCGCAGTTTGCCGACCACGGCCCTAGAAAATCACCTTTCTTAGTTTCTTGTATATAAGAAACATCATTTCTGAAATACATTTTTAAATGTTGATATTGCAAACTGTCACATGCCATCTGTGTTCAGAGAGGCAATAAGAAAACAGGCAACTGAATAGGATTGTTTTGCTACACTGCTTTGGCTAGTGGTACCCAACTCCAGCCTTACTTTCTTTCCTATTCTATCAATGGAAGCATTTGCTGAGATCCACATTACTTTGCCCTACTCCGAGCTGATTTCACCCTATGCTCTTTCTGCTTTCATTTAAAATCTTTGGTTCCCTCCAATATTCCATTGCAAACTACTCTTTTTGTTCTCATGAGCTCTTTCACGTTCTCCTTGTTCATTTTTATACTTTCCCCTCCTTCCTGCTTGTGTTTTTCCCTCCCTCTTGGTTCCTGTTGGCCTGTGCTGACGAAACCAGTTCTAATTTTTTTACATTGAAATACTTGCGTTCCTATAGCCCAGTACTCTCCATCCTCTCTCCCTATTTCCTCTGTTATCCTATTTTAGATAGAAAACTCCAAAACCACATGAGTATTACTTTTGGAACAGCACTCAATTTAAAATACTAAAGTTGAAACCTTGGTGGTTGGAGATCTTTACACATGAGACTATATATATTGCTAGTTTTCTACATGACTTAGGTTTTGCTGTTGAAACACTGTCAAGAAGTCTTGATTTCATTGTCAACAGGAGTGTTCTTTAAAACTCCATATTAGAAAAGGAAGGGATTAGAGTCCACAACCAATCTAACGTCCGAATGTAGCAGATGAGGAAAAAATCATTTTTGGTGAGAGATTCAATGACTTGTCCAAAGTCACATTGCTTGTAGATGTCAAAATCTAAACTGAAATTAGGTCTGCAGACTTCTATATCATATTTCCCCAACTTACTCTATGCTCTTTTGACACTGTTGCTAAATTTAGGTACAAACAACAATCCAATGAAAAACTTCAAACGGGTTCTTTCCTTACCTGACATGGTCAGAGAAGAAGAGCAAATATCAACTGTAGATGCAAGGAATGAAGATACCTCAGTGGCTGAAGCCAAAGAGCACATGTGTCCAGTACGAAGGTCACTGGTCATACTGGCCACTGGTCACCGGTCACCAGTTACTGGTCACTGGTCAGTTGCGATGATCCAAATTTATTGACAGACAACTCCATGGGCACCCCAAGATTCTACCAGGAGGTGGTAGGTTTGGTGGGAGAATGATGTCACAAAGCAGGCAGTTTAAAGGGATGAGAGAGCCAATCGGGACGTCAGGTTCCCAAGAAGACAGGATTGGATAGAGGGAGCTGTAGGGGAGCTAAACCAACACCTAAATGGCTGAGCTCTCAGGACACATGGGCTAGATGACAATACAGCCGTGAGAGTCTCACGTTCCCCAGGCTCTTATGTCAGGGAAATAATCTCAATGTTTGTTACAGACATTCATGAATATAATTAACTACT
Organism: Myotis myotis; assembly: GCF_014108235.1. Taxonomy (NCBI): domain Eukaryota; kingdom Metazoa; phylum Chordata; class Mammalia; order Chiroptera; family Vespertilionidae; genus Myotis; species Myotis myotis. The sequence continues at coordinate 77,778,767 of NW_023416379.1, forward strand.
AGTTACTTATATTCTCCATATTATATTGGATAACATGTTTATCATTTTATATATTGCTAATATCCTTAGAGAGAATGGAAAGGGACATCTAGGTTGCACACTTACAGTTGTTCTAAAATCATACCAGTCCATCTCATAAGTGAATTGTCTGTGGCTTTTGAGGAGGAAAGGAAGGGATTAAGGAGCTCTTTCTGTCTGTTGGTTGAACAGTAAAATGAAGATTCTTGAGTGTATTTTGTGCAGAATGATGTGGTCCAAGGCTCTTCTCTTGTAGTTTCTTCTCCTTGAATCCTACCTTCTCTGGGTTGGGCTGGGCCAGCCCAGGTTGACTTGCATCTCCTACCACTCTCATTTTTTCTCCTCCTTCATTGTCGGCATTGTTTGTAGACAAGCTTTGATCTTGCATGCTAACGCTCCTGGATGTTACTTCCTGTCCACATCCAACAGCAGGGTCTTCTTTGTAGTGTCTGATGCTTCCCCCAATGGACTCTGTCCATGACAAGCAACGACCAAAGAGCTAGGAGTCAGCTGACTGCAAACCTTTCCTCTTCCAGCCTTTGGTTGCACTTCTTCTGCCCGTAATTTGCTCCCTCTGGTTCCTTGGGCCATGTAGGCATCCTGCCATCCTGCTCTATCATATGTGAGAGGCCTTCACGATATTTTCCCTTCTCCTTCTCTCATAAAGTGTATCCAGTGTGGCAGTTACTGCAGTCTCCTCCCCCTTTGCAAACAGCCACTGTAGAACTTTGGGCCTCTAGGATTCTCTGTCTGCCATGCTTGGGTGCAAGCCAGGCAAAAGTGACGAGGAGACTACTTAGAGAAAGACAAGGACATTCTTGGAGACTAGGGCGCAGGCACAGTGAAATTGTACAGGACAAAAGAGATTCATGTGGATGTTTTAGGTTCTGTGAATAGTACGTTGACACATTTTGGTCTCATTTTGTATTAAGAGAACAGACAATTTACATGTATACACAACTTATCTAGTGCAGCAAATGCAAGGAATGTTGCTCACTACAATTATAATCTTCAATATATTTTCATTTTCTTTTATGTCATATTAGCTCAGTCATATAAATCATTGGTGTGTTTGCAGAACACAGATTGTCTTTAGGCTGTGTGTCAATGCTCTGGTTTTGTTGATTTGTTTTTTTCCTAGTCGTACTTTTTATTTATTGATTCATATTTATTGTTGTATTAGAGATGTCCCCTTTATTTTCTATTTTGTTTTTCACTCCGTGGAACCCCTCCACCCACCCCACCCCTGCCATCCCGCCTTCTACCTTCACCACTCCATTTTCTGTGTCCATGGGCTATGCATACATGCATACAAGTTCCCCAGTTCATCACACCACACCCACACCCCCACCTTCCCTCTAAATTTTGTCAATCTGTTCCATGCTTCTATATCTCTAGGACTACTTTGCTCATCAGTTTATTTTGTTCATTAGATTCCACATATGAGTGAGATTATGTAATACCTGTCTTTCTCTGGCTTGTTTAGCTTAGCATAATACTCTCCAGGTCTATCCATGCTTTGCAAATGGTAAGAGTTCTTTCTTTTTTTACAGCCGCATAGTATTTCACTGTGTAAATGTACCACTGCTGTTTTATCCACTCATCTGCTCATGGGGACTTGGGCTGTTTTCCAAGTCTTAGCTACTTTAATTTGTGCTGCTTTGAACATAGGTGGGCATGTATTCTTTTTGGTTGGTGTTTCTGGTTTCTTAGGGTATATTCCTAGAAATGGGACCACTAGGTCAAATGAAAGTTCTATCTTTTTATTTTTTGAGGAATCTCTTTAGTGTTTTTCACAGTGACTGCACCAGTCTGCATTCCCAGCAGCACCCTAGTCTTATTTTCAAAGATTCCACCATGGTAAGACATATTGCATATTTCTCCGTTGACGAGTTTATCTTGAAGCATCATGAACTAGCTTGATCTGATGGATTTTGTGGAGAAACTTAAAAAGGGGTCTGAGAAAAAGGACATTGTGGTGAGTTATGCTGTGCACACAAACAAAAGGAACAGATGTGTACGGTCAGCCCAGTGTGGCCTGGGTGTCCTCTGTTGTTCTTCCCCTGGTTAGTGCTTTTCTCACTAACCCTCTTGTTACTGTGAGAAGACAGTGCTGTGTTGCTAACCCAGTCTTCTGCAGGGTGGGGCAAAAGTAGGTTTACAGTTGTGTGTGTGGAAAATAGTACAATTATGTATAAATAATCATACAACCATAAAGTCTCTGTTTCCCATACTCAGCTGTAAACCTACTTTACCCCATGCTATCTATGGATTAAGCTGGCTTGAGAGAGGAAGTCTATGGATGTTGTAGTTTCTCTTGATGGTAAGCGTTTAGGGTGCCTGGATCAATCTACCTTGGGCTTTTTACTTCCATTGTGTATGAAGTGTGTGATCCAAGAGGCCAAGAGGCCACAAGAAGATAGCTCCTATAGATGGAATCTCCAAAGACACATATTTCATTTATAGGCCAACATTTCATCTTAGGAGATACTAGAGGCCCGGTGCACAAAGGTTTGTGCACTCGGGTGGGCGGTCCCCTCAGCCCGGCCAGTGCCCTCTCTCAGTCTGGGACCCCTCGGGGGATGACCACGTGCTGGCTGAGGCCTGCTCTCTGGGGGGATTGGGCCTAAGATGGCAATCAGACATCCCTCTGGCAGCCTGGCAGCCCTCGGGGGATGTCCACTTGCCAGCGGGGAGCAGACCTAAGCTGCAGTCGGACATCCTCAGCGCTGCTGAGGAGGCAGGAGAGGCTCCCACCACCACCGCTGTACTGGCAGCCATCAGCCTGGCTTGTGGCTGAGCAGAGCTCCCCCTGTGGGAGCGCACTGACCACCAGGGGGCAGCTCCTGCATTGAGCGTCTGCCCCCTGGAGGTCAGTGTGTGTCATAGTGACCAGTCATTCCCAGTCTATGTGCTGTTAGGGTCAGTTTGCATATTACCCTCTTACTATATAGCAGGGGTCCTCAAACTACGGCCCGCGGGCCACATGCAAATACAAATATTGTAATTGTTCCCGTTTTGTCTTTTTGCTTCAAAATAAGATATGTGCAGTGTGCATAGGAATTTGTTCATAGTGTTCTTTTTAAACTATACTCCGGCCCTCCAATGGTCTGAGGGACAGTGAACTAGCCCCCTGTTTAAAAAGTTTGAGGACCCCTTCTATATAGGATAGAGGCCTGTTGCACGGGTGGGGGCCGCCTGGTTTGCCCTGAATGGTGTCCCGGATCAGGGTGGGGGTCCAGAATGGGTGCCTGGCCAGACTGGGTGAGGGGCTGATGGGTGTTTTCAGGCTGCTCCCACCCTCTTTAGGGTGGGGGTCCCCACTGGGGTGCCTGGCCAGCCTGGATGAGGGGCTGAGGCCTGTTTTCAGGCAGGCCAAACCGGCAACAGAAGCTCCCAGTCACGCCTTTTTTCTTTCTTTTCTTTTTTTATTCTGGGATTTATTTACCTTCTGTAATTGAAGCTTTGTTGCGGCTCCAGCTCGTAGGCCGGCTGGCTGAAAGCAGATACCTGGGGTTTGCTTAGCTTCTATAATTGCAACATTGTTGCTTAGACTGGAGCTCAGAGCCCGGCTGCGGCAGGCCGGGAACCTTGGCTAGCTCCATCACTGGAGCAAGCAAGCCTCATGTTCGCTTCAGCTGCCTGGCTGCCAGCCGCTATCTTTGTTGGCAGATAATTTGCATATCGCCCTGATTAGGCAATGGGAAGCATAGCGGAGGTATGGATAATTACCATGTTTGTCTATTATTAGATAGGAAGAGTTTTTTCAAAGATGGTGCATTCTTACCTGAGAAGAAATTGTGAGAAGTGTTGCAGTGTAGAGATATGGCTTAAAATTATAAATTTTTTCAAGGCTTTCCCTCTTGGAATCCTGCATTACATTGCCCAATTCCTGATACTAATATGTAATATGAGACTAACACTACGAGCTAAATATCTGCAATCCAAACCAGTCTCTCTTTTTCGGTGTTCCCATGGAAATCATGGGAATCCCTAGCTACTGCAGTTAGGGGGCTCGTCACCTGCGACTCAGTGTGCCTATTGCTCTTGCCAGTGGACGTGGATGCTTCCCAGGATTTTTCTCTTGGGCTTTGCTCAGTTGATGGTGGTGCTTAGACAAGGCGGCATGTGCAGCCTGGGATCATGCAGGAGGCCCTAGCTTACCCTTCAAGTTAATGTTTAGGCTTCTTCTGATGTTTGATCTCATGCACCAGGAGGCTCTGGATGCTGTGTTCTGAAAGCCAGGTAGGTGACCTATGGCCACTTGCAAATACTGAAGCCTTCAGAGATAGGCCTCAAATGGAGGCTTTACTCTACTGCATGCAGTGTGACCTCAGCCCATTACTGAACCAACCTCTCAGGTAAAGTGACACAGGGATACTGGCCTTGCATGTTGTGAAGGTTAACTGAAGTGGTGTATTCATGGGCCTGGGCATAGGTGTGGAGTCAATGATAATTTATTTCCCACGTCCTGTCCTGGGTGGGCCTCCTACTGCAGACATTCACTTCTGTAGGCCCCTGTTATCAGCTGCCCCGGGGTAACTCTAAGCCCTTGCCACTCATCTGGTAGATTCCCCTAATTTGTTCTCACTTTCCCCAACCACCATCATATATGCATAAGGCAACCCATACCCATAGGAAATGTGTCCTGAATCTGTTTTCTGAAATACTTACCTAGTGGTCATGAGACATAAGGCCAACTTCCCAAGAGACTTTTGACATTTCTCCTGGTCAACCTAGACTCAGCTTCTGCCCTCTCAACTCTATTCAGATTTTCCTCTTTTCACACTAATCTCACATCCTGCTTCTCACTTCTGCCATATACCCACCTCCTGCTTCTCTTTATAAATCCATAACCTCTCCCGGTTTTTGGCCTTTCTGGCCATGGCCCAAGTTCCTTTCTTCCCACAGTGCTTACCCCTTGACCCTCATTCGCCGATCCAACTTCCAATTCTTTCCTTATCAAGCAGCCTTTGATCCTCATACCCACCAAAGAAAGAGCACAGTTAACAGCATCTCAAAACACAAAATACTTCTTTATTATTAAATGCTAATTTATAATACTTATTCAATTTTATTGTTATTAAATATACCAAGATTGAGAAATTTCTTTCTTTCTGTCTAG